>NW_005369217.1:520697-531600 GCF_000412655.1 Myotis brandtii
ATTGATCGGCTGCCTCCTGCACACTCCCTATTGGGAATCGAGCCTGCTACCCGGGTATGTGCCCTGACTGGACTTGAACTGCCAACCTTTCAGTGCATGGGACAACGCCCAACCAACTGAGCCACACTGGCCAGAGCCATTCACTCTTTTATCATCAGAAGAAATCTTATCCCTCTACACTGTACCAACTCCTTCCAGATGCTTCAAACCTATTTAGTTGATAAGATCTTCATAAAATTTTCTCTCTGGCCTGTTTCTTTATGCCACCTTTCAATTCAAAACCAAGAGGAGAGCCAGCATGGATGTGTTTCCAATATGTATGTGCCAGGTGCTGCAAGGGCACTGGATGGACCAGCTCTGGGCCCTGCCGGAAGCTGCTCAGCATCCAGCACACAGAGCAGAATTCATGTACACAAGTAACGAATCCGGGTCTAGGTACAACAGTATCTGAGGGCCAAGAGGACAGGTGCCAAAGCAGGGGAAGAGCGTAGCTACTTTCTGTCTTTCCCCCACCCCTATTCCCTTGTGTCTCTCTTGTCTTTTTCTGTCTAGGAATCATTATTACTTACTCGTGAAATGCTCTTCACTGATGGATGTCTCAAGAGAGGTTATAGGGATTGGATAGAGCTGGGGTCTGGGTGGGGAGGATTTGTTAGATCTCAGCTCTCTTCTCAGGCCAGGCCCTGTGCTTCAGGAAGCCAAGGCGACTCCCACCTTCCTTCTCTGTGTGTCTCTCTCAGTAAAGCACTTGATGAGCAAATGAGTAAGATGTGATGCGTAGTTGTTGCCGGGCCGCCTCCTCTCCTGGCCAGCAGTGGGCTGGCGTGCGGATGGATGAGCTCAGGTTTGGACATGACTCAGGAGGAAGGTAGTAGAGAAACATAAGTGATCTCATGTGGTCTTAAGTGGAGCTGGGAACGTGAAGCGTGCATACGCTTATCTTCTTGTCATTTCTCTCCTCATTCCAGCCCCCTGGCAGCAGTCTGCCTGGATGGGACTCTCTATGGAGTGTAGTCAGAGAAGAGAAAACTGGCTCCATTTTCACCTGCTCCTGAGTTTTCACTGACCATTCCAGCTTCTCGACTTGGAGCATTGGAGAGGGGTGAAGGCTCTCAGCATGCAGTCTGCCTTCTCCCTCTGTAAAGTGCTCTGTCTTCCCTCTTAGTGAGCAGAGGGTACTCACTCTGTTTTAACTCCTCTGTGGTTAGGGACAGGTTGGCCTTGGCTGGGGAAGGTCTGGTGGACTTTGGCACTTTCTGAGAGGAGATGTGGGAGAAGACCCTACCCTAGGAGGTCAGGCAGAGAGGGGATTCGTATGGTCTGGTGGAAGGACCTTTTGCCTGTAAATGAGAACCTCTGATTTCTAGTTGTGGTTCAGATATTAATTAGTTTGATGTCCTTGGAAAAGTTCCTTGTCCCCCATATCTGTTACCTCACATGTCAAATGGTGATATGTATACCTGCCCTCTCTACCACCAGAGTAGTGATGAGGACTACGTGAGTTAGTGTGACAGCCTAGGGAAGTGAAAGTGCTGTTCATAAGTAATCTATAATAATACAAGGGTAATATGCTAATTAGACTGGATGTCTTCCGGACATCATTCTGGATGTCCTTCCTGATGGGGCCGGAGGTAAGCCAGCTGGGTCCCGGGTGCCTGCGGGTGGCCGGAGAGGGAAGCAGCCCGGGTCCCGGGTGCCAGAGGGAAGCCGGTGCCAGCAGCTGGGGGAAGGAAGGCCTACTCTTGCACGAATTTTCAATCATCGGGCCTCTAGTATGATATAATTGTTAATAATAAATACTGTAAACACTCAGAACCGTGGGTATCAGTAAGGGTGTCAGTAATTATAGCTGGAAAGGGCTGTGGATCCAAGGGTTGGGGTCATGCAGTGCAGAGCCTGGCATCTGAGAGGTCCTTCCAGGTCCCTTATCCCACTGGAGGACGCTGAGGCATGGCAGGGAGTCTGGAGCACTTGATAAAGGAGGCAGTTTAAAGCAATACTTGAAGCGGGGAAGATGATGACTATGTTAGGCACTATGGTGGGCAGGTGACTGACTTCCCGTTGGCCAGAAGTAATTGTCTAGAGGTGCAGTCCTGGAGAAGGGTGGAGGTGAAGGATGTGCTCAGTCCCTCGAGTTAGACTAAGCCTTGAACCTGATTGGCGGGGGGGGTCCCTTCTTTCCTCATTTTTTTGGAGGCAGTGTGGTAGTGGAAGAGCTCTGATTTAGGAGTCAGAGTATCTTGGGGGCACGAGGTGTCCTGAGTCCCATCTCTGTCATGTTTTTGGTGCTGTGACCTTGAGCAAGTCCCTTTACCTCTCTAAGTGCCACGTCCTCCACCTGGAATTGTACTGTCTTCAGGATTGCTGTGAGGATTGAGTGAAGTGAAAGAACAGCCTGGAAATAGAAGGTGCTCAATAAATGTCACTTAAGTCTGAATTTCTTTCCCATCCATCTCATTTATGGTGTTTGCAAGGAATATTCCAGAGCCTTTTGACATCCACATTGTCTGTGCCAGGCCTCAGTATTTTCCTTTCTTTCTGTGGAGACAGACTTTGCAGTCACTCTAATTTCATACCAGTAACCTATATTCTCATGTCAGCCATAGATGTGTCCAGTTTGCACCCAGATATTATGTAGCATGGTTTTGCAAATAATGTTTACATGGGGGAAAACCCAGAATTTAAAAGCACTTTTGTGTAAATAATTTATTTTTTATGACTATTTTTAAAAAATAGTTTTATTGATCTCAGAGAGGAAGGGAAAGAGAGAAAGAGATTAGAAACATCAATGATGAGAGAGAAACATCGATTGGCTGCCCCCCTGCATACCCCTCACTGGAGATCGAGCCCACACCCCGGGCATGTGCCCTGACTATGAATGGAACCGTGACCCCCTGGTTCATAGGTCGATGCTCAACCACTGAGCCATGACAGCTGGGCTAAAAAACTTCTAGAAGCAGAGATCTTTCCCACCTAAAAACAAAATCTAATTTGTGGATCTGTGCAGCACAGAGAAATCACTGAGCCCAGCTCTGCAGCTGCTGGGAGTGGCCTTGGGCAAGTCACATGGCTCCTTCTGGCCTCAGAGTATGTTACATATAGAATGAGATGGATACATAGATCAGGTCTCCCCACCTAAGCCCCACAGGGATGTTGGGGATGATGACATGGACCCTGAGTAGAGTAGAAGGACCAGTATGGCAGTGGCACCTGCTGGGAGAGTCACCAGGTAAGGCTTCATGGTCTACCGTCACATCATCCCCTTTTGGGCTAGGACTCCTAGGTTATTTATATTCTAAAGTCTCTCCTGTTTCTAAAGTTCTTTGACTCATAAAAAAATCCTGGGTTTACATCTCTACTTGGATGACTAATAGACAACTTACTGTGTTGGAAAATGCACTTTTGCCCCCCCCCCCACCCCGTTTCCTGTATAGAACAAACAGGATCTCTCCTTTTCTTACTACTTCCACTGCTACAGCCCTGATCAGAACCACCACCATCATCTCTCGCTTGGATTATTATAACAGCTTCCCAAGTCATACCCCTGTCACTGCCCTTGCTCATTGAGACCTTCCCTTACTATTCTGTTTAAAATAGCTGCCCTCCCCCCATCTCTTTATTTCCTACATAGCACACCAGACATATATTTTTTACTTCTTTTTAAATTGTCATTCTTTTTTGTTGCACCCATGTCCTCAATATAAACCATATGAAGGCAAGGATTTTTTTTGTCATTTTTTTCCTTCTGGTTTTGTGCACGGCCCTAAACCCAGTAACTAGATCACATGACTAATCTGATCTTTAGAAATTGCTGGCAGTCTGGGAATTACTGTTCACCCTCTAGTCAAGTTTTCCTTGATGCCAGTCCCAACCCTTGGCCTTGGACATCATAGCCGCTACTGCTGTCCACCTGCCCACCCCAAGACTCTTATCTTTCATGTATTGTTAGTTATCCAGCCTGTGTATTTTAGGACTGGATCTGGTAGGCAAGATAACGGAGGACTTGATCTTATACTGTTAACCCCTTTTGCCCAGCACAGATCTAATATGTAATAGAAAGTGCTCAATAAATTCATTATTTATTCATTTACTGGCAAATATTTTAATGAATTGCTATTGACAAATGATTAAAATTCAACCCTATAAATGATTTGGACCTTTGGAAGGTGTCTGACAGGTCTGAACAAGGGTCAGTGACCAGAATCGATCGACATTGGTAGGTAGGACATGGAAGGGTGTGGATGATGCAAACTTTAGTGTGTTTCTCTGGGAATGTGGCAACTGAGTTACAGGTTCTCCTTGTGCCTGCTTCCAGGATGGCCACAGTTCCCAGAAGATGAGGAATGCACTTGTTTCTTTAAATTTCCATGGAGGGTAAATTCTGCTCTTTGAGATTTTAAAATACGCTGCACGGTCTCGATGGTGTCAGATAGCTAGTTTATAGGTCCTGTCCTAGCTGTGATAACTCAGGCTAAGCTGGATAATAAACGAAAGTGGGACAGAGCCGCAGGATAAATATTGCTTCAGGGCATCTCGAACGGCACAAATCATGGGAAAATATCTTCCTAGCTTTCATTTCTCCTCTTCCTCCCTGGCCCTCTCGAAGTAGCTGGCAGAACAGGCTCTGTTCCTTACAGCACCCCACCCCCAGGCCCAGCCTCCACTCTCAGCGCACAGCTATGGGAGGAGGGATGCAGATTGGCCCTTGAATGCAGGTGTTTCTCTGCCTTCCTGCCTAGCTCTGCAGGGACCCCTGAGAACCAGCATGGACTAGGGCAGGTCTCCCATTTGTGGCCATTCTCCATTCAAAGCTATGGACCACTGCTAAGCTTTGCAGGCCTGTTTCTCTCTAAAACAAGGGGGTTTAATTGGTGGTTCTTAGTCTGGAGTGAGAATTTGAGTCATCTGGGGAATTTAAAAGCAGCTTGCCAAGTCCTATCCTAGTGCACAGAATCAGCATGGTGGAAGTGTAGCCTTTCGTGCTTCCACACACCTTTCCCTGGCTCCTGCCAGTGAGTGCCCCTGTGCCCAGTCCTTTTTAGGAACCACTGTCTGTACAGCCCTCTTGTACAAAAGAAGGGTGTGAGATGGGTGATGGGTTAGATGTTGAGATGGGCCGTTACGTGTGACCCCACTCTTGTACTCAATCCATGAACACTGTCACTTGGTAAAGCTTTCTGCAGCTTTGGAATCATGCTTGCTTTGTAATCAACATCAACCCATAGATATTAATTGAGCCCGTAGGGAATACGAAGGTGTCTCAGGTATGTATGCACAAAAGGTAACTAACAGCACAAGGCAGGTGAGTCTTTAAATGAAGAAGATTGTCTCAGTGAAGGATATTATCAGCCATCCCAGCCTTCCCCTTCCAGAAATGCAGGAGTCATTCTCAGCTTTTTCTTTCAAACCGCCCCCACCCCCCCCCATCCACTTTCACTTGTCTCCATCTGCACTCTGTCTCTCGATCATACTTTCCTAGTTTGGGTGCTCAGGTGTCTTACCTGAACATTACAATAGTCTTCTAACCAGCCCCCTCCAAGCCATCCTTTGCCAATCTACAGAGTGGCCGTGTCTACTGACCTGGTACCTGTGCCTGGTGTGTGGAGGATGCTCACCATACCTGAGTGGATTAACTTCAGTGGTCCCCTATCAGGCTCTGTATGGCCTTCCAAGCCCTTTGCATGGGCCTGTGGCCCTGCCTCCATAGCCTCACAGCTGCATGTTCCAGCCACTCTGCTATTCTTGCCCTTTTCTTGATTCTACCACAGACTTCCTGTCTCAGTGCACGCATGCCGTCTGCTCTCCCTGGGACCAGGACACTTGTTCTCTCTTTTTTTTCATCTTTTATAAAAATAATCTTCATTTTCAATTATAGTTGACATACCATATTAAATTAGTTTCAGGTGTACAACCCAGTGATTAGACACTTATAAATGTTACGAAGTGACCGTCCTGATAATTCTAGTACTCATCTGATACCATATATAGTTATTACAATACAATTGACTATATTCCCTATGCTGTACTTCACATCCCCATGACTTTTCTGTAACTACCAATTTGTACTTCTTAATCCCTTCACCTTTTCATCCCTGTAACTTCTTCCCATCTTGTAACTGTCAAAATGTTCTCTGTATCTATGAGTCTGTTTTTGTTCTGCTTGTTTGTTTATTTTGTTTTTTAGGTTCTACATATAAGTGAAATCTTATGGCATTTGTCTTTCTCTGTCTGACTTATTTTGCTCAGCACAGCACCTTCTAAGTCTATCCATGCTGTTACAGATGGCAAGATTTTATTTTATTTTATTTTTTATGGCTGAGTCATTTTCTTTCTTTCTTCTTTTGTTTGTTAATACTCACCTGAGGATATTTTTCCATTGATTTTTTAGGAAGAGTGGAAAGAGAGGGAAAGACAGAGAGAAATATCTATGTGAGAGAAACACATTGATTGGTTGCCTCCTGCATGAGCCCCGACCAGGCAACCAAGGTATGTGCCTTTTACTGGAATCGAACCAAGGACCTTTTGGTTTGAAGGCCGACACTCTATTCACTGAGCCAAACCGGCTAGGGCATGTCTGAGTAATTTTCCATTGTATATATGGATCACTTCTTTACCCATTCACCTATGGATGGACTCTTAGGTTGCTTCCCTATCTTGACTATTGTAATTAATACTGCAATGAACATATAGATGTATATGTCTTTTATTCATTTTTTGCAGCATGAATACTTTTATATAACTGGGGGAAAATAAGTCACACATTTTAAAGATGAATCCACTGAGACGATAATTGAAGTTTTAAAAAAATTTATGAACAAGATTGTCTTGAATGACCCATTCACATAAGTTCACTTAGTCCAACTCAATGAAGTCTATGTCCTTAGTGTACTGATGGAACGAACCACTGGTAGCACATTTTGAGGCCATATTTCCAGATAAGACCATGCCAGTTTGGGCATACACTGCATTATGAGAACCCTGGCTGAATTTTCTTCTATAGTTCTAGTAGAGCTGGTGGTGACCTATCTTGCTCTCTCTGATGCAATGAGGCAAAAGAATGAGCTGGCGCATATATGTGTTCTTGAAATTTTGGGGAGAGTTTACCCAGAATGCCTGGATGTATATGTCTCTTAGTGTTTTGGGTTTCTTTGGATATAAACCCAGAAGTGGAATTGCTGGGTCCTTCTTTGTCTGAAGTTTCTGTTGAGAAATCAGCTGACAATCTTATGGGAGCTCCCTTGTTAGTAACTAACTGCTTTTCTCTTGCTGCTTTTAAGATTCTCTCTCAGTCTTTAAACTTTTGCATTTTAATTATGATGTATCTTGGTGTGGGCCCCTTTGGGTTCATACTGTTTGGGACTCTCTGCACTTCCTGGACTTGTATGTCAATTTCCTTTACCACGTCAGGGAAGTTTTCCGTCATTATTTTTTGTAGAGGTTTCCAATTCCTTGCTCTCTTTCTTCTCCTTCCTGCATGCCCATGATGTGATTGTTGGTATGCTTGATGTTGTTCCAGAGGCTCCTTATACTAGCCTCATTTAAAAAAAATTTTTTTTTTGCCGTTCTGATTAGCCAATTTGATGGAAACTAAGATATGGTGCTTACCTGTTGGCTCTATGGTGGAGGGGCTCAGCAAAAGAACAGTGGCCTTTGCCAGCACTTCTGGGACACTTGTTCTTTTTTCTCTGCTAGGCAGGCTGACTCCTACTCACCTAGTGGGCCCAGATAGTGCCCCCAGCAGAAGTAGTCACCTCCTTCTCTGTGCCCTGCCGGGTATTGGACCACATGTTACATTCTTGTGCTGTATAAAAGATTTGTTTTGTTTTAAAGTTCTTATTTGTTTAATATATCTCTCCCTCCATCTCACTCTCTGTCTCCATCTCTTCTTAAACTTTAATCTTCTTAAAAACAGAGATCAACTATGTCTTAAATCGACCCCATATGCCAAGTACAGTGTCTGGCAGATCTCTGCCTAATAAGTGTTTGTTGAATGAATAATGTGTAGTGGAAAAGACACTGATCACAGAGTTGAGAAAGGTAGATTTTTGTATTGGTTCTGTTACTGCTTTGCTAGGCGACCCTAGATGGTTTATTCTTCCCTCTAGAAGTTCATGTTTTTTTCAGTTGTACAGAGGGTATACACCTGAATGAGTCCCAGGTCTCCTGATTCTGACATTCTGCGATTCTGTATGTTAGAAAATGGAGATGTTTGTGTGTCTATTTTCACAAGTATGTATGTCCTGTTGTCCTCGGGACAGGGCCCTCTCAGGGTGTCCAGTTACGGGCCATGAGTAGGACCTCAGGAGCCTCTGGTGAGGTCTCCCGTACCCTGCCTTTCGTCTGGCCTTCCTTATTTTCTGAGGAAGTGGCCCGGAGCACTTATGAGGCTTTCATCGCCAGCTTTGTGCTTTGTGTGATGTGAAGTGTTGGGGATGAGCCTCTGACTTCTCATGTGCTCTGTGGATATGAGTCCTGCTAAGTGAAGGGTGTTGTATGTGATGTGCTGGTTCTGAGGAACCCTGGGGCTGGGCAGCATCTCACCAGGTGTGAGACTGGGAGCAGGACAGTCCCTCAGCCTGAAAGCAGAATTGGAAGGGAGAAGCCCAGGAGTTCAGCATGAGAGGCATCAGTCTTTCTTGGCCTTGACCTGAAGGCTCCAAAGGTGGGCGGGGAGATGGAGAGACAGAGAAGGAACTGGGGATCCAGCACCCAGGCAAGGGGCTTGCCTAGCTGTGGCAACCCCATGAGCTAGTGTGACTGCCTTGGAGAAGGCAGGAGATGGGGAACTGCTGGACACCAGAAAGGTTAGAAGCTTGGACTTGGAAAGCCAGGCTCCTAGTGCTTCTGTCCCCCTTAGTACTTAGTAGACCGCAAAAGGCCCACCCTGTCTAGTGACATTCTGCGATTCTGTATGTTAGAAAATGGAGATGTTTGTGTGTCTATTTTCACAAGTATGTATGTCCTGTTGTCCTCGGGACAGGGCCCTCTCAGGGTGTCCAGTTACAGGCCATGAGTAGGACCTCAGGAGCCTCTGGTGAGGTCTCCCGTACCCTGCCTTTCGTCTGGCCTTCCTTATTTTCTGAGGAAGTGGCCCGGAGCACTTATGAGGCTTCATGGGAGCCAAGAAGAGAGTAGCACTGTCCAATTGGTCAGGAGGCCCTCTAGGAAGGGGGCCCAGGGAAGGAGAGAGTCTCCCTCAGGGGTAGAAACCTTCCTGGTGTTTCTCGAATCTTGTTTATAGGCCTCAGTTTCTCCTTCTGTCTGACTCTGCCCCACCTCCATGGCTGGGTATGGGGCCGGCATTGCACCACTGCAGTGAGAGTTGCTTTATAAATAGAAAGATACTTAACACCAACCCTGGAATCAAGCAGAGAGGGTGGCTCTGGGCAGCAGTATTTTATAAATGAGCATTGATTTCTGGGAATCTACATGCTGTATATTAACCAGACCTAGGCTGGCTCCCAGGGCTCTGCTCAGTCCTGACCACGCTCCCTTCCTCTCCCTGAAACACTCACTACCCATCCGAGCCCTCAGAAGACCCGAGGAGCCAGCGGTTTGGGAATTTCTCTCCCTTCACCCCTATGGGCATTCTCTGCCTGGGTACACATGTTCATTGGCTCGCTCCTTCTTTCATTTTCACCTACGATGAGGCAGGCACTGTGCTAGGTTCTGGGATTCAAGGTCAACAGAATCACTTCCTGTTCCCCCTCTCCTTCCCATTCTCAATGTCAAGATTCAAAGAGCGATGTGAAGAGTCTTAATACTGGGGACTCAGGGGATGAAGAAGAGAATGTCCAGTTTTGCCTGGGGTTGGGAAGGAAGAGGCTTCACAGAGAAAACTGAGAATCGTCAAGAGAAAGGAGTACTTTCCACACAGGGAACAGAATGTGCAAAGGCACGAGGAAGCTTGCTCTTCCTTCCGTGTGCAAGCAGTTGGCATAAACAGGCATCATATCTTTGTTACCTGAGCTATGTGTACACCAGTGGATTGTAATGTCCACGTAATATGCCTGCTCTCTCCTGTTTATAAGGATACTCAATCAGTGTTTGTTGATTGATTAAAATATTTTGTCTCTTGGTCCATTCACAATGAAAAGGTTGGTTAAAAAAAGACTAAACAATTGAATAACCTCACTACTACTAAGACTTCCTTTTCATTTGGTGACTTGGACTTCATTCTAGGACCTCCTCAAAGGGAAAAGTTAGAGAAAATCTCAAGGAAAACTTACACTAGGTCTCCCATCTTTACATCATTCCTTCTGTCCCAGTTCACCCCCTACCTGGCAAAGAACGGTGCATCTTTTAGGCCCTACTGAGTCCTGCTTTGTCTTCCCCAAGTGACCCACCAGAGCTTTTCTTGAACTGATCCATGAAACGGGAACCATTGTAATGTTTGCACAGGAGAGTGAAATGAGCAGGACTGAGTGTTAGGAGGGTGCCTGCAGTCTCCTAAGAGAGGCCTGGAGATGAGGTGAGACTGGCTGGGAGACTAATGAGGAGTCAGTGAATGAGAAATGTGGGGAGGTGGCCATAGTGTTGGGAAGTGGGAGACATACTCTTGCCAGCCTTGGGTAGCCATGTGTGTGTGTATATATAATTTTTCTAACCTGATAGGTAAACAGTGATAGGTTGGCCATTTTAATTTGTATTTTCATGATGTCCAATGTTCCCAAATAAGAAACAAAGTAGTGGGATTCATCATCACAGAAGTTATTCACTCAGAGTTACTGGTTGGAAATGTGGTGGGTGAGAAGGATGGGCTGGGAGTGTGGGCGTCCTGTGAGCTCTGCCTCAGGAAGAGGTCTTACACATTGATTGGTTTCCAGGCAGATTGTAAGCTCCTGTGGGCAGAAAGCAAGTCTTGCATTTTGCTGTGGGACACAGGACAGTGGTTTTCATTTAG
>NW_005369217.1:531753-534751 GCF_000412655.1 Myotis brandtii
TTTCTTATCCCTCTCTAGAATATTAGCATAATATTGGTGTGTGTTGTTTTTTTTTTCTTCTCTGTTTGAATTTCTGTCTTCAGCATGGCTTGGTTGGTCATTCACAGAGATAAGAGGTTTCTGACCCCAATGCTAAACCCAGTACCTGACACTTAGGCTCTCAATAAACATCACCAAGCTTCTTCCCTCCCCAGAGAGTTTAGTTGCAGTTTTTCACAAAAAGTCAGGGAGATAGGTGGTGTAGCAACACCGACACTTCAAAAGCCATGTGTCTGAGCCAAGGGTACAGGTAGGGCTCTGGCCACTCACAGCTGCTCTTGGCTGCTGTGGTTGTAGGTGGGGTCAGCATGTGGGAAAGGGCAGGTGAGCTCTCTGGGCAGGTCTGTGTATCTGTTGCAGGGGATCTGATGGAAAGTGGTGGAGACACCCTAAGGCTCCCGTCTGTCCCCTTTGTTCCCATCACATACAGGGATCTGGTTGCTCATTCTCTGATGTGGTTTCTCCTGCGAGGCTGGAGGAATGAGAGTTATTCAGTAGCTTTTTATGAAGAGGAATGTGTGATTTGAACCATGCTGGGCCCAGGATGCCCTGGATTCCTCAGTTGACTTTGACATTAGACAGGAACTATCAGGAGCTGGAAATAGGCTGTGGGGTCTGGGGGATGGTCGATTGTTTGTGGCAACCCCACAGTCACCATCCTGCCTCATCCTGGAACCATGGATGCCACAGACAGGAAGGCACCTCCCAAAGTCATGTAGGAAGGAAGGGACTGTGCTGCTTCCACGCTGATCGCATTATACCCCCGACATGTGGCTAGCTCGGACTCCAGGTGGGGCGGGCTCAACTGACTCAGGGTGGAAGCTAGCACCTGCTGCGGTCACCTGTCCCTGTCCTTAAGGGCTGTCTTCTAGAGGCTTCCTTGCATTTAAACCCACTCCTCTTATTCTGCCTTAAATGAAACAAGACATGAGGCCATGATCCTCTGCACAGAGCCTTTAAACGCGTGCGGGCATGATGTTTTCCTTCTGTTTTGGAGAACCAGTGGGAGGTAGTGTCTACTTTAGACACATGAGGCAGACAGCTGAGTAGAATTTGTAACGGATAAAATATTGGCTCAATTTAAAATTGGTTTTCCCTAGTTTTAATGGGTTAGGAAGGTACAGTTCTGTGCTGAGTTAACTTCATGCATTTTTTTTTTTAATTCCTCACCCGAGGATACTTTTCCATTGCTTTTCAGAGAGAGTGAAAGAGAGAGGGAAAGACAGAGAGAGAGAGATATCAATGTGAGAGAAACACATTGATTGGTTGCCTCCTGCACGAGCCCCAACCAGGGCCCGAACTGGGGAGAAACCTGCAACCGAGGTACGTGCCCTTGACCGGAATACAACCCGGAACCCTTTGGTCCACAGGCCGATGCTCTGTTCACTGAGCCAAACCGGCCAGGGCAACTTCATGCATTTTTAAAACCAACTTTGATTTGTTTCAGCAACCAAGAGATGAATATACGAATAAGGAGTCCATATTATGTGTTGTCCATTTAAGATTTTGCTTCAGCATGAGATGGGCACTATTCTCCCCATTTTTCAGGCAAACACCTTAAGTCCACATTCCCAGCAAGAGTTCTGCCCAGCAGATGAAGTTGTTGGATCAAATGACTCAGGGACAAATTTTCATAATGACAAGATTTGCTCTGTCTCTTCTCATGGTACACGCAACTTTTTGGCATCCTTTAAGCACATTTCTATGTTGGAGGGTGAAACCAAGTCTATATTCTGCAGCTGGGTAAACCTTCCTGACCAGGTATGGCCCCCTGCAGAAAGTAAACAGCTTTGAATTTTGTGCCTAGGAAGTGCATATTCTCATGGGCAGTTAACCATGTGCTGAGACTCATGTGGGTTGTATGTGTATGTCACCATCAAAGCATGTTTCTCAAACTTTGTGATTCAGCGTGTGTGTGTGTGTGTGTGTGTGTGTGTGTCACCTAAAAATTGTTTCATGAAATTACTGTGTGAGGTACATTCTGGTATTTTCTGTTTCGTTTTAATTTTTAAAAATATTCTTTCTGACCCACTGAACTGATTTCATAACCCACTAATGAGTAATGACCTGCAGTTTGAAAAGCACTAATCTGGGAGTTGCCATAGATTAAAGCAAATGGAAACAATTAGCAAATTAATTCATTTGGGACATAGCCACACATCCACTATAGCTTAGATTCTTTACTTCTTGAAATTAGATTTTTCTATTATTATTTTCACTGGTGCCTATTAACTAGTAAGTGCCTGTCAACCAGGAAACTTGGATTTCATGCATCTTTCAATAAGGACCTCTGTCAGTCAGTATTTTAACACCATCTTTCTAAAATAGGTTTGATCTTAACTCAAGATATAGGTTTTTATTTAACAGGAGATTATTTTTATAATAAAATTATTAACAGAGCCCTGATTTGCGGGTTTCCTGATTTACTCAATAACTTTCATTGAGTGTTTTCAAGGTTGAGTAAACTAGCACTTTGAATAAATTAGCACATTTATGAATTAGAGCTGGGGATTCAGAAATGTCACTTTTCTGCCCTTAGGGAGCTCGCCATGAAAAGGCATGAAAGACTCACAGAGGAAATACAGTGTGCGAAGTGCTGCAACAGAGGCATTTGCAAAGGCTACACCAGAGAGATTGACTTTGGAAAGTCCAAAGGCAGGAGCCAGACAGGCGGAGATGAAGTTTGTGATGGGTCTTGAGGATGCACAGGAGTTCGAGTGGAGGGCCTGTCAAGTTGTAATGAAGGAATTGGTAGCTCTTCAAAGAAACCTGGAATAGAACCAACAAAGTTCCTAAGATGGGGCAGCATAAGATCAATTTATTTTATTTTAATTTATTTTTTTAAATTTTTATTTTCTTTATTGATTAAGGTATTACATAAGTGTCCTTATCCCCATCCCCCATTACCCCCCTCCTCATGCCCTCACCCCCCCTGGTGTCTGTGTCCATTGGTTATGCT
>NW_005369217.1:535148-548652 GCF_000412655.1 Myotis brandtii
CTAGAAGTGGGATCACTGGGTCAAATGGGAGTTCCATTTTTAGTTTTTTGAGAACACTCCATACTGTTCTCCACAGTGGCTGCACCAGTCTGCATTCCCACCAGCAGTGCACGAGGGTTCCTTTTTCTCCGCATCCTCGCCAGCACTTGTCATTTGTTGATTTGTTAATGATAGCCATTCTGACAGGTGTGAGATGGTACCGCATTGTCATTTTGATTTGCATCTCTCTGATGATTAGTGACTTTGAGCATGTTTTAATATGTCTCTTGGCCTTCTGTATGTTTTCTTTTGAAAAGTATCTATTTAGGTCCATTACCCATTTATTGATTGGGTTGTTTATCTTCCTTTTGTTAAGTTGTATGAGTTCCCTGTAAATGTTGGAGATTAAATCCTTATCGGAGATAACATTGGCAAATATGTTCTCCCATGCGGTGGGCTTCCTTGTTGTTTTGTTGTTGTTTTTTTTGAAGATCAATTTATTTTAGAAAGATGATTGTGAGGGTGAGTGTAAAGATGTCCAGGAAATGGAGAGGGGCTGGGGAAAGAAACCAGGTGGGAGGTTTTTGTAGTCGTTTTGTAGGTTTGTTAAGGAGGAGATAGTGTGAGAAGCCTTGCCAAGGAAATGCATGAAGGAGAGGAAGGGGGATGGGCTCTAGTCTAGGGGATGGGGCGTGAGCATTAGGGGTAAAAAGGTAAAGTAACAGAAAGAGTCTGAGGAATTTCTTTAGGTTTCTAGTATAAGTGACTAAGTTGGTAGTGATGCTGTTATCAGTGTAGCAAATGCCAGAGGAGGAACAAGTAGGTAGAGGGAAGGGAAGGCAACATTTAGGTTTAGACCTCTTGGTTTGCGTTTCTTTAGGACATCTGGTTGGAGCTGTTCTGATGCTCAGGGGTTCTGGAGTAAGACAGCAGATTCTGGTCCTAGTGTTGCTCTGTGTGGTCCAGGGGGGTGGTGACCTAAGCTTTCTCATCTGTCAAGTGGGAATGTTTATCTTGTAGGGTCGTTATGAGGATTGGAGAAAATAGATACTTAAGTACTCAGAAGTTTTATGGCGTTACTGTTGGTAATCTGGGCTGAGAGGAAGGATCCAGGACTCAAATCTCAGTTTGACACAAAATTATAAGTGTACTTGGGCAAGTTACTTTACTACTTTGTACCTCAGTTTCCTCATTTGGATATGGAAGGCATTGAATTTGATAATCTCTAACATCAGTGTTAGTGCAAAAGTTCTGTGATCTGAAAGTTGAGAGAAATAATTTACGAGTATGCTGGATGATAGAATCAGGACTTTAAATCACAAATGTGCTGTTACCAATGGAACAAAACCAAGATGAAGGGTAATGGACAAATGGTTACAGTTGCCCCTTGTACTGAAGTCCTATATTTATATTTAGAAAAGTGCAGGAATATTGAAAGGGAGGGCGAATCTGCCTTAAAATGCATGATGTGAGGCCCAGGCAGGTCCTGGCACGGCCCAGGGCTGTCTTCCTTGAGCAGGGTCTGACACACAGTGTGAGGGAGTTTCGTGCCTGGCTGCGTGGAAGGGAACAGAGCATCCAGAACAAGAGATACCACAGTCTATTGCCATTGGTAATTTCCAGATTCCACGAAGTAGAGTGTACAGCTCATTTGCTGAATACTCTGTCACCACATATTTCTGTGCACCTACTGTGTGCCAGGCGCTGGAGGTACTGCACTCATCAGATATAGGAGTTTAGGACCTGCATTTTAGGGAGCTCATTGGCAGACCAGGAAAGGCGAGGAGCAGAGTGGGCAGGTGGCAAAAGGTCTGCAGGTTGCTGCATAAGTAACAGCGGCAAGAAGTGAGGAGGTTTTGCTTGGGGAAAAGAATTGTCGGGCACCTGAAACTGTCCTCTTACTGTGAAAGGCTGGCATCTGGGAGAGGAATCAGGCTTTACTGCTCCAGAGGGAAGAACTAATTTTATTAGCCAGAATAATGATGATGATGATAATTAAAAGAAATATTATCTACTATTTATTAAGTGTAGTGTGTACCAGGCACTGCTCATCGATCATTGACTCTGTGGGTCATTAGGCATTTATTGTACTCATAATTCAGATGAGGAAACTGAGGTGTGGGCAGTTTAGTAACGTATCAAGGGGAGAGCTGGGATTTGATACTGATGTGACTGATTTCATGGCCAATGTCTCCCCATGCCACTCCCACATCTGTAAGGTAGAAGGTAGAGGCAGGCAGGTGGGCTCAGATTAAGGCAGAGCTTTTCGGAAGTTAGCTGTGAAATGATAAGGCTGCCTGGCAAGCTCTTGGCCTGGGCAGTGCTCAAGCAGAGTTAAAAGCAGAGAGTAGAGACAGGCTTGTGCAGGAACCTCCTTGGGACATTTCTGCAGAGGGGAGGAGACTGGACATAAATGAGTACCTCTTACTGGGGTCATGAACCCTAGGGCAGCCCTGGAAGGAGGGAACTGCAGTTCACAAGGATTAAGTGGCACAGTCCCTAAGAGACAGAACTGGGACTCAAACCTGGGTCTTCTGACCCTGTCCCCTGTGCCCTTCCTGCTGCCCCACTCTGCCTCTCAGCCCTTCCCAGCAGCTGTACCTTCTATGATTCCTGTTAGTCTTTTGCCCAGATTCGTTCCACCTGCTTCTCCCCGACCCTTTGCTGTATGTGACAGACTGCCTGCCATGTCCTGTGGGTTCCTGAGTTCAAAACTGGAGCTGCAACAGGTATACAAGCTGCTTGAGAGGCGGTGCCACTCTCAGGAAGCACGTGTGTGTGTGCTTCGTGTGGCAGAGGTCTGCGTGTCCTGGAGGGCCATGAGGGGGCTTTGAAGTACTTGGGGGGCTGTGTGTGAGAGAACAACTTGGGTCTGGTGGAGAAGGCTGTGGGATCCCAAGGCACAAGCGGTCTTTCCTCCTGCTCTGGCAGCCCCTTACCAGTCCTTCCTCTCTGAAAGGTGGGCTGGGAGGGAGCCGATTAGGTAAGTTAATTACTCAATTAATTCATTCAGATGAGACAGGTTTTCTGCTTGGGAGATGCTCTGCTGATGGAATGAGGAAACTGCTAATTTGCCAGTTCTGATTACTGACTGAGGGTCGGGGCCGTGTTGGGAGGTAGGCAGCGAAGCTTTCCTTGGGCCTGCGGCCTTCTGAGCTGATTGCCTTGCTCTTGGCCTCACCTGAGCTCTTCTCTCTTTCTCTTTTCTCTCTCTTCCTGTGATTTTCTTCCCTCTTCTTTCCCTTTTATTGTTCACACTAGATACCACCAGAAGATTTTTGGACTTGGTTCACTCATTCAACAAGTGCCTATTGAGTCACTGGCACATGACTAGGATGTGATAGATGCTGAGGGGACGCAGTAGGATTCTGAATCACTCTGCTCTCTTACAGTTGACAGTGCCTTTGCAACGATGAGACTTGCCCACTTGGGCTGCCCAGGCTGAGTCAGTGAGACCACATGATGGGGCAGTGAGGGGGAAGGGTGGGAGGGAAGGTATGTGTGGGGGGAAGCAGGAGGAGGGGAGATCTGTAACTGGGCCATCAGCCCAGGAGCCTCCATACCCGGGAGGGGATGCTAATTGAAGCCTCGAATTGGAGCAGGCTGGCAGAGAGCTGAGCCAGGTTGCACAGCCCTCCCGGAGGCTGGAACAGCCAGGCAGCAGCCGAGTCCGAGACAGAATGGTGGCTACAGGGTCAGCACAGATGACCAGGGACAGACTTAAAGCTGTCTCGAGGCTGTTGCAGGGAACACTGGGTGTCTTCATTGGCTTTGCTGGGGTGGGGGACAACTGAAAATGAACAGTCACAGGCAGAGCTCTGTATTGTCGATGACACGGGCAAAAGGGGGAGAAAAGCAGCCCTGGAATAACCCAGGCCTGTCATTCTGCTCTCCCTGCCCTTGCTCTCCGCCGCATCCCTCTTCACGAGGCACTGTCTGAGAACGGGCTTGGGCTGACAAGGGATTTTGGCAGATATGTCCTTGCTGGAGAGGAGAGATTTTGGCCAGATTGTCTCCTGGCTGGTGTGACTTCAGATTACTGACAGAAATGTCTCAGGGTCACTTTGGTGATTATGTGCAGATGCATTTTTTTATTAATATATTTTTATTGATTTCAGAGAGGAAGGGAGAGAAAGAGAGATAGAAACATCAATGATGAGTGAGAATCATCGATCAGCTGCCTACTGCACGCCCTACACAGGGGATCGAGCCTGCAATCTGGGCATGCGCCCTGACTGGGAATCGAACTGTGATCTTCTGGTTCAACCACTGAGCCATGCCGGCCGGGCTGCAGATGTATCTTTAGGAGATGGACCAAAGGAAGGAGTGGGGCGGGGGCTTATACCCCTAAAACCTCTAGTTTTAGAAGATTTGCTAGAGTGGTAGACTTGAGTTGCTGCTTGGGTAGTGAAAGGAAGAGCCCGTTAGATCCAATTAGCACCCTTCTCAGTAGGGGCCCTCAAATGATAGCACATTTTAGAGTTTATTAATAGAGGAGGTTACCTCAGTCCTGCCTTCAGATATTCTGACTCGATAAGGCCAGAGTGGGCTCAGAAATTCGCACTTGATACCAAAGACCCAAGGATGGACAGTAGATGGCCTGGGAACCACAGTGAGAGAAATGCTGTTTTGAAGGGAACTCAGCATTTGGAAAGAGCACCGGACTGGAGGTCTGAAGACCTGGTTCTGGCCCATTCAGAGATGGCCTTGGTGACAGTCACTTTACCTTTGATGCAATGATATCTGCTGCAGTTCCTTTCTAGGACTTTTGTAGGGGTCACATATGTAAAATCCCTTTGATCAGTCCACATTTTTTTTGTAAGTGAAGGCTGCTGTAGTTGCTTTTATAGTTACAGTAGAAATGTACAGAGAGTCTATTTGGATTGATTGAAGCCAGGGAAGGGAAGTGGAGGAGAAAAGTGGGCCAAATGATCTCTGGATCTTTGGGGATAACTTTGGGGATCTTCCTCCAACAAAAGTTTCAAGGAATTTCTCTCCCTTCCCCCAATCCAGGTGGTGAATCTATTTCTTTAAGATGTGGGTGGCTGGTTCAATCTTGAGACAGGCGGGTAACAAGGAGAAGGGGTCCCAGAGCTTCCCAATTACAGCACCTTCTGGGTCTCCTTTCCTCATTCCCGGCTGCTGATGTTGCTTAAACTGAGCAATTAGTGCTGTAGGATGCTGCTGGGAGCCCCAGGCATGTGTGACCTGCAGTGTGAAGTTGGGAGTGGAAATCGCTTGCTCCTAGAGTTAGTTCATCGCTTCTGAAGCCAGCTCCTGGTTGCTGGATATCCTTTGGAGGAGGGTAGGTTGGAGCAGGTCCCCATGTTACACAACTTCAGGGGACACACTTCCCAGGAGCACAATGTGACTGTTGGCATGAAAATTCCTCCCTGGAAGGGCTGCAGTGTGGGGCATCCCTATTTTGTTACTAAACTCTATTGGTTCCTTGGTTCTGTGGTTTTTATTCTCAGTTTTGGTGCCTAATGAGGTCAGAAGGAATGAATGAATATAGTAATGATGATACTGATCATAGTAATTAAGATGGGTTGTCCTGAGACCACTTTCATCATATTTGGTTTTAGAATACATTTAGAAACAATCATTTAATCAACAAGTATCTGTTGAGTGTGGCCGTGTGCCTAAGCACTGTGCAGAGTCACAGAGGGGAGTCTGAGGTGGAAGAGAGGAGTTGGAGAGGGACTCAGTGGATAAGCTGCTCTCAGATAGCAGAGGGTTCACTCCTTTCTTCAGTCTGCATTTTTGCCTATTCTCATATTATCAGGTCCTGGAAGATGGTTACTGTGCTAGCTCTAGTTTTGTTGGCATTTCTGGGGCTTGGCAGGGTGGGGCTAGGAGTGATTTTGATGTGGAAACTCAGGGGGTCACATTCAGAAATGGAATTTGGGTGTGCCCAGTGCAGCTCTTGACTCACTTTCCCATGGCTGGTGAATTTGAGGGTGTGGACTGGGAGTTTCCGCTCCTTCCAGAGAAGGACTGCAGTTACGGAGGATGACCCCCTCCCTTTCTGCCTTTCATAGCTCCCCAGGTCAGCACTCTTAGTGAGTTAGCTTCTTCTACCTCCAACCTGGGCCGCCAGCCCGTTGTGGCTACGTGCTACAGCTGGGTCCACAGAGCTTAAAATAGCAGTATGAGCTGGCCGTTTAGCATGTGGGGAGCCCGCCTGAGGCATGATGGGGCAGCTGCTTGGAGTTGGGGCTCCGCTGGATCTAACCACTAAGTTGGAGAGCGTCCTTTGGGGGGTTTCTTCTAGGCTCAGGCTGGAGGATAGGGGTTGGTGTTGGTGGGGGCTCAGGTGCAGAGGGAAAGGAAAGAGCTTGTCTTTCCTAAGAACTTCACGGGAATGCCTCGAACCTGACCTCAGCACTCCCACTGCAGCACCCAGAGGCCTTTACACTGGGCGTCCTGTTTGGCCTTAGGTACTGCCCAGGGTTAGCCATGAAGTATCCCATTCAGCTTAAATGAAGAGAGAGGTGGGATGGAAGGTGCTGGCTATGTCAGATCACAGGTGGCAGGGCTGGGGTGAGAACACAGGCATCCTGAGTCCTGGCTGGGTGGACACTAACCACTGGCTCCTCCATTCCCCAGCTTTCTCCTCTTGGGAAGCCAAGATGGCACCTAGAGGATTTGGCATAGACCTCCTTCAGGCATTCATTCATTCAACAAGTATTTATTGAGTACCTACAATATGTAAAGCTATGTTTTTGCTGTGGAAATACAGTAATGAATGAAGCATACCAAAATTCCTGCCCTCATGAAGCTTTGTTCTGGTGGGAGAGTGATTACAAACAATCAATTCGTAAAAACATAAAATTATAGTGTATGTGGGGATAAGAGTTATGGAAAAAACAGAAAAGGATAGGCCAGATTGAGTGTGCTGGGGGAGGTACAGCTTTGAATGGGTGGGCCGGGAAGGTCTCATTGAGAAGGTGGCATTTGAGTGAAGGTGTAAAGGAGATGAGATTGTTAGCAATGCAGAGATCTAGGAGAAGAATGTTCTAGTAGAGGGAATACCCAGCATAAAGGCTGTGCTGTAAGAAGCAGCAAGGACAATATGGCCAGAGTGGAGAGAGTGAGTGGGTTGGGCGTGTGTGTGTGTATGTGTGGGTGTGTGAATTGTGCAAATACTTGTAAGAACTTTGTCTCTTCCTCAGATTCAGAGATGGGAAGCCATTAAGGGTTTGAACAGAGCAGTAACTTGATGTGACTTACATTATAGGGTCACGGTAACACAGGAGCTAATTTCAGTTGACTTTCCCCTGTGGGGACCCCTTCCTTTCCCTATGACTTATCCAGCCTCCATTCTTATTCCCAGACCTTTGCTCCTGGCAAGAAGGGGCAGAATGGTGCACGTTTCTTCCCTGTGCCTTAGAGTTTCTTCTGCAGGAATGGGATCTGGGCTCCTAGAGTGGGTTGCTGGAGCTTATTTGTACTGGCTCTCAAGAGCCTATTAGTAAATAATCAGAAAATTTGCAAGCTGGTTGTTAAGCCATTGATAGCTTGCAAATGGCCATGGTGGGAGTACTTACACCATGGAAATAGTCAAGCACTGGAAGTTGTGGTTTTCCCCCCTGGAGAGCTGGTTGTTATACATTTATCTGCCCAACATTGGTTTGTGATCCCTACTATACCTGGGCTGTGTAGTTGGGAGGGCAGGACCTCTGCTTGCTTTCATTTGACAAAGCACCTGTGTTCATGCTGTGTGAAGTCAAAAAGAGCACAGGGGACATGCTGGCTGAGGGCTTGGTGCAGGTTGATGTTAGGAGCTGCTGGTATGTCCCCAGGACTGACAGGGCTTACCCCATGGTGCTGTGACATGGAGCCTTTCTGTTGTTCCTGACTGGGTCATCCCATGCATGAACACTCTCTGACCTCTATATGCAGGGGTCAGCTGTGTACATAAAAGCAGGGCCAGCACTGGGCCCAGGTAAAATTACTTGGTGTAAAGCATGATCTCTGTTTAGAAGTCAGTAGCCATAGGTTCCAGTCTCAGGTCTGCTGCTGATTAGCTTAGACAAATCCTCTCCTCTCTTTGGTTGTTAGTTTTCTTATGTATAAGCGGATGGCTTCCCTGCCTGTGTATTATGCAGCAGTGTGGTGAAGGTCACCTGTGATCATAAGTACAAAAGCCCCTTGAATAAGCTGTGACTCACACGCCTTTATTCACAGTGTTCAGGCACCTGGGACCCCTTGCCTCTCCCTCCTGTTGTTAGGCGGACAGCCCAGAATATACCCTGCTTTCTCTAAGAAGTGTTCCCTGATGGGCCAGCCTCCCCAGGCAGGTCCGCTGAGCACTCAGTCTGTGCTGCCCACTCTGGCACGAGTTCATGCATTCTGTCACCTGTTGTCCTTTCATTTTTTTGCTCTCCCCTCACATAGACCATTAGCTCCTTGGGGCCAGTGCTCCTTGGTACCATCCACAGTGGCGAGCCCAGGATGGGCACAGAGTGGGTACTCAAGAGACCTTTGGTGATTAGTAACCAGTGTCATTTGTCTTTATATCAGTCTCATCTGAAACGTGATGGATGGTTGTAGTGTGTGTGGATGAAGGTTCTGAAGTGTAGTACTGTCCACTTGATGTAGCAGTTTCCCAGACAGTGCCTCATCTGTCCTTCAGCATCTCTGTTTTACAGATGAGGAAATGGAAGTGTGCTCATTCATTCATTCATTCAAAAAAATGTGTGCTGTGCTCAGAGAGCTGTAAGCCTCTTGTCCAGGTCACACAGATAGTAAGTATCAGAGCTGGGACTGGGGCCTCACCCTTCATTCTGCCTGGCTCCCTGCAGTATCAGTGTGTTTGCCTTGTGCTGTCCTTTTAGGAGGCAGATGGGGCAGCTGAGTAGAGTGTGCATTCATGGTCAGGCTCAGGGGCAGCACCAGTGCTCAGTGCCTGGCCCTGCTGTGTCCGTGTGGCTGAGGCTGCAGGCTGGCATTTCCTCCAGCAGCAGTGTGGGGGAGGGGAAGAACAGGTGTGCCCTGGCACTGGGCCTGACTGGGCTATGGAAATGCCTCTTGGGGCTGGATCTTGGGGTATGAGTGACACACAGCCACCCAGACACATCGGGTCTCACGGAGCCCAGCCACATTCTCTGGGCTCCAGGCTGGATATCTGAGCTCCCTGGTGGCTCAGGAGATGGTCGTATCTGCTGGGGGACCCCAGAGAGGGCCTCCAAAGGGGAGGACAAATGGTGGTGATCTTGCAAGTTGAGTGCCTGCCAGATAGGCCAAGGGCAGTGTCAGGAGTGTGTGAGGTAAGTACATATGATGAAGGCGGGGGTGTGCCTGAGGGCTGTGTGGCTGTGTGAGGGATTCAGTTTTCCGTCAGATTTCTGAAGTGCTCACCACACATCAAGTTAGGCTGGTTCTGCAAGAGGAACACGGGTGAGTTTGTCCCCTCAGGAGCTTTTGGGAGTCTTGTAGGAAGACATTTATGCAAACAACCATGACACAAGGCAGAATGAAATCAGTGCCTCAAAATTGAGATTAGGAATAAGAAGAGAGCCTCTTAGTTTGAGGGATCCTTAGGATCAGGGGATCCTCCATAGAGGATATGACATTTGGGGAGAGCCTTAAACCATCTACTAAAGACAGAGATGGGTGGTGGAGCCCTCATAGGTGGAGGGCAGTGCTCGAGCAGAGTATGGAAGCAACAAGTGGGGATATGTCTAGGAAACAGTGAGCAACGCTGATTGCTGGGAGCATAAGGCACAGGACTATGGGAAATAAGGCCAACAAAGCACAGGGTAGAAGGTCTTGAATGCCAAGTTTGAGAATTTTTGTAGAATTTCTAGGAAGACTGTGAAAAATTTGAGCTGGTGGAAGGGGCAGAGTGGTGCATCCAAAGCTCTCTGTCGGGACAGTGATGGGCAGCATGTGGCAGGGTGGAGTAGGAGAAAGGCTGGAGGCAGGGCCCAGTTCAGTGGACTGTGGCAGGAGTTGGGCTGGGAGACTGTGTCAGGAGGGGCTGCGCCTCTGCTTTTAGGGGTGCGTGTGTGGTGCCGGCTGCCTTCTGGGCACGTGTTGAGGAAGTTTGGGTCGGTGAAATGTGATTGGGTACACATTGTGCATGATTGGGTTACGGTAGGAATGCCTTTCTGCCAGAGCAACCTAAGAGAGAAAGAAGAGTTTTGGTAGCCCAAACAGCAGACTCATGCGTGTGTTTTGTGACCATTTTCACCTCAAGTACTTTGGGAGGAGAAAGATACCTCCAGGTTTGGGAAGGGCTGGTTGCTTCTCAGATGGGGGCACCTTGAATAACTTAGCTGCATGGACATGGGCAGCCTGAAGTGGGTGGAGGGAAGAGATGCTGAATGGGACCATGGCCAGTGCTGCAGCCTCACTTGACAGAGTGGCCAGTGGAGGTTCAGAGACCACAAGTGACTTCATGCCCTATGAGACTGTGAGTCCCGAGACAGCCAAGTCTACCCAATAGGGATGGCCAATTCGTCTTCCCCCTACTTCCTCATGCACCTCTCACTCTCTTCCTGTACAGGCTCCCTTCCCCTGGTGCCTGCAGAGCAGGTGGAATCCAGGGCACTGTTCCTGCTCCATCTTCCTTAGAGCATCTCCAGGTGTTACGCACATGCTGCTCTTTACTGCAGCAGTCCGGGCTTTGGGGAGGGAGAGAGGGAAGAGGGGAGGCAGCAGGCAGCAGATTCTGAACCAGCAAAGGCTCCCAGCTACTGAGCTGGCCTCACAGGCAGGCTGGACTCTGGGTTAGAGACTGCTGTTCTCAGAAGCAGTCAGCACCCTCTATGGCGTGGCTAAGGAATATTGGATTTGCTGGGTCAGTAAATTTCCACTGGTGTATGGCAATAAACCTCAGGCTCATCACACTTCCCAGTGTCCGGCGGCCTGGCCTTATCTCATCCTCCCAAAGCCTTCTGCCCTCCTTGATAAGTACTAATAACAAATACCTCTCCCTGTCTGCCAGGCGCGGATGGCTCAGTGTGTGCATGCCTGCGGGTGCAGGTACACCTGTCTGTCCAGCACAACACCTCACACACCAACCAGGCCCTCTTAGGGATCTGACAGGGATGCTGATTGGGCTTGGGATGAAAGATGGGGCTGGTGTCCAGGGACACTCCTGGAAAAAAGGGCCTGAGAGCCCAGGGTGGGCAACTCCCAGGGTGGGCTACCATCCTGTGCTCCCAGGGCTCAGCCCCTGCTGCTCCCTCCCATCCTGTCAACAGAGGAGACTGTTGTCCTTTGGGAGGGGCAGTTCTTGCTCTTTGCATAAAGTCTCTCACAAAGCCCCCCAATGCTTCATTCATGTGTTTGTGGTGATTTAAAAGCTCCTATGTGATAGGCACTATGCCAAAGTTGTGATACAAAGGTGATGGACACAGCCCTTGCTCTCAAGGACCTCACAGTCTTGGGGGAGGGGGCAGGGAGGTCGGTGAACAGGCAGCACTGTGATGGGCTGGGCTCAGGGTGTGTTGGTGCTCCAAGGAGAGGCTCCAAACTGCCTCCCCAGACATCACAGAAGTAAGAGCAATACTGATGCCTGTACTGTGGAAGTCAGCCAGTCAGAACGTGTGGAGAAAGGTGGTCCAGGCATAGGGAAATAGCAAGTGGGAAGGCCAGGAGGTGAGGATGTGTGTTCATTTTGGTGGAGCATAGGCTAAGTAAGGTGTGGGGATGGGGCTGATGAGAGGAGTAGGGGGTGGGGAAGCACCTTTTGGTGTTTTTTTTGTTTTTTGTTTTTGTTGTTAATCCTCACCCGAGGATATTTTTCCATTGATTTTTAGAGAGAGTGGAAAGGAGGGAGGCAGGGAGAGAGAGAGAGAGGGGGGAAAGAGAGAGAGAGAGAGAGAGAGAGAGAGAGAGAGAGAGAGAGAGAGAGGAGAAACATCTTTTGGTGGCCTCCTGCACATGCCCCTACTGGGGCCAGGGATTGAGCCTGTACCCTTGACTGGAAATCGAATCTGCGACCCTTCGTTGCACAGCTGATGCTCTAACCACTGAGAATACTGGCCAAGACTGTGCTGGTTTTTAATTGGCATCCAGGGTTTTTAATTGCATCCAGGGTCACCTCTGCTCCAACCTCACCTTCCCTTCAAGTTCACTCTCTGTGAAGCTTCATTTTGGCTGGGTGGGTGGACATGAGCACTCTGGGTACTCTGGCTTTACCTAGCTATCCCCTACCAGGATGCACTTCCTTCTGCCCTCTGCCTGTCCAGTCCTACCCATTTTCCAAGAGCCAAGTTGGGTCCCATTTCACAGGGTGGGAATTTTGGGGCTAGCAGGAGCCTTAGAGAACAGCTAGTTCAACCTCCTTTTTTTGTGGGTGAGGAGCTAGAGATCATACAGGTAATTGGTGTCCAGAGGCTTTGTTCCTCGGGCCCGAGGTGACCATACAACTGGAAGGCTCATGAAGCCCTTCCTAATGATGCTGGCTTGTCCCTGCACACACGCACGCCCTCCTTTGAGCTCCTGTTTATTTGTTCAGGTATTCATTGTGCCCCTGCTTTTGATCAGGCATTGTACTGGCTGCACAGTAGTGAGAGAACCAGACCCAGTCCTGCTGCCCTAGGGTTTATGGTCTATTAGGAGAATCAGGAAATTGTCACTCAAGTAAACATGTACAGTTGACCCTGGAACACGCAGGGGTTAGGGATATAGATCCCTCACATAATCGAAAATCCACATGTAACTTTTGACTCCCCCAAAACGTAACTACTAATATCATATCCTACTATTAACTGGAAGCATTACTGATAATATAAACAGTCTATTATACTGTATTGTATCATACAGTATATAATACATACTAGGGGCCCGGTGCACGAAATTCGTGCATGGGGGGGGGTGGTCCCTCAGCCCAGCCTGCCCCCTCTCACATACTGGGAGCCCTCAGGGGATGTCCTACTGACGGCTTAGGCCCGCTCCCTGCTCCCCTTGGGGAGCGGGCCTAAGCCACAGTCTGGCCTTCCTTTGTGGGAGGCAACCAGGCTGATCAGGGGAAGGCATCAGCCCCATCACCCCGCTGCTGCAGCCACTGCCAGTCACCGCAGCCACCAAGGTGTTTTCATCAACACGGACTCCAGTCCCTTCACCATGAAAAAATGACAACTTTCTTTAGGCATTTTCAAGATGTGTCTTTCATAGGATATGACATTTCTTTATTATTTTTTTTTATCCTCACCTGAGGATATGTTTCCATTGATTTTTAGAGAATGTGGAAGAGAAAGGGAAAGACAGAGAGAAACATCAAAGTGAGAGGAACACTTTGGTTGGTTGCCTCCTGCATGAGCGCTGACCTGGGACCCAGCCAGGGAGGAGCCTGCAACCTAAGTACATGCCCTTGGTCAGAATTGAACCCAAACCCTGTGGTAGGCAGGCCGAGGCATTATCTACTGAACCAAACCGGCTAGGGCAGGATATGATATTTCTTAGCCCCTCCAGCAGCAGACCTTTGTTTTTTTCTCCAGGAGTGAGGTAGAAAAACCCTACATCCTTCTTGGATTCTTATTACCCAAGTTACTAAGAATATTACCAGTGG
>NW_005369217.1:548843-550248 GCF_000412655.1 Myotis brandtii
AACCCCTAGCCCTGGGCGATCGCTGGCTACACCCCTGCCCAGGCCTCAGACCTCTGGCCAGGGCATTAGGCCTGGACAGGGGACCCCCAGCCCGCTCTGATTGCCTACCCAGGCCTCAGGCCGCTGGCTGGGGCGTTAGGCCTGGGCAGGGGACCTGCAGGCCGCTCAGATCGCTGGCTCCGCCCCTGCCCAGGCCTCAGGCTGCTGGCTGGGGTGTTAGGCCTGGGAAGGGGACCCCCAGCCCCCTCCGATTGCAGGTTCTGTGCCTGCCCAGGCCAGAGGGGCGTTAGGCCTGGGCAGGGGACCCCCAGGCCGCTCTGATCACCTGCCCCAGCCTAAGTCCTCTGGCCCAGGCCTTAGGCCTGGGCAGGGGATCCCCGGCCCTGTGTGATCGCAGGCTCCGCCCCTGCCTAGGCCTCAGACTTCTGGTGGGGCGTTAGGCCTGGGCAAGGGACCCCCAGCCCCGGGCGATCGCCGGCTCCGCCCTTTCCCAGGCCTCAGGCTTCTGGCCAGGCATTAGGCCTGGGCAGGGGACCCCCAGCCCTGTGCGATCACCAGCTCCACCCCTGCCCAGGCCTCAGGCTTCTGGCCAGGGTGATCGCCGGCTCTGCCTCCCCGGGTGGCTTCTGGCGCTGCCCGCCCCGCCTCCCCGGTCCCTGATCTGCGGCCCGGATGCCTCGGGTGGCATCTGGCACTACCCGCCCCACCTGCAGTATGCAAATTTAATGGCCATCTTTGTTGGGTTACCTTGCATACTCTTCTGATTGGCTGGTGGGCATAGCGAAAGTGTGGTCAATTAGCATCTTTGTCTTTTATTAGTGTAGATAACATATACTAGTATTTTGTATGTTATATGTTTTATACACTGTATTCTTGCAATAAAGTAAGCTAGAGAAAAGAAAATTTTATTAGGAGAATCATAAGGAAAATATATTTACAGTATTTATTGGGGAAAAAAATCCAGTGTAAGTGGACCCACACGGCTCAAACCCATTTTGTTCAGGGGTCAGCTTTACTTTCAAATTAGGATGAGTGCTATGAGAGAGAGGCAAGTGGTGCTATCAGACTATATATTGATGGAGAGGGAGGCTTTCATTTAGATCAGGGGTCCTCAAACTACGGCCCGCAGGCCACATGCGGCCCGCCAAAAACATTTATCCGGCCCGCCAGGTGTTTTTTGCCGCCGCTGCCTGTTGCTGAATTTGTTCATAGTTTTTTTTAAAACTATAGTCCGGCCCTCCAACGGTCTGAGGGACAGTGAACTGGCCCCCTGTTTAAAAAGTTTGAGGACCCCTGATTTAGATGGTAGGGGGACAGTCAGAAACTCAGAAGATAATTTTTAGACTTTCTTTTTCTTTCTTTCTTTCTTTCTTTCTTTCTTTCTTTCTTTCTTTCTTTCTTTCTT
>NW_005369217.1:550329-555715 GCF_000412655.1 Myotis brandtii
CTTTCTTGCTTTCTTGCTTTCTTGCTTTCTTGCTTTCCTTCCCTCCCTCCCCCTCCCTCCCGCCCTCCTTTCCTCTCCTCCTTCTCCTCCTCTTCCTCCTCCTTCTTTTTTTTTGATATGAGAAAGAGAAACATTGATTTGTTGTTCCATTTATTTATGCATTCATTGGCTACTTCTTATATGTGCACTGATTGGGGATCAAACCCACAACTTTGGCATATTAGGACGATGCTCAAACCAACTGAGCTACCCGGCCAGGGCTGGAAGAGAATTTTTGAAGAATTTACAAGAGCTCATGGATGAGTAGAACTAAGTCAGACAGTGGGTTGTGGAAGAGCATTTCAGGCAGAGGGAAGAGCATGGATAAAGCCTCTGAGGAGAGAAAGAGCTCTGAAAGTTCACTGGTTGGAGCATAATGAGAGAATAGTTGGAAATGGGGCTGGAGAGGTAGCCAGGGACCAATCATGCTGGACCTTTGAGGTTGTTTTAGGAATTTGGGTTGTAATAGAAAAATAGAGTAGCAAACACACACACACGCACACACACACATGCACACGCACAATCAGAATCTCAGTAAAATGGGAGGATACTGATGGGATTAAACTAGGAGAGCAATGTGAGCGAGAAGATGGTGTTGGCTGCTCTGTGCAGTGGACTGAGGGCAGGAGCAGGAATAAGAGCTCTGTTGGAGGCTGCTGCAGGAGCCAAGTGCGAGATGATGTAGGGCTGGACCAAGGCAGATCTGCATTGTCCTGTGAGGGTAGGGACAAGTGGAAGGTGACTCTTTGGACAGGGCTTATGTTTGGTTGGAGGTGGGGCAAGTGACAACTGGGAGTTAAGGGTGGATCTTGGGTTTCTGGTGTAAGCAATGGGATGGTGCTTATGCTGTTTATTGCTAAGGGGAGGGCACTGCCATGGTATGTGTGTGTGTGGGGGGCAGGGCTGGGCCAAGGTCAGTCCCTCTGGGGCATGGGAAATTGGAGCTGCCTCTGAGATGGCCAAGTGGGGATGCCAAGTAGGAGTTGGATATGTGTTCTTGGGGCTTGGAAGACAGGTCAGGCCCAGGTAACCATTTAGGTGTCATCAGCATGTGCAAGGCACTAGAAGGGATGGTCAGATGCAGGAATATCAGCAGAAGAAGAGGGTTCAGGACTGAGGGACTCTGACTGAGAAAGGAGCTGAGGAGAAGGGGCTGCATGTTTACCCTTAGAATTTGAGCCACAAACATTTTGTATTGATTATATGTTAACTTGTATCTTTTTCTGTTCAACTACATTATTAATTAGATGGGTACTGGGATCATATTTGGTATAATAATAATTATTGATATTGATAATAGTGCCTCAATTCATTGAACATTTTCAGACATGCTATGTGTATTACATTCATAACCTTTCATAGCTATTTTTAAATTTTTTAAAATTAAATTTATTGGGGTAGCACTGGTTAATCACATAAGTTTCAGGTGTAAAACTTCATAATTCATCATGAATATTGCACTGTGTGCTCACTACCCAAAGTCTAATCTTCCGTCACCGTATATTGGATCCCCTTTACCCTCTTTGTCCTCCCCCAGCCCTCTCATCTCTATTTTCTTACATACTGCTTGGGAAGGTGTGCATTATCTCCATTTATGGTGGGGAAACTGAGGTACAGAGCAGGTAAGTGCTCATTCCAGGTTACCCAGCATTTGGGTAACTCCAGATGGGATTTGGGCACACACACCTGTACCAAACCCTGAAGTGTTTCTATGACATTATTTTGCCAGAACTTATGGGCAGGGGTCACTGAAGGCATCTCAGCAGGTGCCATCCTTTCTCCTAGAGCCAGGCCCAGCTGACCCACAGTTTCCAGGGCACGTGGTATGTGCTGAGTTGTATTGGCTTTGTGACAATCCATCCATACCTCTCAGCTGGCTCCTCATGATCTAGAAGCCTTATTTTTAGTACTCCCGGCTGGGAATGGAGTAGTATGGCTGGCCCATAGCTGTGACCCTGTTTCCTCGGAGCTCAGCTAACTGTCCAGTCTCACTGGTTCATGCGCAGGGCGGCATGCTTACTTGTCATTTGTGGGGTGTGGACACACAGCTGAGGTTCTCTTCACAGTCATGTTTTATCAGTAGCCGGTAGTGACCTCTGACAAGGGCTGACCACAGCCAGCTCTTGGATTTTGTGACATGGCTCCAGCTCCAAGGAGTCTGCACGAGTTCACCATGGTTCAGCTGGAGGCAGACCTGCAGCGTCCTGACAGTTCCTCCAAAAGGTGTGGCCCGCAGGATGGGAAGGGGTTCCGGAGCAGCTCGTCCTCTGTCTGCTCCTGTCTCAGTCTTCTTTTCCCCCGCCCCCTACATTTCTTGACTCTTCCTCTAAAATGGCTCTCTGATTCATAAGTGTTTATTTGTCTGTCCATTTCTCCATCCAGGCTATGTGCTAGGGATGTGGCTGTGAGCAGACAGTTGACTACATGGCCGTTACACTCAGTCATCTGTTGCTGGGCATTTAGATTTCCTGGGTTCTGTTGTCAGGTTCTGATGCCCTCAGATATCCTGCTTTCCAGGAACAATTCCATAGATTTCTGGCATGGGTCCCAACCTGTGATTAATGGACTTGGAGGGAATGCAGGGCTTAGGCATGGTGGTCGTCCTTTTCCCTCCGAGTCCCTATCCTGTGGTGGTCACTGGGGCACGCCCTGGGGTGAGAAATGGTTAAGACACAGCCTCTGCCTCTTTTGAGAAGCTCAGTGTCCAGAGCAGAGGTTGAGGATGTAATTGCATCCTCAACAAAGAACTAGGGGGCCTGAAGAAGGGAGGAGCAGGCCTCTACACAGAGAAAGAGGTACACCAGCCATCCTTGGTAGACTGTCCTGAGCAAGTCATCCCTCCATTTGTAGCTGCGATCCCTTCCACAGCAGCCAAGCCCTATTTACTTGCTTATTTTCCTTACTGGGCTATACAAACTATACAAACAAAACTACCTTTAGTTCTTTTCTATCCCGCCCTTTCCACCATCATTGTTATTGTCCTTCCTGAATCCTGGCCAAGTTTCATTTCCTCACCATCCCCTGCCAAGTGAATCTGCATGCAGACATCTCTGGATGGGGGCCCCCTGCTAGGGACCTCTGCAGCCTTGTCTCTTGGCACTGTAGGTAAACGGTTTGCCGAGCAAGTACAGTGTTTTCTATATTGCTGAAGAAGATCTCAGTTTTGTAGTTTAAACTTCGGGGTAAGGCGAATCTTCCTTCTTCTTCCATGGCAGCCCATCTCACACATTCCTTAGGATAGCAAGTGTCACTCTGTGTCTAACATAAAGTCTGGAGGAGGCTGCCTTGAGGTTTAGAGGGACAGAATACTTCACGAGCCGCACACATCGTCAAATACAGAAATCATCAGCACAGGTCCGACAGGGGATCTGTGTTGGCCCATCAGCTCTGATTGCGTGTGGGTGAGTGAGAGACCAAAGACGGATCTCTCTGGCACTGCAAGCCCGAGAAACACAGCGAGAGGCAGAAAGAGCTTGGCATTTACTCGGAAGCCCACATCTCCCTAGTTGCCAGTCAGCAGAGATGTTGCATGTTGGTTTCATGTATTCACTGCTCTTCCTTCCCTTTGGGAAGTCTGTACTTGCTTCACTTTTTTGTTATTAAAAAAGGGATGGGGACAGGGGGGTGGGGGGTGGGGCGAAAAGACAGCTCTGCCTTGTTCAAATGCTCAGAGATCCTGAAGGGCGGTCTGTACCTTCCAACTCTCCTGAGCATGTTCCCACATGTGCCAACTCTGGGGTTAGGCTCTATTAATCCCCTGAGGAAGGGAGAGGGAGAGAGGGATAGAAACATCGATGATGAGAGAGGATCATTGATTGGCTGCCTCCTGCATGCCCCCTACTAGGGATGGAGCCTACAATCTGAGCATGTGCCCTGACCAGTCGAACCATGACCTCCTGGTTTATAGGTCAATGCTCAACCACTGAGCCACACAGGCCGGGCACCATTTTAAAGAGGAGGAAACAGGAGCTCAGAAAAGCAAACTTGCCTTTGATCCCAAACTGAGCTAAGAGTGAAGAACAGGTCCCTCTGGTAAATGATCTCTCCTGCATCAAAGAAGTAATGTTGTTAGAATGAAGCAGCAGCCATGAGCCCTCAGGAGCCTGCTGAAGAGAACAAAAGTATTAACCATTTCAGTCAGGTGGCTGTGGGCTCCATGAAGAGCCAGCCAGACGTCTGCCCCTCATCTGTAGACAGCACCCAGTGTCCAACCAGGGGACACGCATGGTGGCACAGTTGTGACATACACTAGGTTTCCTTGCTGGGCTGCTGTCTGAGTGGGGATAGGGCTCAGAATAGTAACACCACTGCAGGCCCCTGTAAAGAGCCTGAGGGGTTGCACCCAAGATGTAGACCTGCCTGGGAGCCAGTGAGGGTGCAGGCTGGGTGGTGCAGGGCCACCACAGCAAGCCTGTGATAGGGTTTGAAGTCCCTCTGGCCTGAGTCAATGCCCCGCTTCCTTCGGCCACAGCCAGTGGCCTTGGTGATGAATGTCCCGTCTTTCTGACTAGATTGTGTGTGTGAATGGCAGGGAGCAGCACACCTTACATCAGTTTCCTCAAGGGCCTGGCCCTGAGCTCAGCACATTGAAGCAGGTATAGAGTAAGTGTTTGATGGGATCCGGGGAGGCCATTTCACACTCATATCCCATGGGGGAGCATGAATTCTCCCCCTATTGCCCTCCTAAGCCTGGCGTTAGGTGCTGGGGATATTAAGCCTCCTAGGACTTGGTCCTGCCCTCAGGTGCTCTTAGCACTCTCGTGCTGGTGGCAGGAGAGGTGGGCTCCTCATACCCCAAAGTTTTTAGTCTTCTTGGTTTGGCAACTGGTAGCCCAGGTCAGCAGTGCAGAATTCTGCCCAAGCCCAGGAGACGCAGCCCCAGCGCAGTGTTTCCCGGTAGGATGCAGGCTCCTCTGCACGTTCCCAAGCCCCTAGCGAGAGCCTCCTTCCTGCGGTTTCCCTCTCCAGCTCCTTACGCGCACTCTTCATGGGAGAGGATCCAGCCTGCGTCCAAGAGCACTCCTACATCATCCTTGGCACCGGCAGGACCCCACCTCGGCCACCTATCCTCAGGCTGGAGAGGGTCCCAGCCGGCGCAGCGTCCCACCCCTCAACGTGAGGCGGGGGAGGGGCACCCCCGCTGCTTCTCTCAGCGTTGTAGCCAGACCCACGTGTGCAAAAGTGGTGTGTGTGTGTGTGTGTGTGTGTGTGTGTGTGTAGCCGGGAGTCCGTGTGCCCCAGGTCTGTCAGGCCCGTGTGCACAGGGGAGGCAGCCAGGGCGACAGTGGCCGCTCTTCTTTACCCTTCCAGTCCTTCTCGGCCCTTTCCTCTGGTTTCTTTGGGTCAT
>NW_005369217.1:555831-556145 GCF_000412655.1 Myotis brandtii
TGCGGTAGAAGAGACCAGCGCCTTCCGTGGAGGTTCTGGTTCACCCCCAGCTCCAGAGCCCTTGACATTTAGTGAGGGTTCAAGGCGCACGGGTGTAGGCACACAGCAGAACGATAATCCTATTAAAGATATGGTGTCATTGGGGAGGGGGAGGCTCCCCTCCCCCGCCCCTGGCAGACCTCGCACTCATTGGTTGAATGCAAAACAGGGGGCGGGGCTGAGGGCCAGGCGAGGGGGCTCCGGGCGATTTCGGAGTCGGGAGTCGGGGCTGGGATTTCACTGGGAAAGCCCAGCGGCGGTAGCTGCGGCGGATC
>NW_005369217.1:556175-561299 GCF_000412655.1 Myotis brandtii
GCTGGGGCTGGGTCGGGCGAGGTGTGTGCCCTGGGAGCCTGGATCCCGGAGCCCTGGTGCCTCGCGTGGAGCGGTCAGTGCACTGGGAAGCGAGCTGACGCTCTGGAAAGAGAAGTCAAATTGCAGCCTTCCCAAAGACATCTGCTAAGTTACGCAGGCCAGCCAGTTCCCGGAGAGCATTCGCGAGCGCGCAGAAAGCCGAGCCGCAGAGCCCTCCCGGGCCAGCCGGCTGGGAGTAGGGCAGCGGCCCCTGTGCAACGGGGTCCGGTCCGGAGTGTGCCCGGGTACAGAGAGGAGGCGTGCAAGGCTCCACCTGGCCTCCTGCAGCCCGCGTCCGACTTGGGCGCCCCCTCCGTCCCTCTCCGGGAGCGATGCCCCCCGCCCCTTGCGCCCCACGGGAACGCCTCGAGCATGGAGAAATCGAGTAGCGAGGATTCTTCGATCCACCGGAGTCCATCTTTGGACAGCAAGGACTCGGACTTTGCCAAGCCGTCCACCTCGGGCCGCCCGTTCGGCCGCGGCTTCACTGCCGGCGCCTTCTATGGCACCGCGGGCTCCGGGGGCCAGAGCCGCGCGGAGGCTGGAGTCAAGACTGACAAGTACAATGCCCCGAAAGGCAGCAAGTACGTGGTGTTTTACCTGGACCTGTCCTTTGTTTTCCTCCTAGAATTTAAGAAGTGCAACATGGCCAGGGGCTGCCTCTGCTGTTTGAAATACATGATGTTCCTCTTCAATTTGATATTCTGGGTAAGTCTTTGCGCTTATCCCTCCCTTTGCCTTCTCTCCTCGTCTATACCCTCTTCCTTTTTGGTGCTGCATTGCTCTGCTCTCCGCAGAACGGTAAGTGGGTTTTTTTCTAAGATCGTTATTTCCCCTCGTCCATGTATCTTCCTCTTCTTTTCTCTCTCCTTGGCTGAATGGAGGCTCCAAACTTGCCTTTCTTCCAGGAGAGGCTAACTGTACTCCTAGGAGGCTGGCAAAGTTTGCCTCCACCTCCTTCCCCTATAAGAAACCCGTCTGGAAGTGCCTCTAACTGGATAAGCTGCAGAAATAGGTGTGGGGTCCGAATTTTTAACAGCTGTGACCCTGAGTTGAAGACTGGCACAAGTGTGAATAGCCTTCTGAGTTTCTTCTTCTATCCCTGCTGAATATGCAAGAATACTGTCTTCAGCATTTTATAGGCACCAGGTAGGGGAGTAGTAGAGGTCATATCCTCCCACTCCTGTCAGTGAACTCCAGGAAAAGGAGGAATAGCCCCTGTCCCAAGTTGAGGGACTCCCTTGCTGGACTGCAGATATGCCTCTCAGTTAGGGCTCCTGTGAAAAAGGAGGGTGTGGGAGGGATGCTGCCAGCGGGTGGCAGGCAGCTGCTTTTGAGGGAATGCAGGGGGAGCGGGCGGCCATGTGCTCCACTTCCACCGTGAGCCCTCCCAGCTCTGAGAACCCTAGAGACTAGAAGGGACAAAGGCGGGGAGGGGCAATCAGGAGTGCTCCATTCTGGGTGAGAGATTGTTTTCTAGAGAAGATATCAGTGGGTGGGGCAGCTTGGAAACATTCTCCAACCTCTGTGATTCTGGAGGCCCTGTGAGTGCGGCTTGCACACTTGTCATAAGAAATACTAGTTAGGCAGATATGAAAACTTCTTAACCTTATATCTACTAGTAATTGTTCCTTCATCCCAACTGCTGCTTCCGCCTTTCTTCACCAGAGCCCAAACGAAGTCAACACAGATGTTTGGCTCTGCCCCAGGGCCTGTCCTGCCGACTAGAGGGACTAGAGGGACTAGAGGCTGTCAGCTGCCTGTGGTCCAGGAGGAGCACTGGGGGCAGGAGAAAGTCATTCACAGTGAAGCCAGTAGAAGCACTTGTGTTTTGGTGTTCAACGTTTGTGGGAAGTGACTGGCTTTAACTGAAGAACTTTTTGGTTGTGTAGGATGGGGGCGACTTTTCCCACAGAGGGGAAAACTCAGGTTGGGTGGGAAGAAGTCTGGGTTCTTGGTTCTGTGTTAGCTTCTTTTGTGACCTTGGCTAAATTGCATCATTCATTAAGGACTAGGTGTCCTTTCCAGCCCAAGGGGGTGCAGGGGGGGCTGTCAAGATGGTCTCCCTCATGCGCTCACTTCCGTAGGTATGGGTATCCTTGTCTTCTTTATGGGGAGGGAGCCCCTTCCCTGCCTCATGCATAGGCTGCTGCTTCTCTTCAGAGGAGCCTGGTTTGAGGTTGTTTGAGTTGAATTTTCCCAGATAGCTCCATGGTCCGGGGCCCTCCAGTCACTGTGTTACCTATCCTTTGGTGAGGTTTTGTGGAAACGGGGGCAGAACCACTGGAATGTGAAGAATGATTTTGTGGCCACCATTGAGCAAGTGCTCCTGGTCCTCTGACTCACTTGCCGACAATAGTGTCAGCCAAACACTGGTGTGTATTTCTCTGGTGCCTATGAATTACAGGAATGCTGCCCTTTCATTGTCTACAGCTTCCTTCTCTGTTCTTGCCCTTCCTGTCTCACCCCACTCTGCATATCTTAACACTTACTAGAAAGACCCTCCTGGGATGCTCACTCACTGTCTTTCTTGGCCAGTAGCTCCCTGCTCCTCCCACCCCCACCCCGCCACCTGCTGGCCAGAGTGGGTATAACTGCTGCAGCTTCTTTCTCTAGGATGGTGTCAACTTGGTTTAGGGACTGCCTCACATAGTATAGCCCAATGGTCTGTGCTCCGTACTAAGTAGGCATTTGTTATATGTTTGTGAGTAAATGAATTGAAGGCCACAACAGTAAATCTACATGTTAATTGTGTTGCAGGATTCCCAAGTCCCACTTGGTAGGGACTTGTCCAAGATGAAGGCTCTCCTAGCAGAGCACCTCAGCTGTGGGGTGACAAGAGGCTCCTTTCATCATCCCTGAAAATCTTGGCAGAGGTTAATGAGCTGGTTGATGGAGAGGGCTTCCTTTATGGTCCATAGTGAAAGGACTTGCTGTCTCTTCCTAGTAAGAAGGTACCACCACCACTCTCTCACCGGCAAGGAGTGACTCTCTCCTAATCTCTGATTTTTCTGACGTTTCAGAATTCCGATGACATACTATAAGCTGGGAGAAATTGAATCTCAAAGATCCAGGTCTTTTATGCTAGTAGCATATGAGATGATGAAATAAGACAGACCTTAGGAAAAATGGAAAACTTAGCAAAAGAGAACTGGATGCCTGTGTGTAAGAGTGTTTGTTGGGAGGTGGGAGAGCAGGTGCTGCAGGGTGTTGGCCAGGATTTGGTCCCGGTGGGTCACTGAGCTCCACTTGTATGATGACTTCCTGTGGCCAGGTGATTAGGCCTGAGACGGGAGAAGGAGCGGAGGAAAGAGCCAAGTGAGAAGAGAAAGTGCTTGGGCCTCAGGCAGGTGGGACAGGACCTCTGGGAGACTTCTGCTCTTTCTAGAGCACAGGGAGGGAAAGTGACGGGTAGGGAGAGGAGGGATGCAGGGTTGGTGAGAGTCAACTCCTCCAGGACCCAGCGCAATGGTCAGGAATTAGGTAGCCATCACTTTCTCTAGTCTCATGGCCCAGATCCCAAAAGGAGGCTTTTCTGAGGCATTAGAGTTGAACGTGAGGCCTGCAATCAATAGACAGCGATCTTCCTTAGATCCCGGAGCCTACCTGGTAGTTCTCCAAACCCACTGCTGCCACCATGCCCCCTGCCTCCTCAGAGCCTGCTGGGAGGGCTCCCAGTGCAGCTGTCTTGCACTGCAGCCTCTCCCAGGCGTGAGAGTCCCTGGTTCCTTGCCACTGGGTGGAGCTTCTAGGGTGTTGGTACTGGTGAGGGCTTGGGTGACATGACCGAGGACAGGGTGGGAGGCAGAGCCATGCTGCCAGCATTCCTCTTCCTTACCAAGAAAAGGGCAGAGGCCTTACAGGCTGCTGGGTGCCTGCCTGCTTCGGGCTGGGGGTGGGGTCCAGGTTGCTCCTGCCACTGCTGACTTCAGAAGGTCCTAGCCATGTTAGCCCTCAGGGCAGCATTGTGGAAGGCCTGATATTGATGGCAGGGGTTGAGGAGGGGGCAGTCAGTGGTCATGCCTGATGGAGTCCCACTTGTCTATTGCATACCTCACTCCAATTCTCACAGCCCAGAGAACGCTGGCTTTTTGGAGGAAAGGAAATAGGAGCCTGAATTGGGACAGAAGTTTCCCTATCCTGAAGGGCCCGCCCACCAGTAATGAAACCCACCCCGAGTTATTTCTCCCAGCAGTATTCCCCTCAGTCAATTCATCTCTGAGTCCTCCCAGAGCCATTTGGTGGAACCCTCCAGGTAGAGATTAAGTGAATCTAAGCCCCAACAGGGGGGCAAAGGGGGCCCAGAGCTCTTTACTCTGAGAAGGGGAGGGAGAGTATAGCATGGGCTCTGAGTGCTGGGGGCCTATGTTCCCTTCTCAAGAGAGCAAATCGGATCCCAGCCCAGCTTCTCCCAACCCTGTCTGATATGGAGGGGCAGGGGTGGGGCTGGGGTTGCTGGCATACCAGTAATTGCCACTCCGGATAATGGTCACTTTTCATGCTTGCTAGCAGAGCTGTCCCATCACTTTAAGTCATGGTTGGCGGAGCAGTGACATTCTGGCCCCAGTGGAAAGTCTATTCCTTGTGGAGTTCTCCTTAATAAAGGCCAATGAGCTAAGGAGGCAGTGTTCAGTGTGCCTGCTGGAGCAGGGGAAAGGTTGGCACAGGGCTGCCATGGTCAGGGGGTCGGGTGGGGGCCCTGATTAACCTCCCTTAAGTGGGGTCAGGCCTTTGTGGCTCAGCCCCTCTGGGAGCAGGCAGTTTGGTTAAAGCTCTCCAGCCATATTTGAGGCATGTGTTTGGTACTGGTGTGGCCGCATGTATGTGCCTCTGTGGTCTGTGGTGCCAGGACAGGGGTCTGTACACAGTTGGTGCTAGATGGCTTGGGGTGTCCTAAGAAAGCTGTGGGGTGCCTTCTGTCTGGAAATGGAAGTGGTGAATGGACTAAGGGGTCTGAGCATGACAGGTTCAGACTTGGCCTCTCCAGTCAGGAGATCCAGGCTAAACTTGGCAGCAAGAGGCAATCAGAGGCTTCCCAAAGTGCTCAGGTGTGAGTCACTAGGCTGTCCCCCCCGACCCCCTCCG
>NW_005369217.1:561412-571918 GCF_000412655.1 Myotis brandtii
CGTGGCTCCGCCTGGGGGGATGGGCACAGATGAAGGTCCTGGCTAATGCTCCGAGACTGTGGAACATGGCTATGAGGGAATGCTGGCTCTCTGTTCACTTCCTTTCCAAAGCATTAAAAATTAAACTTCTTTGTCTTAATATCTATTTTTAAATCATGTCAGAGCCAGCATTGGTGTCAATCAAGAGTGGGTGGGGAGGAAGAGGGTAGAGAATAGAAAGTCCCAGCAGAAACAGGGTAAGTGCTGTCACTGCCTTGAGGCAAGTGACACAGGTCTGTCCTCCATCCCACTGGGCGGTGCAGAGCATAGAAAGCACCATCCACCTCCTCTGAGGATGGCGGGCTGGGAGGAGTCTATGGGGGTAGGGGGTGGGGAGGGAGGGCTCACCTTGGGTTGGGGCTCGCCCTCCCCCTGCTCTACCTCCATGTGCCTGCCTGCCCGTGGCTGAATGTGGCAGCCAGTCCTGGGGCATACAGGGCTGCTGGGGACCCAGTTGAGTCCGTTCACTCATGCCACAACTATTTACTGAATGCCCGCTGAGTGCACAGGAGGCTCCAGTTGGTGAGGACGGGCTGACTGGGCTCACACAGAGCAGATCAGCTTTCTTGGGCCAGGAAGTCGTGGAATTGAGAGGTCATCTGGCTCGTCCTCCACCAAGCCTTTGAACACAGGCTGCCAGGGGAGGGGTGAGAGCACGGCCACCTCCCCTTCCCCAGCGTTCTAAGGAGGGGCAGCAGCAGGCTGGACCTAGCATCTGGGTGGCCTGACGCAGCTTGTCCTTCCTTTCCTTTCCCTACCCCAAAATGATGGCCGACTCCCGCTCTACAATGTTTGCTCCCATCAGAAATGGGAGGGGAAAAACAAGCTGCGTTCCTTTTAGGAGTTAGTTTCCTAGCTTGGGAAAAAGAATTGGTGAATTATGGGTCTTTTCTGTTTCTTCTATTGAAAGGGCTGATCGATTCTCTGTGGCCAGTGCATACTCATGCATTTATTGAGTACCAGCTGTAACAGACCCTTGAGCGGCTCTGAGTTCCATGGAGGAGTCAGAAACATAAACAGTTCTGAGCAGTAGGTGCTCCGCAGCGCTACTTAATGGAGTAATTAATACTGCTTAATAGAGACAAGATACAGAGATAACAGTAGAGCAGGTGACACCTGGTGTTTGAAGGATAAATAGGAGTTCGCTGGATAGATGAGGATGGGGGTCTGGGCAAGGAAGAAGGGTGGAGAGAGATAAACACAAGTCCACCCAGAGACTGTGCTGGGGGAGAGCTTGCAGTCCAATAGGAGCAGCAGAGCCCCTTGCATGTGTGCAATGGGCTGAGCACAGAGGAACAAAGGGGGAATCAGTCTGGATGGTGGCAGTTGGGAGGGGACTTCCTGGGGTGGTGAGCTTGGCATGGGCTCTGAGGGTGAGGTGGCTCTGCTGTGACGTGTGACCAGTGCCTGGGGATGCTCTGCAGTTTGTCTCCAGTCTCTGAGGAAAGGGAGAGTTGTTTTTCTGGCAATGACCACCATAACAGGTCTTGTGGTGTCCCTCAGGCTGTATGTAGGCTGTTGCTGTAGGTAATCCAGCTTACAGACCCGCCCCCATTTTCTCCCCCTTTGCTCCCCCTTCGGCCTCTCTCTTCTAGCTGAGATCTGCCTGCTTATTTGGTTCCAGTTAGGAAGCTTTGAAGCTGAGCTAAACCCATCGGGCAGAGTTAAGTCTTCTGAGCCAGCTTTGTCCCTGCTCACATTTGAAAGCTAATCTGCTAGCAGAAGTGTGGGGGCTGGGGCAGGCATGTCAGCAATGGCACGTGGTCGGGAAGGTGAGCAGATCTGCAGCTGGGGGAGCAGCGCAGAGTAGACATATGGCTTTTACCCCCTACCTTTTCTCTAACTAGGACTTCAGGTGAGGGCTGAAATTCCAGACCTTCTCTCTTGAGTTGTGTAGCTTACTGCATCAGTATCTTGCACGAAGGCCCTGTTTGAGTGGCCGGGGGTGGGTGGGATGGGTGAGTGACTGGCCAGTAAGGACAGAGACATGGCTCTGCCTTCAGAGAGCTTTCCGTCTGCTCCAGGGGTTCCTCACTAGAGTGTAGATTCAAATCAATAGGTAGCTTTTTACATGAGCACAGGCCATGCTCCCTTCCCTCTCCTCCCACTGGCCTGAGTCAGTCTCCAGGAAAGAGGCCTAGTTTTGAAGGTTTCCTTAACCTCTTGGTGCCTCGGTTTCCTCTTGTATGTATGGCAGAATCAGCTATCTTTCAGGGCTGTGAAGAGGCCCAGATGAGGTAATACACGCATTATGTAGGGACACTGCTTAGCAGGAGGCCTGGCAGGTTAGACTCAGTGACTAGCAGTTATTGTCACTGTACTTCCTACAGTGAAGCATATGAGCAGGTAGCCCTTCCAGTGGTCAGTTAGATGCCCCAGGGCTGCAGTGACTTGCTGGGCAGTGCTGTGGAGCCCTGGAAGCAACCCCAGATGCCTCTGTAGGCTGAATTCTTCTGGTCTTATGGATACATGGGAGAAAGGGAGAAGCGGAGGTCTAGGTGGATCTTTTGGAAGACCAGGGTAAAGGTCAGTGGGGGAGGGGAATGGTCTCAGAGCCCAGGGCCAGCAGCTGTACCTGCCATGCTGTATACTTACCTATGGCCGTCCCTGCCAGGGGCAGTCCACACCCTTCCCCTGCCCCCCTTTATTGTTGGTGCAATGAACCAGACCAGAAACAGGTCACTTAGGCCGATGGGCGTACAGCAGGGTCCCCATAGCCCTCTGCCCTGGGTACTCCAAGGGCAGGTCATGCCCCAGGCACACTCAGTGTAGGACTGGGGTGGGGGAAGCTGAGTAGCTGACGAAAAGACAGGGCACGTGGGGCTCCAAGTCCAGGTCACTTGACAAACCAGAAAAACGGTCACTTAAAATGTTTTCAAATTGTGGAATAGATCATGTAAATTCATATAGTTTTAAAAAGTATGTAATGAACATCTACCCACTACGAAGTTTAAGACATAAAACGTTAGCCACACTCATGAAGCCCCTGTGTATTCCTCCCTAGCTTCAACATCTTCCCTGGGGAGAACCTTAAATTTTGTTAAGTACATTTCTTTATAGTTTCCACATATGTAGGCATCCTTCAACACCACACCATTTGCCTTGGTTTGTTTTAAACTTTTGGTTGATGGAATCATTCAGAATTTTAAAAAAATTCACTGTTTATTGATTCATGCGTGTGCGTCTGTGTGGCCACGGCGCACTGGTTATCACTGCTCTGTGGTACTCCGTGCGAGTGTGCTGCAGTGTAATCTTCTGGTCATGAGCATTTGGGTTAGTCCTTCTTTTTAAATATGTTTTTTTTAAATTGATTTTTTAGAGCAGAAGGGAGAGAGATAGAAAGATAGAAACATCGATGAGAGAGGAACATCATCAATCAGCTGCCTCCTGTGTGCCCCCTAATGGGGATTGAGTCTGCAACCCCGGCATGTGCCCTGACTGGAAATGAACCGGTGGCCTCTTGGTTCCTGGGTTGATGCTCAACGGCTGAGCCACACCGGCCAGGCTATTCCTTCTTTTTGAACTTGTTTCTGTGAACATTCTTGGACTAGTCTCCTGGTGTACACATGCAAGGGTTTGCTAGGACAGTGCTTCTAAAAGCATCTGTGAGGGACCAGCTTTTTACTCACAACTCTCAGGTGTGGCTCTGCTGAGCATGACTGGTACACAGCGCAAAGCAGTGACTCACCTACATCCAAATGAGTTCATTGATCACAGACTTGGCTGTTCTGGCGACACCAAATTGCTATAAAAAGTTCTAAGTGTTAAGCATTCCCATGGACTGCACTCTGAAGAGAACTGCTCTGGGGTATACAGCAAAGAATGGTGTTGCTGAGATTTAGGATAGATAATAACTAGATAATTCCATATTGTTTTCCAAAATGGATATATCAGTTGACATTTCCACCAGTGGAATGTTGGTTGAAAATGGAAAGTTTTGAGTGTTCTTCAATACAGTGGGTGTGAAATGCTATATTGGGTTTTTAATTTGCATTTCTCTGATTATTAGTGAACATCTTTTATTAACCATTCTTTTCTCTTCTGTGAATGCCTGTTTATGTTTTTGTTCAATTTTTCTATTGAGTTGTTTGCTTTTTCCTACTAATTTTTAGGATTTTATTTATGTTTTGAATACTAATCTATTGTCTATTAAGTGTACCACAAACACAGCTTATAGCTTGCCTTTTCACTTTCTTCATAGGGTCCTTTGGCAAACAGAAACTTTTTATTTTAACATAGTCAAAATTTTCAGTCTCTTTTCTTTGTTAGGTTTTACGTATTATGTATTATTTATCAAATACATAATATCTCATGGGTGTCTTTATATCCTGGTAATAGGACAGTGCTTGTCACTACATACTAGGCACTCATGAATTGTTGAATGAATTTGAATGATTAAAGATGAGTTCTTATACTTATTTCTGAAAGTTTTTCTTTTTACATTTAAGTCCTTAATATATCTGGAATTTATATTTATGTATGATGTGAGGCAGGGCCCTGATTTCTTTTCCCCTCAAGTACAAAGCATTGTCTTAGCTCCATTGATGGCTAGTTCCCCTTTCCCCACTGACATGTAATGCCACCTGTGTCTTTTCCAATGCACTATTTGTCTATCCTATACCACATTGTCTTAATTACTATAGCTTTAAAATAAGTTCCACATCTGGTAGGGCAAATCCTCTCCTCTTATGCTTTTCAAGAATGTTTTAGCTGTTCTTGGCCCTTTGTTCTTTTGCATAAATTTTTTCTTTTGCATAAATTTTGGAATCAGTTTGTTTAGTTTCACTAAAAGTAAATTGATCAAACAATTAATTTCCCTGATCCTTGCCCAAAGCCTGTTGGTATTTTGATTGGTTTTACATTGAATCTATTGATTGCCTTGGGGAGAATTGCTATCTTTGTATTTCCATTCATGAATATAAATCGTATTCTAATTATGTATTTATGTTCATGGATATGGTACACTCCATATATTAAGCCTTCTTTAATGTCTTTCTGTAAAATTTTATAATGCCCCCCCCCTACCCCTAAGGTCTTACACATCTTTTGTTATGTAGAGACTTTTGCTCTTGCATCCTTTCCCTCCGCCCCTCTCCCTTCTGAGTTCAGGCTAGAGGCCCAGGGGGAGGCCAGCAGCCCTTCCAGCCCCCCATCAGGTGAGGTGATGCTGAGAACCATAGGGCCAGGTGGTCAGGCTCAGTACTAGGCACTTCCCTGGGTCACCCTGTTACCTCATCCACTCTCCACAGCACCTGAGGAGGAGACAGGACATTATTTTCATTTTGCCACGAAGGAGATAGAAGCTCTGAGAGGTTAGATATTTTGCCCCAAATTACTGAGCTGGAAAGTGACAGAGCTAGATTTGAACCCAGGTCAGTCAAACCCGCAAGCCGTATTTTTCTGTGACCATCTCTGGGAAGTCATCCTGACCCAGCTCCTTCCCCCGTAGACTGTACTTTTCTTGGATCTGTACACCAGTTTAGTGCAGGGTAGCCTGGGATTACAGGGCCCGAGTTATGCGTATTTGTATATGACTTAGTTGGTAATTTGTGCCTTCCTCCCCCCAGTCCCAGCCCCAAACAGAAGTGGGTTAGGAGGTGACCGCCTACTGATCATCAGGAACTTTCTCAGATCGGTGAACACTCAGTCCTCTGGGCGTTTTAAATCCTCACAGATACTGTGGGTGAACAGTGGGATCTACATGTATATGATGACACTGAGGCTAGAGGCATTGTCACCCATGTCCATGAGCAGGAAGAGGTGAGTGTTAGGGCCCTTGTCTTTGCCTTGCTTGCTCATAATAGGAGCTCAGGAAATGTGTGTTGATTATGGGCTCACTTGAATTGTACAGAGGTGCTAGGTAAGGGGGCAGGGCCTCGGGAAGGCTAATAATGAGATGCCCCTTGCAGGTGACACCATTAAATAATGATTGGAGTTTTTCTAAAGGAAAGGTGCCATGCTATTGGGGAGCCATACTGGCCTCCAACTGAAATATCCTGCCTAACCAAACAGGACCCCTGCAGCCACCCATACTCATTGCCTTGGAAGGAGGCTTTGTGTCCATCTCTCCTTAGTCCAGCAAACCCCTTGTGGGTGCCCCTACCCAGTGGTTCCTTTTAGCCACGTACACCACTCTCCCCAGCACTTTGGAAAACGCCATCACCTCATTGCATTCATTTCCAGAGAGCTGAGGAGCTGTGGAGTTTGGCGTCCTGGCACTTGGTTGATCGTGTTGCCCTGTGGTCTAGTTTTGGGTAGACTTTTGGTGTAGGTCAGTGGTCGGCAAACCGCAGCTCGCGAGCCATATGCGGCTCTTTGGCCCCTTGAGTGTGGCTCTTCCACAAAATACCATGTGCGGGTGTGCACGTAGAGTGCGATTGAAACTTCGTGGCCCACGCGCAGAAGTCGGTTTTCGGCCTGGGCGAGTCTATTTTGAAGAAGTGGCGTTAGAAGAAGTGGGGGTACGTTCGCTGAGGTCGACCCCTCAGATTGAGGACATTTTTAGCAAAGGCCAGCTTAGGAGTACCCTAATTAAGTTAATCACAATGTACCTACCTATATAGTTTAAGTTTAAAAAATTTGGCTCTCAAAAGAAATTTCAATCGTTGTACTGTTGATATTTGGCTCTGTTGACTAATGAGTTTGCCGACCACTGGTGTAGGTTGTTGTAACTCAATCACTCCATGATGATCGATGAGGCCAGCCAGATCAGTACAGAACTCCCTAAACAAAGCCCTGCTTGGTCATGTGGCAGCTTCCATCCCTGTGCCTAACTGGGGGCTCCATGTGGCCTGTGCTTAAATGGGGCAGTGGTGGGTACTGTTCCTCCCCCAGGGCAGGCAATGCCCTTTCAGAAATCTCAGGGTACAGGACCCTGTGGTCACAGAGTAGACATGTTTGCCAGCCAAAGCCAGAAGGGCTGGGGTCAGTTGGTATGTGTCTGTCTGTTTGTGAAGATTCTGTGGGTAACACAGAGGGTGGGGCAAGTTCCTGAGGGTGTGGTGTTTTTTTTTGTTTTTGGTTTTTTTTGTAATCTTTATCTTTCACTGCCTGGTTATGCACTTGCATCTTCCCTTTAGGTACCCAAATTGTAAGTTCTTAGAGTTCCCTGCTCCCCACATACACACTTATGTATATTTGTATGTATATGTGTGCACAATGTCTATAAACATACATACTGTATTTATATAGAAATATGTGTGTATATATGCATGAATATATAGACATTTAAAACACATTAGTAGTCTAAGTATGTGTGTATATGTTTATATATATGTATGAATATGTATATTTAGCTAGATTCTCTCCCAGTGTGTGTAACCCTTGGGTGTAAGCTGCATCCTCATTTTAAGCATCTCATTTCCTAGATGGATTCTGGATAAGCTAGTCTCTTAGATTGGAAGTACTGTATACCAACCATGGCTAACTTAGGAGCACAGATATATAGGTGTCCCCCCAAAATGTGTACACACACTTTGAATAATTATAAAGGCAGTGTTTATTAAAATACATTTCATTTTCAAAATTGAGCTATCAGCTGTTAAAGTGTATATACATTTTTGGGGACCCTGTATAACTACCTATTTATCTCTCTATCTATGAAAAAAGCTCAGCAGTGTTGTTTGGTATGTGGGGGGCAAATCACTTTAGCAGACATCTCTTGTTTTTGCTGGCCCAGCTTCCTTTTCCCTGCTTTTCTGATCCACACCCTTGTTTTCCTGGGGATCTTTCAGTATCTATGAAGGATACAAGGTTAGCTCAGAGGCTAGAACAGAAAGCTGAGCAACAGGCCATACACAGGGACAGGAGCCAGGCTGCTCTGGGGCCCTAGGCGTCAGGGCCTAATGATGAGCTTGGTCACATTACTCTGTCAGGATGCATCACCTTCTGCTGTTTTGGCCCCTGGCTCTCACTACTCAAGAGTTGGCTTCCTAGTAGAGGGCCTGGCTGGTCACGTGCCCACCTGTGGGGAGAGGAGAGCGGAGCACCTTGATTGATGGGACAAGCTGTATGCACCGGGAGGAGGAGAATTCCCTAAAGAAAAATAGGGTGCTGATGCCAAAAGATGGGGGGAAGGGCAGAAACAGGAGATATCTGCTTAAGTGTTTTACCCATTCCCCCTGCCCCCCCCCAATGCCAGATGCCACTGCTGGGATTTGTTCATCCCCTGAGGCACATTCTCCCTACCTCCTGGAGAGAGCGGTCAGGAGCAGATGGGGAGGCTATGACCCAGGGAAGCAGAGCAGCCCAACCCAGCAGCTCTGGCTGTGTTTCCAGGGCCACCCTGACGGTCTCTGCGGGTGAGATTCAGCAGCCTTGGGGCTCCTCTGATCTGCTCAGTGCCTGGGTACCATCTACGTATGTCCGAGTTGCTCAGGGGTAGGTTGCCCCAGACCCAGGACACCCTTTGGGGCATCTCCCGGCAAGCCACACTCACCGCTTCTCACCCATCCCAGTGACTGCCATTGGGTCTGTTGACAGGGCCAACCGATGGTCAAGGGCAGCAGTCGCCAACCTTTTGGACCTCACAGACCACCAGTGGTCCACGGGTTGGCGACCGCTGGTCTAGGGTGTATGTGTCCTCTGCCCTGGAGTTTCTTGACGTTCCTCAGTCCTGAGTCTCTGAATTCCCAAAATATGTTCCCAGTGATCAGCCAGTGAGTCCTGAGGTGGCCTGCAGTTTGCTGACCCCCTGCTGCACGCTGTAGGGGAAACAAGAATGAACTATGTCCTTGCTCTCAACTTTCCGCCTTGCTGTCCAGGCAAGTGTGCAGGAAGGCAATGTAGCAACCAGAGAGAGCCCCTGTGTGCAGTTGGCCAGAGGGGTAGTGCATTTTACAGACATCCTCAGTGTCCGGTCCCTGGCTCCTCATCCTCCATCTGAAGGTAGTGGGGCTTAGGTGAGAACACTGCTGTCAGAGTGCCTGTGGATTGCCTCGCACACGTAGCAGGCACTCAGAAACAGTGCGGAGTATTACATAATCTGGTGTGTTTTCCCGTTGGCCTTGGCTTTCGGGAAGTGTGAACTCTGGGAGCACCAGTGATTCAGGCGGAGGGCCAGCTGGGTGGGAAAAGTTCTGTGCAAGAGGCAGGACAAGAGCTGATCCTCGAAGGAGGAATGGGATCTAGCATGTGGAGAGGAGGAGGGACAGCCTTCCAGGCCCAACTAAAGGTGGGAGACATGGTGAGCAGGGAGCCTGAGGTCTGTAGGATGAGAACCCGGGCAGGACCCTCACTCATGCTCGCTGCTGCCGCGTGTGCAGACCCGATGAATGAGATGAGCCTGGAGGAGTAGGTGTGCCCGGCAGGGTGGGTGTCTCCCTGGTATGGAAGGGGAGAGCGGTACTGAGTACCTGTCATACCCCTGCATGGTGCTGAGTGATCTTGCTGACCATGGAGGGCATTCGGGGTGTCCAGTACCTGCCATCTGTCTTTTGAGCAGAACAGGCTTCATGGAGGAGGCCAGTCAGGCGAAGGGTACTGGACAAGCCGAAGGAGTGGGCAGGGTGGTGGAGGAGGAGGCAGGCAAAACAAGGTGATATTAGAGACCAGGGAAAGGAGCTAATGCCAAAGGGTCTTGAACCAGATTGTGGTGGGCAAGGAATTGCTTCAGTAGAGCAAGGACCCCTGTGCTGGTTGGCAAGGACCCCTTTACCTGGCAGGTGTTAGAGACTGCCAGGTGGAAGGTCTGGGTGATACCCTGAGGTCAGGGGAATGTGGTGATATGGCCTGAGCTGTCCAATTGTAGGGGGAGCTAAGGAGATGGCAGTAGCTGGCGGGAAGGATCCTGAGCTTTCTGTGCTCCCTGCAGTGAGCAGCAGCCCCCAGTGTGTGTCTGGGAGGTCAGTTGTGTCCCGAGGCCTGACTGTACCCCCACCCACTCAAGGAAGCTTCCCCTGCCTGTAGGCAGGAACTCCTCAGACCCAAATCAGGGTGGCAGCTTGTCAGGCCGATGAGCCTGGGCTCCTGGCAAGAGCTCTGTGATGTCTCAACCATTTAGGACACCCATCCTGACTGCTTCTCTGGGGCCCTGGGGGCTGGTGGGGATGAGGTTGGGGGACCCTCAGGAGGGGGTGGACATTGGTGCAGTCAGAAGAGCTGAGTGCACAAGGTGCTGGATTTATTACCATTTATGGCAGCCAAAGAGAATCGAGCCCCCTTGCCTCCCCTCCCCTCGAGCCCCCCTTCCTCTGCCCCTTTCTCAGCCTGCCTGCTGGGAGGAGGGGAGTCTGTGTGAAAGGAGCATGCTTCACAAAGAGCCACTCTGCTCTGTAGAGGGCTGGGTCTGACTCAGGAGCTGTGGGAGGAAGACTGACAGGTTCTCGGCAGTGCTGATTTGTTCTCTTCCCCTTAAATGGGGGTTCCTCGTACCCCGTTAGGGTTGGGTGGGCCAGTGTGTGCTGGACAGCCCCTTCAGTAGCCTGTGACATCGGGTGTGCCTAGCCACATAATCTATGTGTGTCTCCC
>NW_005369217.1:571930-595444 GCF_000412655.1 Myotis brandtii
TCCCCCATTCTAGAAATGCACTTGTCACACTTTTCATGTAAGGTATACATCAGTTAACTCATTTGTGTCTGGGATCAGCATGGCAGAGTGGAAAAGAGCAGGGGATGGGTCACAGAGACCTGAGTTCTAGCCCCAGCTGTGCTGCTAATTTGTTGGGTGACCCTGAGCAAGTTATTTTTCCTCTCTGGACCTACGTTTTCACATCTGGACACTGAAAGACGAGGACCAGCTCATCCCTTTGTGCTCTGACATCCAGTCATTTTTATACACTTCTTTTTTCCCTTTGTGTTTTGAAGTAGCTGATGATTCTTGAGGTACTTTATCATCCTCATAGTATCCTTGGTAAAGTGAGGGACCAGCAATGATTACGTTTCATAAGTGGGAAACGGAGGCCCAGGGTGAGGGAGGACCCATTGGGCAGGGCCGGGTGAGTCCTCGGTGTGCTGGGGAACTCACTGCCTGAACCTCACAGAACGGCCCCAGATGCTGCTCTGCCTGGAGGTCACAGCCCTGGGAGGCAGCAGCTGCTTCACTGCAGGGCTGGGTGCTGGCACGGGAGCTCCAGGGCTCATGGACATTTTCCCGTGGGCTTTGACTCTAGACCTCAGAGTCCTTGCTCAGTGGCAGGGAGAGAATCTTCCCTGTTACCCCAGTTCTCACTTCAGGGCAGGAAGAGATGGAAGTCATGGCTAGCGCTCAACCACTCAGTGAGTTGGTTTTGCCTGCCCCTCCCTGCCTGGGATGGCTGTCACCTTGGAAGCAGGTAATGAGGGGGCGGGCTGCTTTATTAATGCTCTAGGGAGAGGAGCTCAGCACCTTGTTTGACACTTACAACTGCCTTGGCTCCCTGCCTATTGTTAGAAGTCTTAATTATGAATTGTTCCAATTCCGCCCTCCGCACTCATCCTTAGGAAGAGCTTTCCTTTTGCTTCCTGCTTTCACCAAATCCCTTGAACGGTGTCTTCGGTGTCTTCGGTGTCTTCGCTGCTCCCTGGCACCACTTTGCCTCCCACTTGTCTGGGGCAGGCCTAGCCACCTTCCTCATCCGCTGGTCCTCCCAGCTGCCACCCTTTGAGAAACCAAACAGATAAGCAAACAACCTCCTCCAAACCCTACTAAACCCATGGCTCCGAGCTGGAGTGCTTCCCCTTCAATGGCCTCTTCATTGTGAATTCAGGAACCTGCCCTGCCCCCTCTGTGTGGCCCTGAGGATCAGCATCAGGGGTGGGTGTCACCAGCGGGAAAGCACATACACGTCCACGGGCAGTGGTTTTCACTGCTGGCTCTCCACTGTGGCTGGCCGAGTCTCCCTGTCCTCTCAGAGCCCCTGCCTCTGTCCTTGCTCTGACTTTGTCAGAAGGACCAGGGGGGAGTGTGGAAAAAGTTTTACTCAGAGTGTGGGTTCTCCTCACAGCTCTGCCGTGGCCTTCCTGTGAGGATGTTTGACTTCAGTTTCTCATCTGTAAAATGGGAATAAACCTTAATACTTAGCTGGCCAAACTGGGAAAATTGTCAGGAGGGTACACTGAGATGTTGTTCAAGAAAGTTCTCTGATGTCTATAAAGGGTGATGCTCATAGGTTGGGATTACTATCTTGTTTTTCCTTCTTTAACTTCCTGTTGTTCTCTGGGTCTGTCTGTTTTGGCCCCGGCTGCCTGCCTTCCTGTTTCTGAGTGGGCCCTGAAGCTGCACAGAGTTTGCTCCCTCAGGGACTTCTCCACACAGGCAGCCACCATAAGTGTGTGAGTACGTGATTATGGTTCCTGCAGGCTGCCTGCCAAGGTACCCCACAGTGGTCGACACCTCTGCAAACCCCACTCATGACTGCCCAGGAAGTGTGGTGGTGGGAGGCGACTGCTCCTTTAACTCCAGCAGCCCCTCCGACATTCCCGAGGCTCTGCGGTGGGTCAGCGGGAGAAAAGCGGTTGGCGCAGTAGGAACTACAGATGCCTCTACAGATTCATCCACGACCTTCCTGGCTTGTTCAGGTTCATTCCTCTTTTAGGGGGTTTACCGAGACGTCCAGGGTATGGAGAGCTGGCCCCATTTTCCCAGTGGCTGACCCATCTGACCCACTCACTGCCTGCCTGTCCATTACCCTGCCCTTCCTCATGCAGCTCTGGCCTTGGCTGCCTCCCAGAATCCTGTGCTGGGAGGACCCTCCTGGGCAGGCCCTCCCTCACCAGGCCAGGGGCTGGTCTTCAAGCCTGTGAGTCGGCATTTGACTGACAGGAGTTTGAGCTGATTTGCTTGCTTGGGTTTGTCTGCCCTGTGGGGACACTCGAGCTAGGCTGATCATCCGCTGATGGACAGAGCCTTCTGGTTTCTGCTTCCACCACGGAGATGTGAAAGTAGGTTTTGGGGGCAGGGCATTGAGCAGAGCTCTCACACTTGCCTAGATCACTGTGGATAGATGTGAGGAGACGGAGACCCTTTCCTTCCCGCAGAGATGTCCAAACCCACCCTGGGCACTGAGACTGGCTTAGGTGAGTCTCTCTGGACAGGAGGAGCCAGCTTCAGCTGTTCGCATACCTATATTTTATATCGTGTTTGAAAATCTCAGAGACCTTTGCCAGACTGTCATTAGCCTTATTTTGCTTTTAGGCAGACTGAGTTGTGGAGGGGGAAGGTGTTATGTTGAGGGTCCGGGTCACATGGGCAATAAATAGAGCCTGCTTGGCTGTAGTGGACCCACTGGAACCCAGCGTGCCCAAATGGGCATAGACCCATTTACATTAGGTGTGGGCAGGGGTGCCTTGGCTGCCAGGCTGTGTGGATCCCTAAGGGTCCAGCCAGTGCCCTTTCCTTGCTTCCTAAGAAAGTCCTTGCTAGAACAGTTTCTCCACAGAACTGCAGGCATCCGTCCTGGGGAAAAGTGAACCTCCTTTGCCGAGGCCCTGACCTCCAGCCTTTAGACACAGACAACCCCTTGCTTCTGAGGGACTTCTGGGCCTGCCGTGGGCTCCCTGGGCCCTTGTGAAATTCCAGGCCAGGCCAGTACCCCAAGGGCCCACTCTGTCCTAGGTGTGGCTGGGCTCTCAGAATGGGCCTCTGAACCATGGTTGGCGGAAGGGCTGGAAGGCGGGCGAGCAGGGGAGAGAACTGAGAGACCTCTCAAGAGGCAACCCGTTGCCTTGCTGTTTAATTTACTGGAGTTACTTTTCCTTGTCTATCTACTTCTCTGTATGGTGGTCCCAGACTTCTCTTCATGCCCCTCTCCCTTCTGGGTTCTCTTCACCGCATGTTTAGGAGATAACTGGGTAGATGAGCCTTCTGCATGGTTCCTGGCCTGATGCCCCTGACCTTGATTGTGGGCACTGAGGAGTGAAGGCAGACCTTGGAAGCCCTTCTGGGAAGGCAGACTTGGGAGCTCTGGCCTTGGTGGAGATACCCACTGACTTGGAGTCGGACGTAGGTTGTGCATTCTAGATGATGGAGAAGGAAGCTGGGGAGGGGGAGCACCTCCACCGTATTCTGCACCCAGTTTCTCTGCTGTCTATCTCTCTGTGTCACCGAGGCAACAGTGAGGGGCCCTGTGTGAGTGAATGGCCTGGTCTTTGAGAGGAGTGGAAGGTGAACGTTGTTCCAGACCTCACACTGTTATGCAGACACATCTCTCTACCTTCACTTGCCCCAGCAAAGTGGAAAAGACTTTCTCCTTTTGGGAGGGCGGGGAGAAGAAAATCAGAACGCACAGACTACATTCCTTCAGCTTTAGCTGTCTCCTGCCTGCACCTCTGCACCTCTCTCTTCACCCCTGCCCCAGCATCTGGTTCCCCACAACTTCCTTCTGTCAGGGCTGCTCTAGCTGCTGGTTTGGCAAGTGAAAGGTAAAATGGTGGGAAGAGCCCTGGCTTTAGAAACAGACAGGGGGGCTTGACTCCTGGCATCACTGCTTACTGTTTGTATGAACCTTACGAGATGCTTAATTCTGAGCCTTGACCTCCTCATCTGTAAAACGGGATAATAGCTACTTTCTCAGTGGATTCAATGAGTTGCTGAAACACTGTATGAAGAGGGTTCAGCCATTGTATGGCACACGGTAGGTGTGTTGGGGCCTAGTGAGGTTTGTATGGGCAGACAATGCCTGCTGGGCTAGCACAGCATGCTCCTTGGCAGGGTGACATGGGCAACATGTGTTCAGAATTAAGGTGTGAGTGCCTGCTTTCTGTTCTCAGCCCTCATGTCCTCAGCTGGGTTCTCATTTCTCTAGGCTTCGTTTTGACTTTCTCTTCAGCAGAATGCCAGCATGTCCCTTGTACCTTCCTCCCTCCCCCAGCTTCCTTCAGGGCAGGGAGAGGAGGACTGACTGTGAGCTCCCAGAGCTGAGTGCTTTGAGATCTCAGGTGGAGACAGGGAAGGAAATAAAGGGGGTGTCCTATGTTCTTAGGATGCTTTTTAGGGGCTCAGTGTTTAAACTAGGGTTGAAACCTCCTACTGAGTTATCAAAAGGAGGGCCGGAGGAGGCCTTTGGGGCCTGCATTACCCAGACCAGCCAGGGACCTGGATGGGCAGGTGTAGGACTATGATGGGCAGTGACTTCCCCACCTGGCATTGCTAGCAGGGCTAAGGAATGTTTGTGGGAGACTGGGTGCCCTACTTAGGGCCTTGCAGTGGTGGAGTGAAAGACAAAATCAGGACCTGAGAAGCATGAAGGAGGAGAGGGGAGGGGAGGAGGGGAAAGGAAGGAGAAGGCACAGGGACAGCTGGCAGGGTGGGCAGACGCCACCGGCAGAACGCCTCAGGTAGCCAGCACCGGGGCTGAGCCTGCCCAGTCTCTTCCTCTCCGCTGTGATTAAGACATCACCAGCTGCCTGTGTTCCTAGCTCTGCTGGCTCTCTGCTGCCAATAACAAATGCATCTGGCTGGAATCTGGGTCATTAAAAAAACAACCTGATATTTCTCTTCTTCCTTCATTCCCTGGCAATCCATGCCCTGGAATATAGCTGGGATGCCCAAAGGTGGGGTCTGGAGGTACAGGGAGCCAGGATGGACATGTTGGCTGTCAGGGTCATTCAGCCAGATAGGCAGCCGCCCTTGCTGGCTGTTCAGATTCTGTTGTTGTGAAGCAAAGGCCCTAAATGGAGAGTGATGTTCTGGAGAGAGGGGTTTCACAGGTGTTTTCCCCTCCTGTTAGCTGGCTGGGGTGGAGAGTGTTGTAGCTTTGGTGGTGGCTGTGAGCATGAGCTCAATCAGACATTCTTGGGCTTGATTTTGTCATCTAGCAGGACCATTTTGTTTCCTCTGTGGACTACCTCTGGGTCATGGAATGCGGTCTGCAGGGAATGTCTCAGCACAGTCCTCCAGGAAAGGCTGCTGCTTAGGTGTCGTTATGATTATGTTCCTCTTGAGTAGCACCTCCCAGGGGAGCTACGTTCACTCAGCCACAGTGCCAAGCTCAATGGCAGGAGCAAAGGATCCACCAGGCAGGCAGCTCTTTAAATTGAGACCCCCTTTTAAGACCATAAAGCTTTGTTTGTACATCTCGTTCTTGAATTTAGGAATGCAGATGAGTAGGGTGATGTAGAGGGGAGGTGGAGAGGACAATAAAAATAGGGAATAAAGCTAGGAAGTTTCTTGGAAGAGGTGAATTCTAGTTTCCCACAGCAGCTTCCATTTCTGGGAGTTTACACTATGCTGGGTCCTGGTCTGAACACTTTACCTGTATTGCGACCTTCTCTGGCTGATTCCAGAGCCTTCCATGCTCCTAACCCTTTACTGTTCAGGCTGGTAATGTGACTTGGAGTAAAGCCTGGGGCATCATCCTAGATGTCCTCCAGTGGGTCTGGGGTGGGCGGGCAGCACCTGTCATATGGGTGGGAACCCCTGTGGCGGGTGCCCTTGCCAGGGGGCTGAACCTTGCTCTGTCTCTCTGCTGGCACGTGCACAGTCTGCGGCACAGAGTAACGCAGCAAACGTTGGCTGAGGTGCCTCTCTGTTGCATGCAGAGTTTGTTGATCAGGCTGAACAAGGGCCATTTGCTGGGGAGTGGGGAGGTGGGTGCTGTGGAAGAATCTGATATTGATGTGTTTTCCTGGGACTGATGGAGGGCCCAGAGACTTGACTCTGCTGTCCTGGCCAATGGGGGATGTTCCTCGTCTGCTGTGGGACCTGCTCCCTGCCCCCTGGGGACAAGCACACTAGTCTGCTAGCAGAGGGCCTCAGGTGGGAAGGGTGGGGCCATTTCTGGGTTCTCATCTTCAAAGGACAGGGCCCAGCTTGTCATAGATCTTGGATGAAGAGCATGCTGGTCTTTTCCTGTGAGGTGGTTCCCAACTTGGAGCCATCCTTCACTCGTTGCTCTTTTCCAAAGATACAGAGGGATATTTCAAGTTGCCTTTTATGGCTCTGGGGCAGGAGAGCCCTTGAGACTTGGCATCAGGCTGACCTTTTGCAAGTTTGCTGAGTTTTGGTGGTTGGAGGAGGGGAGAGAAGCCCCAGGGATGTGGGGTGTTCACCACCATCTAGGGCTCCCCAGCTTCAGGTGGACGGAAGGATGTCCTCTTGTTAGGACCACTTTCTATGTTTCTTACCCCATCCTTTACTCATACCTTTCCTCGTTCATTCATTCATTCATTCATTCACTCACTCACTCATTCAAATACCTACTTATGCTGGGACTGCCAAAAATAGGGATGAAATAGTCCTGTCTTGTCATAACTAGACCGCCTTGTCATATTGAGACATTATTTTGTATTAAAAGGAAATATTAAAGATACCTGAGCACTTAATTGAAGCTTTTCTTTTGACATTGTAAAGTATGTTCTTTGAGGAACAATGAATGAGAGTGTATTGGAAAGAAAGTGAGCAGCTGTCTTAGGTGCTTTATTATGGACACATTTCCTTAGAACTGTGCAGGGTTCTCTGCTGTATTTCCTTGGCAGCTCTTCCATAAATATTTATTGAACTACTACTATGCCCAAGGCACAGCGTTGGTCTTGGCCCTGCCCTGGTGCAGCAGAGAGGGCGTGGCCATACTGCCCTGGGAAGAGGAATATCGATATGTGAATGGGGATTCTCACTTCCTGCACATCGGGCCCTGGTTCCAACCCAGCTGAGGCTGGTTTGGTCTTGGGCATAGCTTGTAGTTCCAGAGTCAGGAGCAGCAGCAACTGGCAGGCCTGGCCACCCTGCCTGGGTTGGACTGTGATGGTGGCAAAGGGGTGGGTAGCAAGTGCTTCCTGGGCATTACCAGCACAAGTCTCCAGGTCCAGGGCCTTTCCCCATGCCAGGCTAATAGGCCACCCCAGCACCCCACGGAGCTGTGTCTGAATGGAGTCACAGGGATTGTGGCTCTTGGCTGCATCTCTGTTCCCTATACTTGGCTGCCTCTCCTGAGCCTGATGCTGCCCAGAGGTGATCCTGATCAGCTCATTCTGTGGGGTCCCATGTGGTGGATGGCTCACCTGAGCCCTGTCTCTATAGGCCCATGTTCTTACTAACAGCATGCCAAATCCACGGTCCTTTCTCTAGTGGGTCCTCAAGAAACATTAATTTGCCATGAGGACCAGACCCTCAGGTTCACCAGTGTTTGCTTCCAAGTTCTGTTCTCCTATAATTTATTATTCTCTCTTTATTTTATTTTTTTAAAATATATTTTTATTGATTTCTGAGAGGAAGGAGAGGGAGAGAGAGATAGAAACATCAATGATGAGAGAGAATCATTGATCAGCTGCCTCCTGCACGTCCCCTAATAGGGATTGAGGCCGCAACCCAGGCATGTGCCCTTGACTAGAATCGAACCCGGGACCCTTCAGTCCAAAGGCCGATGCTCTATCCACTGAGCCAAACCAGCTAGGGCTATTATTCTCTCTTTAAACCATTCCCCAGGCCTTATGCTGGGGCGGAGAACCAGCTGACCTCTTCTCCTCTTGATGGGTTTTGCAGGACAAAATCACAGCTCTGGCCAACTAGACCCAGGGAGCTACTGCCACCGGAATGCATGAGGAGGCTAAGGTGGATGGAGGGGAGGGATGTGGGCAGGGAGCACAGGCCCACTGATGGGGGACGGACCTGCCTGGGGCCAGTGCCCGAGCTGCCCTCCCCTGTCTATTAATGCTCCATTAGCATGCAGTGGTGACGTTTCCTCTAACAGTTTGATTTATGCCATCGCGGTTTTGCTTACAAATTAGAAGCCGCTATTGTGCTAAGTCGGTTTTAAAATCAATGCGGAGTAATTGCGGTACACGGGTAGTTGGACGACATTAACATGAGAAATGTGCTGTAATTGTCATCCTTGGAACAAACATGAACCGTTACAGTGAAATTCCATGTCCTCTACCTGGCTAATTTGAACACAGCTTACTGGCAAGCCCTCCCCCAGCAAGGCCAGCCCTGGATGGAGATTTGTCATGAATGGATTTGTCAGGAGTAGGGCCAATGACAGTCGTGTTAAAGTGGAGGTGTGGGGCAGGAACCTCATTTGTTTCATTGCCTGCTCCAAACCCCCTGGCTTTCACTGTGTATTTTTTTTTATGCAATTTGCGGCCATGACACTTTGGACAGCCCTAAGAACTTTAATGTAGTATGTGTGACTCTCTGTGTGTTTGTGTGTGTGTGCTTTCGTGTGCATGCCTGTGTGTGTGTGCCGGTGTGTGCGCCTGTGTGTATGCCTGTGTGTGCATCTATGTGTGCTTTCGTGTGCATGCCTGTGTGTGCGCCTGTGTGTATGCCTGTGTGTGCATCTATGTGTGTGTCTGTCTTGCCTTGCATGGTTCTCAACCTTCCTAATGCCGCAACCCTTTAATACAGTTCCTCATGTTGTGGTGACCTCCAACCATAAAATTATTTTCGTTGCTACTTCATAACTGTAATTTTGCTACTGTTATGAATCGTAATGTAAATATCTGATATGCAGGATGTATTTTCAGGGGTCGCGACCCACAGGTTGAGAACCGCTGCAGAGTAAAAAAAAAGAGTTCATGGGAGCCAGATTATCACTGTGCTCCCTGCCTTCCCAGCAGTTCCTAGGATCATTTCTTTCATTTTCTCACCTATAAATTGGGGGGAACACTGCTTAGGTGCTGGTTTCAGTACTGGTTGAGAGAATGGGAGTCCAGGCATTTTAATGTTGGAGCATAATTTGTGGCAGCAACAGCAGTAGCTTGTTAGGAGAATGATTTGCCGAGGGGCTGACGGGCATCCCGGGCGGTTCTCTGTTTGCTCTGCACATTGGAGTCGCACAGTAGATTTAAAACAAAATACTAATGCTGGGTTCCATCTTCAGAAATTCTGGTTTAATTGGTCTGGGGTATGTGTTGGGCATCTAGGTATTGCTAGCTCTCCAGGAGATTCCTATATGTAGTCAAAGTTGAAAACTGCTACCTAACCCATTTCTCTACCTTCAGCTGGATCTGTGCTTCTTCAGGTAGGACTCATACATATCTCTGTAGAAAAGAGAACTGTTTTATAATTGATAGGAAGTTCCTTCTTCTGTCTAACCAGAATCCCTACTGCTTCAGGTTTAACCTACTCATCCTCCCATAGCTGAATGTGTGTACCTGGTCCCTTTGTCTCTCTGTGTGGCTGGTGTCAGGCAGCACTGTGTTGGGAGCACCCCTGGGACCCTTGCTGACTTACGGATGGGGCAGTGAGGCTTTCTGTTGGGGAGCGGCATGGCCTCACCGAGGACTGTGCTGCCCTGCTAGACACTATACTGGGCCTTTTCCTGAGCTGGGGAGTGGAGTTCAGAGCCCTCTCTGTTTACACACGAGGAAGCTAGAACTGAGAAGAAAAGGGACTTGGCCAGCAGATCATAGCAGTTGGTGGCAGAGGCAGGACTAGAACCGCAGGTCCCAGCTGCTGTCCAGGGCTGTTTCCCACACCATGGCAGCTGAACTGAGGAGAAGTGGTCCCTGGACCCTTTCTCTGGGGAGGCTGTGCTCAAAGAGGCAGGATCCGTGTGCATGACTGAACAGCTCAGCCTCTCAGATGAGGCCAAGTGCCTGCTCACTCTCAGACACGGATTGCGCCAGGATGGCCGCGTGATGGGCTGGGGGAATGACAGCTGTCGGGTCTGGTTTGACGTCAGTGCAGGCCCCCTGACAGATTCCCCAGTTCTGTCAGCTTTGCTCCAGCAGTGTGCTTCCTGTTTGGTGAAAGCAGGTCTGCCTTAGACAGCCCTCCCGGGTGTGAGCAGCTGCTAGGGGAGCAGAGCGGTGGTCAAGGTTACCAGGTGGCCATTGGGAGTGGTGCTTGTCTCCATGTGGTGGCCAGGACTTCAGAAATCATTCAGCTGTTCACTCAGTCACTACAGTGTAAGTGTCACCTTTTACCTGGTCTGTGTGGGGCACAGAGGTGCTCTGAGGGGACACAGCCCCTGTGGCAGAGAGCTCCTGTCCCAGTGGAAAGAGACAGATAAGGAGTCAGTTCCAAACATGGTGTGGTAAGAGTTGTGATGAGGCTAAACACAGAAAACTGTAGGAGCACCTAAGAGAGGGCCCCAGCCGTCAGGTGGGGACTCTGGGAATGCTTTCTCTGCACCCAGGTGAGCGGAGATGAGTGACGGCAGGCCAGGCAGGGCTTTGTCTTCCGGTGTCCCTGGGCCCTCCCCAGCCTGCAGCCTGCCCAAAGGAGCCTGGGAGGGAGGACAGTCTCAGGCTGGGGAGGTCAGTAGCACTTTTGAGGGCAAGATGGCGAGCAGGATGTCGCACTGAAGATGGGACGTGGTGTTTCAGAGCATAACAGGAGTCACGTGTGTGCAGACACTAGGGCTGGGGGCAGTTTGCTGGCAGCTGCAAGCAAGGCTGGTCCCTGTGGGATGTTGGCCGTTGTTGCATCCTCATGGGAAGATGAGCAATGCATCCCTGCACATTGCCTGACTCATGCTCGGTTCCGGAGCTTTAAAAAGGTGGGAAAACAGCCCCCTTTCCTCCATCATAACAGGAAGACAGGCCTTAGTAATTAGCTTAAGTCTGTGGAAGCAGGAGAGGCTTTTTTCATATAGGTTATGCTCATCAGAGGGGCTCTGACCAGGGCCACTCCATAGCCCTGGGCCACCGGCTGAATTCCCAGGAAAGGAGGATAGTTCTTTCTCAGCTGGAAGAAGCTGCCCACCCAGGGGACCCAGAGAGACGGTGCCCTTGTGCTCATTCCACCTGCTGGGTCAAGCTGGGGGCCCGCTGGGGGCTGCTTTCCTTTCTTCTGACCACAGCAAAGCACACAGCAGATCTGCCACAAGGCGGGAGGGATGGAGGTGCTGTGCTGCATCTCTCCTGGCACCAGAGCGCAGTGGAAACGGGAAAGGAGGGCAGGGAGGGTGCTCTGGCTGCGCACGGGAGGAGGAAATGAGCATGTGATGAGAAGAAGGTGGTGGTGGGAGAGGGATGGCAGGGTCAGAGAGGAAGGTCGTTCTTTTATTCTCAGAATTTCCCATAGGGGGAGAAACTTATTTAAAGGCCAGAGAAGATAACCTTCCATTCTTGATCTTTGGACTTTGAAAGGAGGACTGTTCCCACTTTGTCCACACATTCAAGGAGACTGGCCAGGATATTTCTTAGGGAATGATCAGCTCCTGAAAGGTGAGATTCACACCTGAGGAGATTCACACCTTAGGAGGGCCCACCCCTGAATCCTTGGCCATGAGGGTTCTTGAGAGGTTATCTGGTCTATTTCTCCCCTCTGGGTAGAATGCTGTCTTCTCTCTTCCTAGAGATGGAGAGTCTCATGCCTCCCAGTATTTTCAGATTTTAGGGCTCCTCCTAAGGTGTGACCTGAATCCTTTCCAAGGAGCTCAGAGGTTTTACACAGTAGAATTGACAATAGAGAGGGGCCAGGACCTTTCCCCACTCACTGGTGAGATCCTGAGGTGCAGAGATCCAGGCGCTTACCAGGATGTCTGGGTGGTAGCAGGGCCAACACTGAATCCTAATATGCTGAACCCTGTACCGCCTTGTGTCATGCCTTCAGCACACCAGCAAGAAACACCACAGTGGGAAAATCCAAATAATTGTTTAGTGGTGAAAATTAAATGCAAGAGCTGAAGCCAACAGTAATTTCAACCAACACAGGGAGACTGAGAGCCCCAGAGCAGCATTAGAAGTTGTCTGCCATGCACGTGTCCCGGGTTTTTCTGGGGCTGAATGTGTCCCACAAGGATACGCAGTCTGGGCTGTTTGGCACTGCTGGGGAGGCTTTGGAGAGCTGCTTCAGCTCCTGACGGGGCTGGCCTCTGAGCAGCGCTGGAGCAGCCAGCCCATCTTGTGCCTGGTCCCCATGGCCTGTACTCCCCTGGGCTCCCTGAGACACCAAGGTCAGATGCCTGAAGGGACAGCGGGCGGGGGAAGGGTGCGAACAAGTATTTGTGCAGCAGGCTGCCTTGGTGGGGGCCGCCCTTATCTCGTGCCGTTTCACACCACTTGCCCCTTTGCTCCAGTGGGTCCTGTTCTCCCTGTGCCAGACCTGTGTGAGGTAGGGGGACACGGGCGTTCGCTCTCAGGTGGGGCCTTGTCCCCGTGGGGGGCTTGAGGACAGGCGCAGGGAGAAGCTTCATAAACGGGATGATCAGTCCACTCGTGTGGACTGGGTGGCAAAGAACTTCAGCCGAGTTACAAAACCTAGCCACTGGCATTCCTGTGTGGTTCCCTGTTCAGCAAACACCTTCATATACATTTCTCATTTGGCCCCCCGGCTCCTTTCAAGGATGTTACAAGAGAAACTAACATTTACTGAGTGATTACTATATGTCAGGTACTTTGCTAAATGCTTTACAGGCATTAAAACAAAAATTTTCTTCTCACAACCACTTTGGGACACAGTATAAATACAATCCTTTTTATCTCTGAGGAAACTGAAGCTCAGAGATGTTGGAGGACAAGGTCAAGCAGGTAGTACCTAAGCTGCTGGGTTCCAGAGATCTCCCACCCCACTGACAGGCAGGCCTGGAGGGAGTGGCCCCTGTTCTCAGGGGGCAGAGCCTCACAGGCCAGGCACTGGTTGGTGCCCATGAGGGTTTCTTGGTGGAAACTTGCCTCAGCTCCCTTCCAGGGTGTATTGGCTCCCAGCGGCTGCTGTAACAAATTACCACAAATTTGGTGGTTTAAAACAACAGAAATTTCTTCTCACACAGTTCTGGAGGTCAGAAGTCTATGATCAAGGTGTTGACAGGGCTTCAGTCCCTCTGGTAACTCTAGGGAAGAGTCCTTCCTTGCCTCTTCCAGATTCTGGTGGCTGCAGCATACCTTGGCTTGTGGCTGCATCACTCCAATCTCTTTACCCATCTTTCGGCCTTCCAGCCTCTGCCTTCCCCTTCACCTCACAGTCTCCGCGTCTGATTTCCCTCTGCCTCTCTGTTGTAGGGCACTCATAATGGCATCCTGGTCATCCCGGATGATCTCAAGGTCCTTAACTTAATCATGTATGCAAAGACCTTTTTTCCAAAGAAGGTCACATTCACAGGTTCCAGGGATTAGGGTGTATACATTTAGCTCACATTGCACTGGGCATCCTCAGGTGCTGTGGAACTGGAAGCAGGAGTTGGTCCCATCTCAGACCTGGGGGTGGCAGGGGCCGGAATCTTCACCAGCCCTCCCAACAAGGGACAGCCAGTGAAACCAGGAAGATGACGTCCTGGGTCTCTTCACGCTGTGGCATCATGGCTTGGCCCTTGATTGTGCCTCTGACTGTGAACCTGAACTGGGCTTGTAGCCTTCACTCTGTCTTCTCTGCTTCCATCTATAAACTCTGGAACCTTGGGAATGGAGAAAGCACCCACACGCTGTCCTGCTCTTCTTTTGGCCTCCTGAGTAGTCTTCCCCCAACAAATCCAGTGTATCCTCCTGCTTTTGCTCTCTAGTGGTCAGGCACTTTCTCCTAACGCCTGGCCTAACTGCCCTCTGCAGCTCCTGTAGTGAGGCCAGGGCCAAACTGAAAGCCCTGTGCACAAGCTGAGTGGGGGTGGGTGCTGGGTGGGGTTGCCTTGAGGTGGAGCTGAATGCTGTTTCCAAGCTGGGTTTTGCTGAACTCAGAGGGAGAGGGGAAGCAGACTTGTGGTGACATCTCCCTCCTGCCGGGTACTGCCTGGGCTGAATGCAGATGAAGCCCTTGCGGGTCTCACAGTTCCAGCCCAGCAGCCTCCCGTCTGGCAGTCAGGCCCTGCTGCACCAGCTTCTTTTGCAAAGACATCTCAGGATCCCGCCGCTGTGGGGGGAAGTCAGAGCCAGTCCTAGATCTGTTGGGCCAGACGAATTTGCCTCTTGTGCTTGGGGGAGGGTCTGGGTAGTCTTTCTGTTGCAGTGTAGCCCACACGGGACTTTCCCTTTGTGCCCTGGAATTGAACATTCCTGGAGGACAGTATGGCACTTACCTTACACCTGCCTCTGCAAGCAGTAGGTGCCTAATAAATGCTCTTCATCACTTTGGGGGTACTGTCCTCTAGAATGAGGATGGAACAGTGATTGCTCAGGCTGCAGACTCTACCTCACAATGTGAGGTTTTTTCCTTGGCTGGTCTGGGTATCCCTTCCTGCCTGTCCTGCTAACTGCTCCCCAGCTCTCCCTGTCCATCTCCAGCACTCCCCCATTCTCTTCCCTGTTCAGCCACTGCTCCTGGTCCTCAGCTGCCTGGGGAACACCAATTTGTTTGAAGACTTGCCTGTTCCTTGGTTATCCTGGAGATCCCTTAAAGACACCGCAAGGCTTCCCTGACTCCCATGTGGAGGCCCCAAGCCAGTCAGGTTTCTGTGTGTCCCTCCCTGCCTGGAGCTGCAGGGTTGGGTTGGGGTGGGACTGGGGGTGTGCTGTTAGGGCCCAGCATGACCTATATCAGCCTCCTGCTGGGGAGGTGAAGGATGCCTCGAACTGAGGATGGTGCTTGGTCAAGAGAGTGTGTGCCTGGGTATGTAAGGATTGTGGGGTTTTAAAAGTAATTTTAGTTTCTTGCCAGGGAATGCCATACATTCTTTCTCTCCCTGTCCTGTGGAGCCTCTTATCCCTGAAGAAGGCCACAGAACAGCAGGTGCAGAAATGAGAGAGGCAGATGGGAGTGAGAGAAGCAGGAACAGTCCCAGGTTCCCTGGCTCTGTGACCTAGGGCCAGACACCTCCCCTGTCTGGGCCTCAGGCTTCTCATCAGCATACTGACCCACATGATTCCTTCTGGTAAAAGAGTTTGATTCTGCTGCTGCCACTGTGGGCACCAAACGTGCTCCGAAATGGGGAGTCCGTGAAGACGGCGCTCCCAGCCTAGGCCTGGCTCTGACCTTGGCTGGGATGAAGTTCCTGGCATTACTTCACCAGGGAGAGATGCCAAGCCCCTCATTACAACCTGACCTACCCATGCCAGGCCCACCCTAAAGCGGTCAACCTCAAGGAGCAAAGGCTGGAGCTGGGAGAGGCAGGGCGGGTGGACATTCACGTGGAATTGGCCAGCCTCGGTGCCAGGGCAACAGATGTTCGCTTGGGAGCCTGGATGGGGTTCGCTCCAGGCCGTGGGCGGGCGGCGCCTTCAGATGATCTCCCGGGTCAGGTTTCTTGTTGGCTTCGGGAAGGGCCTTTCACTTTGGGGGCCGTCTGGCCTCCAAGATTCCTCCCACCACTGCCTTTTTACCCGCTGCCTCATGCGTGCCAGGACAGCAGAGTTGGCCGCTCCACCCCCGGTACTCTGAGCTCCCTGAGCCTGGGGCTGGCTCTCCATGGGGCTGTCTCAGGCCAGAGCATCTTCTCTCCTCGCCCTGGGAGAATCTTGACTATCTCAAATGCAGCAGCACGATTATGTGCACCCTGGGAGGGGCCAGGAGTTTGCAGGACCTCAGTCCCCGCTTCTCCAGAAGTCACTTCTGTGAGGTCCCGAGCTGCGCTCGTGGAGCTTTATTGTTGGGAAACTGAGGAGAGGTGCCCAGGAAGGCAGGCTGGTAACCCACATTCTCAACCTCAGACTGGCTGGCTCAGCCGGGGCAGTCTCTTCTCCCCAACTCCACCCATCACCCATTGCTTCCAGTCTCTGAGTAACCATCAGCAGTTCATCTTCACTGAATTCTCTCGCTTCCACAGCCATGTTAAATTATTAATTTAACAAATTAGTAAGCATTTTATGTTATTAAGAAGTATTTGATAAATACAGAAGATGCTTGTAAGTTATTAAAGATAGTAGAACCCAAAACCCTACCTAAGGCCAGATCCTTAGCAATAAGTTGCTTCTATCATCGCTTGTCCCTGCGCCCATGACCTCCCTCCAGAGGGGACCCCTCTCCTGATTGTGCTTTTATTATTATTTTGCCTTGGTTTTGTAATGTTGCCACTCATACATACCCCTAAACAACATGTCCTGTAGTTTTGTGTGCCTTTGAGCTGTATGAGATGGTATTGTGCTCTAAGTAGCTTTTTGTAGCTTTCATTTCTTTTACTCACTGTTTCTAAAATTGGTACATGCAGTGTTTGTAGCTATAGTTCACTCATTTTTCCTACTTCTAGTATTTCATTGTGTGAATATATGCAGTTTGCCCTTTGTTACCCATTTTTGGCTATCATGGACAAAGCTGCTGGGATCATTCCTGACTGTGCGCTCTTCTTTAGTGCATATGTGTAAGAGTTTCTCCAGGGCATCTCCCTGGGGGCGGAATTGCTGGATTGTGGGGCAAGGACAGTTCCATCTTTTAAGAAATACATCAGATCAGAAGAAAGAGATGAGCCATCCTGCTGGCTGGGCTAGGTCAGGTGTGCTTTTCTCTGACTGGTGGTGGAAAGGCTGCACCTGTTCTAGCCTGATAAGCAGCCATGTCTTTGCCGGGATAATCCCAAAGCTGAGTAGCATGAGTGGGTGTTTTCTAGCACCCCCGGGTCTGAGCCCACAGCAGCTGTGGAGAATAGTGGTGTTGCTTCAAAACAGAGCAGGGATGAATGGGATGTGGGACATCTGGGGCTGGGATATTCTCACAGATCTAATTTACAGCTCTGCTTTCCCATCCTGCAGCTTCTGCCAAGTGCCTGTAAAAAAGGATGAAATATTTAGTTAAGATCGGGAAGGATCCAGGTAGTCTTCTATATTAGCCATGGTGTTGAGAAGGTAGTTTGAATAATCTAATATAATCCCAGAGTTAAATCCTGGCTATCCTTGATGGCTACCTTATGTTCTGTGGCCTGAATGAAGTCTTTTTCCCCCTCATTGGCAGGTACCTTTCCTTGCTCTGAATTTCTCAGTGGCACTTGATGTCTTTGTTGTTGTAGAGGCTAGTCCTTCCTGCCTGATCATATGGTTCCATTTCCGCATGTGTGTGTCTCTTTCTTGCAACCAGACCCTTGAGGGCCTTTGTCTCCTGCTCCCTTGTGCCCCCGCCCCCAGCACTGGGCACAATAAATACTATCGTTAATCGACTAATTGGCTGGATCCACTCAGCCACATGCACCCGCTAGGTGACAGTCTACTTCCTTTCCCAGTTCTTATTCCATGCCCCCACCCAAAATAACACTCCCAGAGCCATATTTCTGGGAGGTTCAGGTTTTTATTTATTTTTTTACAAGGCTTTTAGCTGCATTGTGCAGTGGAGGGGCACATGCTAGGCCGGGGCTGCAGTCAGCAGAGTGTGCAGTGTTCTGGGCTGCGCCCCACACTCACTCCAGGATCTGCTGCTGGTTGCTCTGTAGGCTGTGCTGCTAAGGCTGGGAGAAGGGCAAAATCCTGGCAGCTCTGCAAGAAAGAAAACCATTACTGCTGCCTCCTAGGTTTCTCAGGCAGCAGGAGAAGGTAGTCGTATCAGTGGTTCTCAACCTTCCTAGTGCCGCGACCCTTCGTGCAGTGTTCTGGACTGCGCCCCACGCTCACTCCAGGATCTGCTGCTGGTTGCTCTATAGCAGTGGTTCTCAACCTTGGCTGCACATTAGAATCACCTGGGAATCTTTTTAAAATCCTGATTTCTGGGCCTCATCCTCCGGAAATTCTGTTTCTTTGTTATGGGGTGAGGCCACAACATTAGTAACAAAGAAACAGAATTTCTGAAGGATGAGGCCCAGAAATCAGGATTTTAAAAAGATTCCCAGGTGATTCTAATGTGCAGCCAAGGTTGAGAACCACTGCTCTATAGGCTCTGCTGCTAAGGCTGGGAGAAGGATGAAATACTGGCAGCTCTGCAAGAGTTAAAACCATTACTGCTGCCTCCTAGGTTTCGCAGGAAGCAGGAGAAGGTAGTAGTAGATAAACGACTCAGAGGGTCACGAACTATAGCAGTTTAGAAAAAAAAAAGGTGAGTGAATGAATGAGTGGAATGAAGGGTGAATGAAGAAGTGTATGAGAGGGCAAATGAACAGCATACTGTAGCAGAAAGGTTCCCTGTCCTGGAACCTGAAGATGTGGGGTTTGCATCATAGTATTTTCCTTTCTATTTGTGTGATGATGAAAAATCCTAATGTTTTCTTGTTTCCTCATCTGTAAAATGGGGCAAAAGTATACCTTTCCCCAGGGTGGACCAGCAGACCAAAAGAGATCATGTTTGTAAAAATGCCTACTCACCTTGAGGTCATGTCTAATGTAACCAAGGTCTCAGTGGATTGACAAGATTGGATGTGATGGGTGCACGCATGTGATTTTCTCCATTGAGTGGGTTGTGTTTTGCGAAGTGCCCATTGCATCCCATCTCCCACCCTCAGGTGATTGCTTGAAGGTGGTGCCCTATAAGCTGGGTTTGCCATGCGGCCAGGGTATTGAAAACTGTTGCCTTCCATGGAGCTAGAATGTGTGAAGGCTGGTGTTTGGCTCCAGCCATGGCACCTTCCCAGTTTGCTTGTGTGGGGAGAACAGGTGTTAATTGAATTAAGCTTGTGTGGGTTTTGTTGTTGTTGTTGTTTGTTTTTTTGCCTAGCTGCTGCATAACGACTCAGAGGGTCACGAACTATAGCAGTTTAGGGGAAAAAAAGGTGAGTGAATGAGTGAAGGAACGAGTGGAACGAAGGGCGAATGAAGGAATGTACGAGAGGGCAAATGAACGGCATACGGTAGCAGAAAGGACCCTGTCCCTGTCCTGGAACCTGAAGACGTGGGGTTTGCATCATAGTGTTTTCCTTTCTATTTGTGTGATGATGAAAAATCCTAATGTTTTCTTGTTTCCTCATCTGTAAAAATGGGGCAAAAGTATACCTTTTCCCAGGGTGGACCAGCAGACCAAAGGAAATCATGTTTGTAAAAGTGTCTACTCGCCTTGAGGTCATGTCTAATGTAACCAAGGTCTCAGTGGATTGACAAGATTGGATGTGATGGGTGCACGCATGTGATTTTCTCCATTGAGTGGGTTGTGTTTTGCGAAGTGCCCATTGCATCCCATCTCCCACCCTCAGGTGATTGCTTGAAGGTGGTGCCCTATAAGCTGGGTTTGCCATGCGGCCAGGGTATTGAAAACTGTTGCCTTCCATGGAGCTAGAATGTGTGAAGTCTGGTGTTTGGCTCCAGCCATGGCACCTTCCCAGTTTGCTTATGTGGGGAGAACAGGTGTTAATTGAATTAAGGTTGTGTGGGTTTTGTTGTTGTTGTTTGTTTTTTTGCCTAGCTGCTGCAGCAGCATTTAATTTGGGGGAGACCAGCCAGTCCTCTCAAATAAAGATTTGCTGAGGTTATGCCTCATTTTCCAGATTCCTGGGGAGTTGCTGAAGTCAGGGAAGGGTGGAGGTACCTGACCCAGAGTCCCAGCTGCTCAGTCCCTGATTTCAGGCTATGAACTTCCCCAGGATTGAGGGCACACCCTGCTGTCTCTGCAAGCCCATGGTGTTGCAAGAACCGTGCACCCGAAGTCAGAATTTCTGGGTTTGAGTACCCATCTCTGTCTCCTTAGCACCAGCTCTGTGACTCTGAACCGGTTGCCTGATACCTCTGAGCTACACCCTCCTCATTGGTAGGGAGAAGACAGTAATATTTACCTCGAGGGATTGATGCAATATTGTAATCTTGAATGCTTTCTAAAAGTGCCAGATACTTTGTAAACACTTTACAAACATCATTTCAGCAACAAACCTGAGAGAGAGAGGTAGTGTGGGCCTCCATTTTACCGCAGAGGCGGCTTCAACTAGGAGAGGTTAGGTAACTTGCCCAGGTCATGCAGTTGGTGGTGACAGAGGCATTCAACCCACCTGGCACCTGTGCTCTTCACCACCACCAGTAGTGTGGGCCATTTTATCGCAGAGGCAGCTTCAACTAGGAGAGGTTGGGTAACTTGCCCAGGTCACGCAGTTGGTGGTGACAGAGGCAGTTCAACCCACCTGGCACCTGTGCTCTTCACCACCACCATGTTGCTCCTCTCAGCAAATAAGATATGTGAAGAGTGTCTGGCATGCAATTGGCTGGACTTGAACCTGACACAGTCTGTGGTATTTACTGAGAGATTAGTTGGGGCTTTCAAGGGACCAGAAAAATGGAGGGTAGAGAAGAGACTAGTAAGCCTGGGTCTGTGCTTCCCAGCCTTTGCAGGGGAATCATCCATGAGTGCAGACCTTGACGTGTTGGGTAGCAGACTGATGACTCTCTCCTCACGCAGCAGGAGGCAGGAGGTGGGTAACGATGCACAGGGTCACAGCGCATTCTGAATTTGTCAAGAGCTTGCAGGCTCAGATCCAGTCATGGGCATTGTTGTTGGGCATCTCTGTGTTCTCTGGACTGCAGGGGCATTTGGGAAATGTCATAGAGATGGGGCCCTGCCTGCGGGAGCACCTGGTGGTCTGACAGGCCCATGAAGTGATTGGGGAGCAGCAGCTGAGGCACGTGAGCAGTGCAGGGAGGGTGACTCATCAGGAGGGCTTCCTGGAGCAGGTGTGGCTGCAGCTGAAGCCTGTTGGGTGGAGAGGCCTGGGGAGAGAGATTGGCAGAGGCAGTGGGATGTATCAGAAGCCAGGGCGCATCTTGAATTAGGGCCAAAGGCTCATTGTATTATCCTGACCAACATGGTCCTCTTCATCACATTTTAAAAGTATCCTATGTTGTCTGCTCTGATTGGAAGCCAATGACACAGAGTCCTGGACCCTGCCTCCTGGTGGCTCACTATCAAAGACGGCCGGCTGATGCCCACTTAGGTAAATGTGCCACAGAGAGCATGCTGCGAAGAGGTCTGGTCCCTGCATTTCCCACCCCTTCTCCTCATACCAGGGAAACCTGTTGGCCTCAGAGCAGGGGGACACCTCAGATATTCTAAACCCCTTTCTTCCTCCCTCTCCAAGAGCACTCCCAGCACTGGGCTGCCTGAGCTGCCCTGGCTGTGTCCCACCTGACCCAGGCTCTGTGGAAGGAGCTAGTCATCTCAGCCCACTCTCTCTCTCTGTGCTTGGCCTGCCCTCTTTAGTTGGGATTGAAGACCTGATTGATCTCTCTGGGATGAATGACAGTTTATGGCTTAGGGTTTCAGTTTCAGGAAATCTCTCTGTCTCCAGTCACAGAGAGGGCAGGATTGGCATGTTCCCTCCCTTCTAAAGTCGAAAGTGGGCATTCGCAAGGCTCCCCTCCAGCTGTCCCCGAGTCCACACAGCCAGCTGTTGCCTGCTGTGGAAGGCCAGTACTGCCGCCATCTGCAGCTCATTTCACTGTGTGAATTTTGCAAGCAACCTTTTTAATCATGTGTATGAACTCAGCGTACATTTGCTGCAGGTTAGGTTTCCTATGATGATGAAAGGGCTGGGCTGTAAAGCCAGCAGGTTGAGTTTCAAAACCTCAGCCTCATTGGAGATCCTTCCTATGAGTTCCTCTCCTCTTCACTCCTTCCTCTTCCCTCCCTCTCTCATCCCCAAGAGGAAAACTAGAATGTTCCCTTATTTTTGCATGCTGCCTGCAGTTTACAAAGCACTTTTATCGCTCCCGTAGAGAAGATGCATTATTCTCATTTTATAGGTAAGAAAGTGGAGGGTCGGAAAGACCGATTGATCTGCCCCAGGCTGATGGCTAGAAGTAACTGAATTGAGCCTGGAGCCCTGGTCCTGAGTCTGCATCCTTTGCTGTTCTCACTCTGCTGTGCTCCCTCAATCTGGCGGGCATGACAGACTTTCCCTGGGCATTGCTGAGTCCCCTCCTGCCCCACCCTCAGACATGTTGGGCTGAGCACAGTCTGCAGCTGCCAAGGGCCAGCCTGCTTTGTGCTGAATTGTGGTTTGTGGCTTTTGTTTGTTCCCACGGTGCCCTTTGTGTGTCATTGAGTTATCAGGGCTGGCTCTTTCTCCTTTGCTAGCAGGAAAGCCGAACCCCAAATGGTACTCTTCCCTAGAAAAATATGTCTGCTCTTCCACGTCTCATAGGGAGAGCCCTGAATGGGAGTTGGGACTGCTGGGGTTAGACCCCAGAACAACTATCCTTTATCCTGTTTTGGGGCAAAGTCCCATGTCCTTATTCCCTCACTCAAAAAGATGGAAGTGAAGATTATTACCACCTACAACCCCAGTTCCTGGTGGGGCAGTGAAGATACCCTGGGAGAAGTCAGCCGAAGCCATTTTGATCACACAGCAGACAGACCAGTAAGTGCTTAGGTCCCGGTGAACTTGGGCCACCCTTGGGCCTGCTGGCAGTGCACAGTAATGTTGGTGGGCTGTGGGACGGACCCCTTGTGCGTATGTTGTGCCTTCATCTGCAGGGTTTCCTGCTGTTTTCTCTCTGGTTTCCCCAGGGCATGGCACACCCAGAGAGAGGCAAGTAGCTGTCTGCTCAGCCCAGAGAGGAGTAGGGCAGCTCCTTCACAGTCACCTGCATGGCAGATGTGCCTGGAAATTGACCTAAGGGCTCCTGATTCATCCTCTTTTCCAGGCCTGACCTGTAATCCTGGGAGAGAAAAGAGGAAGAAAGCTCAGGCCCAGAGGGCAGCTGGGATGGCGAGTGAGTGGGGTGACATCCTTACAGGGGATGCTGCCTCTCTGCCTCAGGCTTTTTTTGGGGGAACGGGGGGCGGGCATCTCTTGGATGAGAGAATACTTCAAAGGGTTCTTGTAGGAATTAAATGAGATGATTATACATTCAGAGTTTTGCAAAGGGCTTACATGTAACAAGCACCCAGAACACAGTATTTTAATTAATAACTCTCTTATCTGGTGTGATCAGGACCAGTTAATTAGTTCCTCAAAAAAGTTGGGTGAAGCAGGGATCCCTAAAATTATACGTTTATACCACATAAACCTTAAACACTATTTCAACCTAACCATTTCTTGCTAATCTTTTGATATAGAGCTGAGGCCTCTTGAGTCTTACCTCTAGAGTTATACATTTATTTTTCCTGTTGTTTTTTTTATAGCTTACTAGAAGCCCGGTGCATGAATTCATGCACAGGTGGGGTCCCTTGGCCTGGCTGGTGATCAGGGCTGATTGGGGCTGCAGGAGGTTGGCCAGGAGAAGGGACTGTGGGAGGTTGGCCGGCTACCTCAATTGGGATCATCGGGGCCGGCTGGATATAGGGAACTCGGGAGGTTGGCTGGCCACAGGAGGTTGGCTTTAGGAGAGCACTGACCACCAGGGGGCAGTTCCTGCATTGAGCGTCTGCCCCCTGGTGGTCAGTGCGCGTCATGGCGACCAATTGACCAGTTGTTCAGTCGTTCAGTCACTTAGGCTTTTATATATATACTAGAGGCCCAGTGCA
>NW_005369217.1:596380-614372 GCF_000412655.1 Myotis brandtii
GGCTGCCGGCCGCCATCTTGGTTGGCAGTTAATTTGCATATCGCCCTGATTAGCCAATGGGAAGCATGTCAGAGGTACGGTTAATTACCATGTTTGTCTATTATTAGATAGGATAGATATATAGATGCCCTTTACATATCATCTGTGTTTTTCAGATTTGGCTTTATTTGTTTTTATTTACTTATTTTAAAAAATATATTTTTATTGATTTCAGAGAGGAAGGGAGAGGGAGAGAGAGATAGAAACATCAATGGTGACCGAGAATCACTGATTGCCTGCCTCCTGCATGCCCCCTACTGGGGATTGAGCCAACAACCCTGGCATGTGCCCTTGACCAAAATAGAACTCGGGACCCTTCAGGCCACAGGCTAATGCTCTATTCACTGAGCCAAACCGGCTAGGGCCAGATTTGGCTTTAGAATCGAGAAAGAACTTAAACTCACATATGAAACAATTTGAGTACAAAATTTTTCTAGGATCATGTACACATTTATTCTAATCTTTATCAGGTGCCCTGCTCGCAACTAATTTGACAGACTTCATTGCTTTAGGCTTATCATCTGTGCGAGGCACACAGCTGCATTCCTGTGTACAGGAGTGTACCCCTAACCCCTCTCGGCTTTCATTTTCATCCTCGTTAATATGATGATCATGGCACCTGTATGCCCATTTCCCCAACCCTCTGTAGGTAGGCAGTGTCTGCCATGGGAATCACATTACCATAGCTTTACTGCCCTAGTCTAATGCCCTGAACAGGCTCACAGAGAGAGGGGCACTTTTTTTATTTTTTATTTTTTATTTTTTGCCTGTTAGAAGTAGCAACACTGACTGCTGAAACTCTCTGCTGGCTCTGCTGAGTTTTCATTTGATCTGAAGAGAGAGGTCAGTTGCACAGGTCAGCACAGATAATGGTGTGGCTGGGCTAAAACCCAGGTGTCCATCCTGGTTCCTGGTGTGCTACCTTGCACTTGGCCTTCTTGGATGGTCATTGGGAGCTCTGACAGTATCTGATAGGGAGGAGGCTTTGGAGAGAGAGAAGGAAGGAGCTGAGTGGGGGTAAGGAGGGCAGCTGGGGGTTAGGACATTTTGAAATGGAACAAAGGCAAGACCCAGATTATAGGTTTGGAAGAGAAAGGGCTTCCCCAAGACCTAGGTTTAGGGAAGAGGTCTCAGAAAGTGGGGGTGGGTACTATGAAATAGCTTCTTTTCTCCTTCTAACTTCTCACTGTGGAAAACACACACAGAGAGAATAATGGAACAAACCCTCATGTAACCATCACTCAGCTTCAGCATTCTACCGTTCCTTTATTTCATCTACTTCCACCCCCCTTTCTTTCTTCTGGAATGTTTTAAAGTGGAGGCCAGACCTCCTGTCTTTTCACCCAGGATCATGGGCTACATTTTGAACCTTTTCAGGGGTGTGTTTGGATTCAGAAGTCCCCGCTGCAGGCCAAGGTGAGTGTGAGTTGTGTGGACGAGGTGGGAGAGTGTGAGGATGACACTGGGAGCAGCCCTGGGAGGATGGTGGTCATCTGGAAAGTGGACAGGCCACAAGGCCAGAACTCAGGCCCAGAGGGCGTTTCCTATAATCTGCACTCCTTTCTCCACTGGTGAACACCAGCAATAGCTTCTATTGGTTGAGTCCTTGCTATGTATCAGGCATTATTATAGGCACTTCCTATGCTTTACCTCACTTAATCCTTACAGAACCATTGTGAGGACGATTGTGTCAGCATTCCCTTTTTATGGATGTGGGAAGGAGGCTCAGAGAGGTTGGTAACATGCCCAAGCTCACACAGCTGGGCAGCAAGGAAAGTGGGATTTGAATGCAGGCCTCAGGACCCCAAAGCTCTTGTTTTTGTCTGTTGTTACACTACCTCCTGCATCAGAACTGCTTTTACCTGGCTACATCATGGCTTTGGGAGTAGCCCAGTGTTCTGATTGGGGAAGGAGTCTCCCCTGCCCATTAAAAGGCTGTTTTAAAGGAGGTATTTGACTTTGATCTTCTCTTGCTCCAGTGGGCTGGTGGCACATTTCCCTACCTGCTTATGTTCTGGCTGGTTGGACGTGTCTGCTTGTGGCTCCCAGGGATGACCTTTCTTGGTGGCAGGTGGAACAGGAGGGAGGCTCTGGGCTTCCTGACGTTAGTAAGCTCTCAAATTTGCAGAACATGCATTCCCCACTGCCAGCCCTTAGAGAAGGTAGGGGAGAGAGGGGTTTAAGCCATGAGGCTGTGTCTTAGAATTTCTTTGATGGCTTTCCTCTCTCAGTAGCTGTAGCTGCAGGCGGCCCCAGCCTCTACCAAGAGCACCAGCCTTTCCCCAGGCCCCCCATCCCCCTACCCGCCTAGCCATCTCTCCTTCCTGCTGCTCTCTCTGTTCCATTTGCACCGAGTCCTCTACACAAGGACTGGAAGGAACCCCCTAAGGAGGATAGAGATGACCCATTTAGCTTCCTGCTGCCTTTTGAATTTCACAGTGACACTGAATTTTTTTCTTGTCTCCTGGGGAGGAAAAGCCAGGGTCATTGGGTCCATAGAAAGTTAGTTTCTATGGTTGTATTTTGTAATTCCACAGCGGATGAAACTGAGGCTAAGAGAGCTTAAGTAACTTTCCCAAGGTCACACAGCGGGTATGCTGAGATGTAGGCATGCAAACTCAGGGTTGTTTGGCTTCAAAGCTGGTGTACCTTATGCTACCCCACGCCTGTCTCTACAGTACTATTGTGTTAAATATGAGCATAATATTAACCCATTTGATTTAATGTATATTTGATATACTATAACAATAACACTAAAATGGTGTGGACGTTTGAGAGTTGCGACTTGCTGGCTGATGCTGTAATTAGGTTTATGTAAGAAGAATTATTAGTGATCAATAAACATGAGAAAGAAAGCATAGCATCACTAGTAATGAAAGAAATCTAAATTATGACAATAATAGTATGCTATTTTCTTGCCTTTCAAATGTACACAGATTTTTAAACTGATATGGCTAACATAATACAACCTTATAGCACTGGACACAGCACCGGAGTGTCTAGTGTCACAACCTTCACACTGAACAACTTTGCAGGCATTGAGAACTTAAAAACGGCCCTCTGACCAGTGACTGCACTTCTAAGAATCCACCCGAAGAAAATAATCAGAAATACTGTTAAAATTTTATTTGTTGGTTCTCACTAAAGAGCAACTTATAATAAAGGGGAATTGAGAATAACTATCTTACATCAGGAAAACAGTTAAATAAAGCATGGTACGTCTGTGGGTGAGTTTGGGAAATGATGAAATGATGTGGAGGAAAATGCAGTATAATATACTTTATATACTCTAAAATGTACTCTTTTTGGAATATAGTTCTGAGTTTTGACAAACACATGTAGTCATGTAACTATCATCACCCAGTATAATTTTAACTGAGGAAAGAGTTTACTACAGTGTATATACAAAAATATGTATGTATATGCATATGACTGGAAGCACATCACAAAAGGTGACCAAACAAAATGGCCCTAGAAAAATGAGCTGTGCAATTTTTAAACAAGTGATTTCTGTCCGAGCCTCAGTTTCTTTCCAGTTAGATGGTGAGGTTGGGCCTGGAGCCCTGACTTTGCGCAGTGCTCTTACCCCAATCACGGTTAGTGTGGGAGGGTGGGCTCCGTGCCTGTGACCTGGCCTTTCGGGTGTGCCCAGTGGGGCTGGGAGGTGGCCGGGCACTGCCAGCCTGGCCTCTGGTGTGTCACTGGGCTCAGTATAGAATGGAATGCTGCTAGCCGGTGCCGTGTCCTGAGTGAAGAGCATCGGAGGGCAGAGTCCTCTCCCCTGCCCCCTCCTCACTATCTTGCCAGGCAGCTGCTCCGAGTCGGGGCTCTAGCATGTGGGGGGCTGCTGATTCTGGGGGAAGGAGAAGTTCCCTGTTCTAATGACTAGAACTCCTCCCTCTTCTGACCAAGGGACAGAGCATTCTGCTGCCCTGGCTTCTTACTGCCTCCCTGCCACCTCCGGTGTTCCCCAGGCCAGCTTCAGGGGTCTCCTTCTCAGCTTCCTGGGTCTCCTGGGGCTGGTATTATTGTTAATTTGCCCTCATCAGGACTGCTCCTCAGCAGGGAGGGAGAGCCTGCATATGAGGTTGGTCTCAGCACTTAGTTGCTGCTCATTCAAAGCCTGAGCCAGGGTAGGGCCTTCCTCCCTGGATTGGGGTGGGTGTGGCCAAGGTCTGAGGCCTGGGTGTGCTTTCTGCCTGGTGCCCTGGCATTGCACCCACCCTGCCCCTGGGCATGAAGTTTCCTCTCCCATACACCTCCAGCAGTGAATCACGCATTCTTAACCACTAGCTCCTAGCTCGGTAGGGCAGCTCCCAGGAGTGGGACATGGACTCCCACAGTCACTTCTGGGCAGAGCCCCTGATGGCCAGGTGTTTTCTTCCTCCCTTCCCTGCCTGCTCTGAAGGATAGGACTGGCCCCGTCCTCTCTGTATGCTTAGCAGTCACATAGGACTCTGCACAGAGAACGTGGAGGACAAGCAAGGGGCTCCAGTGCTCCACTGGGCTTGCCCACTTGAAATGGGGGAGCCAGCTCCACCTCACATGTGCCTGAGGTGATGGGTGAGTTCTCCCTGCCCCCCCCTCCCCCCGACTATATGTATGATCTTCAAGGACCCTTTTTGCTGGCTTCTTTCTTAAAAGGATTTCCAGCAACACTGATTGTTGGATGTCCCTCTGTGGTGGCTGCTCTCTACACCCTGCACATATCCCTGTCACATAGAGTGAAGCATGAGCCTATTCGTAGGGGTGGGGCATGCAAACAGGAACTCTATAGCAGGACGGAGTGTCCTTGGGCCTCCTAGCACAGCCTCTGGACCAGCCTGAGAAATTTAGGGTACAGGTGGACTACTGGGGAGATAGGGATTCAGGATGGGCCTTAACACCCAAAGTGGAAAAGGCCACCCAATACAGACAACCCTAGTTTTCCATGAGCCCTTTCACTCTCTTTTCCATCCTGAGTCACTGGACAGTGGCTGAGTTCCACATCTCATTTTCTGTTGGTCCTACCCATCATCACATCACCGTTTGTGGAGCACCACCTGTGGGCCAGGCACAATGGTGGGCCTTTACTCCTGCCACCTCTGAGTTCCCACTGCAATCCCAGGTGGTGGTACTACCGTTGTCCTTCCTTTTGCACAAGGAGGTTCAGAGAAGCTCAGTAACTTGTGTGGCTTTCACAGTAGCTTGAGTTGCACTAACTCTGGCTCAAGGCCCACACTTCGCACAAGGCCGCCTTGCTCCCCTTGGCTGAGCCCTGAGCCGAGGAGATAGGGCCTTTGGCTAAGCCACTTAGTGTAGAACCAGATCACAGCCAAGGCAGCTTCAGTGAAGGGCATCAGCGAGGGGGGAGCAGCCAGGCTTCAGGCCCTGCCTCTGCCACCCTCCTCTGGCTCCATCTCTCTGGACCACCTTGCCCAGGTTTAGCTGAGGAGGGACATGGAGACCCCATTCGTTTTCTGTCTTCTCTGATACAGGTTCTTAGGCCAGCAGAGAGCCTGCTCCATGGTCTGCGATTGGGAGTAGGAAGACTTTTCTGATTGAGCTACCCCTGCCAGCCATCCTGGGCTCATCTCCCCTTACACACCCTCTGGATCTGCACTCTGGGAACCAAAGTCTTTCTGGCCAGGCCTTGGCTGTCAGTATAAGTGCTCTGGCCTCCGTTGGCCATGCCTGGGCCCTGGGCAAGACTGTACCCTCTCAACTTGCCTACTGTGCACTGCTGGGTATACGCTTTAGCAACTCATCACATCTGGGGCACTTTGCCCCAAACAGTGTACTCCAAGGTGGTGGATACTCACATGATGCTATTTTCAGCCCCAACAGTCTGCTTGGAGGCATGGAGGTGTCTTTATCTGTGACTCAACTTTCTTGACCCAAACTCTGCCCCCTTTTCCTTGAGACTGCCAGCCACAGGTCCCCATGGATGAGCAAGCCCAGGCAGGTCTCATTCTCACCCTGGGCCTGCCTTTCTCTCCCTGAACCTCCAAAGCCCCTTAACCTTTTCCACAAAGCCTGTGACTATCTCCAGAAGTTAGATGTGTGGAAGCTCTATCTGCTGCCTCTCTGCCTAGCTGGGGAGGAGGCCAGGTCCTGATTCTGTGCAGCCTTCAGCCTAGAGCTGGGTTCCAGTCCTCCCCAGATGGCACAAAGGTACAGAGATGGGGGTAGGAGAGGCTGCTGGCAGTGCATGTTGGGGCTTCTGAGGAGTGCCTGGCAATGTCCACTTTGGGAGAGTGGGCTCTTGCGTCACCCCATGCTCGACTGGTTGCTGCAGTGCAGACAGGGAGCTTCGGTGGCAGCAGGTCCCACCAGATGGTGAGCCCCCAGCCGCTGCCCTGGAGGGGACCATCTGGTTGATGGTCTCTTTAGTCATGGCTGTGAGATCTGGGGAGCGGAGGAGAAAGGTTAGCAGGAGCCAATCCAGCTGGAGTTCGACAGCAGAGAAAGGGAGGGTATATGGTCCACTCTGTTTCCCCTGCCCCCAGGCTCTGGAACCTTCTTCTGGGGAGAGTGACTGGCTCTTTCTTCCCCTTCCTGAGGACGGAGGCCCAGCTTGCCTCTCAGGATCCAGCACCATGCTGTTGGAGCTTCAGCCTCTCTCCCTCTGGCTGCCTTAGCTTCTGGATTCCATGGGCAGTCTCCCTAGGTATCTGTGTGCTGCAGCCCAGCTCACCTGGGGTGGAGGAAGGAGAACAGACCTCTTGAGTCCTAGGTACCATCCATACCCACCTCCAGTTCCAGGCAGGCACTGCTCCTCTGCCTCTCGCTGGCAGTGCCTGGTTCTGGAACTCAGCACCACTCTGATCGGACCGTCCTGGGGCGGCCAAGTGAGCGAGCAGATGCCTGGACCAAGGCATGTTTCTCGCACCTGCCAGCCGGTGGAACAGTTCTGGAAGGTGCCAGGCCCATTTCCTGTTCTCGGGCCCCTGCCAAAGGGAGGTGCCCAGGGGGCACAGGAAGGACAGATGGATGTCCTTGAAGCTGCTTCTGGCCTTCCACCCGGAAAATGGAAAGGGAAAGCTAACTCTTGCCAAGAGAGAGACATGTTTTTCAGTTTTCTTTTTCTCAAACCTCATTTGCATGTTCCAAAGGAGGGAAGCCAGGGGAGTGGAAGCCTAGCTGTGTTGGAGGGAAAGGGAGTAAGATGGCCTGGGTCTGTCCTTGATTTGCCATATGACGTGACCCACCTCCCTGGCCCCAGCTGCCTGTGACTGAGGAGGGAGAGGCTGCCTGTTCCCCTGCCCTGTCCACTTTGCTTCCTTGCACTATGTTGGTGGAACCTGAGGTACCCAAACTGTCAAAAGAGTGGTGATGGAGGCCTAGGCTGCACCCTCCAGCCCCCAAACATCCTTTGCTGATGGCACCTAGGTGCAGCAGGTGGGGCTGTGAAGCATGGCCGGGTCAGGATCAGTGCTGTCTTGTTTGTGCACTTTATGGTTGGTGGAGGTGCTCCAGGTTCATGCTCTGATGACTCTGCTGGGCATCCTCTCCCCTCCTGCTCCCAGCTCCAGGCCCCCAACCCAGGATGAACTCACTGCAGCTGCCTTGGGCGGAGGACTGGGCTGCATGTGGCGGAGGGCTCGATCCCCATTTACCCGCTGAGATGCTCCCTGCAGCAGAGAGGGAAGGAGGCAGATGGACCTCTGGCAAAACTTCCCACTTGAAAAGTTTGGGATCCTGAGTCCATTCCCTTCTCAGTGCCAGGGAACAGTAGCCTGATTGTTCCAAACCGTGTTCTCTGGGTCAGTGCACCTGCATCCTTCCTGACCACGACCCTACAATTCCTGGGCCTAATAACAGCCTCGTGTGGGGCAGGGCAGAGCAAAACTGCAGTTGCTGGCTGTTCAGAACAACCCTGCCATCTTCCCTACTTCCCTTTCTGAGTGCTCCAGGCCATCCTGTCAGCCCAGCCCACATGGGGGCTTTCAGGGGGGCCCCGGGGCTGGCGGGAGTCATCTCTGCTCCCAAGGGCATGGGCAAAGAGGCCGAGCCTGGTCTGTGGGTAGTGTGAGCCCTGGGCACAGTGGAGCAGCTTCAAGGAGAGCTTGTCTGCGATGTGCTGATGGCCCTTGGGTGAAGGGCAATTTGAAAAGAGCATGGCCCTAGGGCAGTGGTTGGCAAACTGCGGCTTTCGAGCCACATGCGGCTCTTTGGCCCCTTGAGTGTGGCTCTTCCACAAAATACCACGTGTGGGTGCGCACGTACAGTGCGATTGAAACTTCGTGGTCCATGTGCAGAAGTCGGTATTTTGTGGAAGAGCCACACTCAAGGGGCCAAAGAGCCGCATGTGGCTCACGAGCCACGGTTTGCCGAGCTGCAGTTTGCCGACCACTGCCCTAGGGGAATGGTGGAAGGAAGGGTATGGGTTTGCCCAGGACAGAGAATAGGAGTGCTCACATGCCAGGCTCATAGAAGATGCTCAGTAAATGTGTGTGTTGAACGCCATTGCGCTTATTGAGAAGGCATCTTGGGAATGACTGGGACTGTCCTAGGCCTGGCGGTGAGCAGTGAAAGCTATCGCAGAAACGATTTGACAAAGTCTTGTGGAGTTTATCACAGGCATAGTAAGAGAGGGGCGATTCAGTTACTCTGGTTACAGCTGATGGGATTTGCTGGCCCACTCGCACCCCTGAAGAAAAGTGAGGGTTGCCAGCCATCTGTGATGTCGGAGTAGAGGCCAGCTTGGAGGCAGGCGATGGGACCAGAAGCCCTCTGGAGTCCTTTCTGCTTCAGTTCTCTGTCTTCAGAGCAGGAGAAAGCACAGGAAGCCCTTAGAGAGTGTCAAGCCAAAATGACTGGCAAGGTGTCAAAGCCTCCCAGAAACAGCCATGGAGGGGAAAGAGACCACGAGAGAAATGCGGTGTTCCAGTCCACAGAGAGGTGCCCGGGCACCCACTGAGCAGACAGGGCCAACTTCATTCTCTACCGCCATCGTTCCTTTGTGTTGACTGTCTGGTTTTGAGGACAGGCCGGCCTGGAAGGTTCAGATCCGGGTGAGCTGCCATCCTGGTGCCTGACCAGTTGATCTCAGTGTCAGCCCTGCACCCTGCTTCCTTATGGACCTCCCTCTGGGCTGTTTGTTTCCCGCTGCTGGGCTCCCAGACTCACAGGGGAGAGCTCCTTCACGATCCTGCAGAAATGCCTCCCTGCTCTCTCTGACTGTCCCCCAGCCTATCAACTTCTTTTGCCAGATCAGAGCAGTATGTACCTTTGGGGCACGCTCCCCAGTGGGGAGCATGGCAGGGTGTGGAGGATGATGGATTAAAAGTCTGCCTCTTAGTCAAATGACAGTCAGCCTGTCTTCCTGCCACTGTCCCCACCCCTATAGATTTGCTCAACTTCTGCACATCAGAGCAACAGCCCCTTCATTGTAATCAGGGAGCGGATGGCCCCTGAATGCCTCTTTGCTGATGATGTCTGTTCCTTGGGATTTTGATGAGATCTCCCTCCCAGGAACACGCACACCCCGTATCGTTACTTTCTTCAAGTGGCTGAGATTCCCCTTGGCAGGTACTCTACTTACCTTTGAAATTGTCCTCCTTTTCGGGACAGATGAGGGAGTTGTTCCTTGTGGAACACTGGGTGGTGCCGGCCAGGGCTGGCAGCATAGGTGCCCTTTCTGGGAGATACCGCTCTCTTTCTTTGACTTTTGAGATGTCATGCTCTCCTGGTTTTTCTTCTGCTTCTTCACTTTCTCCAGGGTTGCTTTTTGCCCTGACCTAACATCCATGAGAATTCCCCCCCTGGCCCTTTCCCTTCTTGCTCTTCTCTTTGTCCCTTGTCAAAGCTGTCCAGCCTCTTGGTTTCAGCCTTGAACTCTGATAATAACATCCGACATTTATAAAGTGCTTGTGTAGTTTACATCTTTACATATATTACGTCTGCTCTTTACAATCATCCGTGAAGTGGAATAATTCATTCATTTTTTGGATGATAAAACCGAAGCACAGAATGGTTAAGTGACCGTTTGTTTGGTTATACCCCAAAAGGATTTAACTTTGAAGATACAATGTGGCTGAGCTGGATCTTCTGACACCAGATCTGCAGACTTCCCTCTCCACACTTCCACTTGCTTCTTGGTCTCTCCATGTGCACCTTCCACTGATTCTTTACACTAGTTTCATCTTCTTCCTTCAAAAGCCCTCTTTGGTCCTCTATTGTTTGGTTTAGTAACAGGTCTATTGCCTGTTCAGCTCTCAGGCTCCAAACCTCTGTCAGCCCCTCCCCTTGGCCCCACCTGTCCATTTGCACAGCTATTTCCCTAGCTCAGGATTCACTTGCTCACTCCTTGCCCACTCATTAGGTTCTCTGCTGATCTCCCTGTCCCCAGTTTCTCTTAGTTCATTCTATTCACAGCTGCTGGATTCTTCTTCTCCACTCCCACACAAGGTTCCACCACCACCGCCACCACCAACACCCCTCAGAAACTAGCAGAGTTCATGCTCCTCCATCTCCATCGCCTGTGCCTCTCAACCTTGAGTCACTCTCTTGATGACTTCAGGCACCCTGCAGACCACACACACCCCTCACAGTTCCCTGTTCCTGCCTGTCACACAGCACCCTGGTTGGCCCACAGGAAGTGCTCAGATGTCCTTTTCTGTTCCACTTCCTGTCCATGTTGCTATATGGCTCCCACTCTCCTCCCTGTCCATGAGTCTTTCCATACCAATTATCTCTGTATGACATGCCCATCCCCTTTTCCTTGAAGTTTTCATCTCAAGTACCACTTCTTCCATGACTCCTCAAGGTAGAACCTCTTAGCTCTTCCACTCTCTCTGTCTCCTACAATCCTTAATAGTTTTCACTCGTACCTTGGTTATTTAAGTGCATGTCGATGTTCCTGTGGGCATGTTCACATCTGATTTATCCGTCAAGTGAATATGGATCATGGTTAGTGGCTACTTGCTGCGTGCCTCCCACATGACAGGCACTATCCCCGGGATTCTCATGTGTTATTTGGTTTTATCCTCATATTATCCCTACACGGAAGACATTCTTACCTTCATTTTGCAAATGAGCAAACAGCCCCAGAGAGGTTATGTAGTCTGCTCAAAGCCCTCGAGTGAGTGATAGAGCGAGGAGTTGAACTCCCAAGTCTGACTCGGAGTCCTGTGTGCTTTCCCCTCCTCCACACCGTGTTGAGCAGTACGCCTGCTCCTTCTCCTCCCACGTGGTGCCTGGGCAGGGCTACCCATGCTAGGTGAGCAGCCCGTCTCACAGTGCTCAGTGAAGGTCACCGGTGCCCCGGCATCCCTGCTTCCTTTAATGGTCCATGTGGTTCTGTCATCCATGCATTTACCTGAGCTCTCTTGATCTTAGGCCATGTTTTTATCCTGTGCCACCTGCCTGACATGGAGTCCGTTGCCTTTGCCCATTGTGTAAAGCTGAGCTGCCTTTTATTTGTCCTCAGATGGTTTCTTTCAAGCTTCAGGGATGCCTGAGATTCTATTTTGAAATGTGTCTGGTAGGTCTTTGTTGGCTCTGTCATCTCCTTCATGATGTTACAAATTTTGATCTAATCCCCCTTCAGCTTTGTTTTCCCAGAATGAGGAGTTCACAGCTTTTTAGACATCGACTGCATGTCTCACTTTCTCACTTGCCTGTGTGTGTCTGGTGTGTTTGCTGTGTGAGAGGGAGTCTCCCCACTAGAGGTGGGGCACCTCGAGGGCAGGGCCATTTCCCCCCTCCGGTGGCTCTGCCACAGCCGACACACACAGGAACACTCCCGCTGCACAGACGCACCACGAGAAGCCCTGTCTCTGCTCCCACCCCAGGCTCCACTGACCATGCTGAGGTCAGCTTATCAGCAGCCACAGATATGGCCCATCCCAGGTTAGCTGGCTCAGGCATTGTGCCTGTGACATGAGAAGCGTTTCTTGGTGCTATGACGGAGCGCTGGAGGTATGCAGAGCTCGGCTCTTGGGCCTCTGTGCAGATCATAGGTTACCAGGCCCAGGACGGCCAGGGTAATGACTGTGATGTGCACGTCGACCTGCCCTGAAGAAGGGGCTTGCAGCTGGGAGGGACTGAAGGTGGAGTGAAGCAGACAGGGTGGCCCGTGGGGATGTCACTGTGCTCTGGTTCACATACTCTCTCATCTCATCTGGCCTCTGTTTTCTTCTCCTCTTTCTTTCTCATCGTTCCCCACCCCTCCCCTGCCCCCACGTTTTGGGAGTTGTCACAATGATGTGTGTGATCAGTACCATCCATCCCAAGATCAGAGTATCAGAGTTCTGAAGGATCTTCTGACTGTTGATTATTGGCTTCATACCATGATGAGTTCCTTTTTGTTTTAAATTTTTTCTTTCTTCCTTTCTCTCTCTCTCTCTCTCTCTCTCTCTCTCTCTCTCTCTCCCTCTCTCTCATTCCCAATGGTCCCAAACTCCCAACTGTTACCCACTTACCTAGTCCCCACAGCAAAGCCCCACCCTCCTCACCCCTGCACTCCTACCACAACACACCAGCTTCATGCAGTAGCGAGTTGGAGCAGTGGTTATCACTAGTGCACAGTGGTTCACAACGTCCTGAGGAAGGTTACAGCTACAGCAGATCAGTTATAATAAACAAGGGAGTGTTACATAGGCAGGGCCTGAGGGTACTGACCTCACCCCCCACAACATAGAAAGCAACGAGGGGTCTCTAGAAGTTTCTAGTTTGTGACTTTAAAATACAACCAAAAAGGAATAGGTACCCTCTGTAGACTGCATTTCAATGAGCATTGCTCAGAATTGGCAAAGTGGGGGGTGGTCCCAGCCAGGAGAATGAAGGGAGAGTTCTGACCACAGGCCAGCTGCTCCTGCCCCTCCATTTGGTCTCTGACCAGACTGGCACCTCCGCCCCATCTCTTCCTCCACATCTGCTGGAGCTTGTCTCCCCTTGCACACCTCTGTCTCATTCTACTGTGGAGCCATCAAGGGTTCCTTAAAGAGGCTGCAGGCATGTTAAAGATCGAAGGCTGTCCTTGGAGTGGTTAGGGAGCCTGGGCCACATGACCAGAAATGGCAGAGACCACTTTCAGGACCTTGAGAAGGAAAATAACATTCAGTGTGCAGCTGCTGGGTGCCACATGCTGTCACACAGGCATCCCACCTGAAAGACAGGGAAGTCAAGTGCTGTTACTTTCCCAGCAGGGAGTTGACCTAGAAATGCAATACACTTGCATCCTGCCTCTCTCCCCTGGTGTGTGTGACTGTGCCAGGGAATGGCGTGGGGAAGGGGATGGTAGAGGTTTCTGAGGGGCTGATCTTGACTAATGATGGGGGTATCTGAGAGGGGAGAATGAAGTTGGTTCTTTTTATCTTTTAATTCAAAAACTTTTTTGTTAATCCTCACCGAGGTTATTTTTTTCCATTGATTTTTTTTTTTTAAGAGAGAGTAGATGGGAGGGAGTCAAAAACTTTTTGTTAATCCTCACCTGAGGTTAATTTTTCCATTGATTTTTTTTTTTAAGAGAGAGTAGATGGGAGGGAGGGAAGAGGAGACAGAGAGGGGAAAGAGAGACACAGAGAGTGAGAGAGAAACATCAATGTAAGAAAGCCATATCGATTGGTTGCCTCCTGCACACGCCTCGACTGGGGCCAGGTATCAAACCTACAACCCAGGTATGTGCCCTTGACGGGGAATCAAACCCATGGGCTGATGCTCTAACCACTGAGAAATACCATCCAGGGCAGAAGTTGTTTTTTAAAAAAATTTTATTTCTGATTTAGAATTAGTATGTGGTCATTGTAGAATATTGGAAATAATGGAGAAGTAAAAAAGTGCATAAATTAAAATCACTCATAATGCTGTTGTCCAGAGATAACTACTGTTCACCTTTTGATGAGTTTCTAGGTGTATATGTGGGAGGAGAGTCTTTTGTTCCAAAGGACACCTTTAATTATAAAGAATAGAAGGACACAGCCCTAGCCAGTTTGGCTCAGTGGATAGAGCATCGGGCTGGGGACTGAAGGGTCCCAAGTTCGATTTTGATCAAGGGCACATGCCTGGGTTGCAGACTCAATCCCCAGTAGGGGGCGCACAAGAGACAGCTGATCAATGATTCTCTCTCATCATTGATGTTTCTATCTCTCTCTCCTTCTCTCTTCCTCTCTGAAATCATTAACAAAATATATAGAAAAAAAAAGAATAGGAGGACACAGAGGACAGTGGGTTCTCAGTGCCTCCCACCCCAGGATGCCTGCCTTCCTGCCCCCACTTTGACCATTAACACTCGGCACTCTGCTGAGTGCCCACTGGGCTCTGAGTTGGGAGAGCTGACCAGAAAGAGGACCCTGCTCTCAGAGAGTTCCCATGTAATATGGAAACACAGAGCAGGAAGTAGCTGGGACAGCCCCCGCCCCAAAGCAGAGGTTCCTGCAGGAGGCCATGGGGTCTCCACCCAGTCTTCTAGTGGCAGCCACCATGTCGGTCAGTTCTGGGTTCTGGGCGAGTGCGACCAAGGGATCGTTTTTCATCTCATGGGTTCTAACCCTTGGGGACTCGATTCTGCCCTCCAGAGTCTCATAGAATAAGCCCGGACACTGAACCATGTCAGTCCTTCTTGTATTTAAGACTTGCACCATGTTCCTCGCCACATCCCCTAAGCCCTCTCAGACCAAACACCTGCAGTTCCAACACCCATCCCCATGGGCAGCATGGCTTTCGTGCCCTTCGGTGCCGGTGTGGCTGGAGAGAGGTGGAGCCTCTGGCAAGACTTCCTGGAGCAGGTGAGACGAGAACAGCGTTTGGATAGAATGGTGATGGCAGCCAGAGGGGGAAGCCCATTCCAGGCCAGGGAATGGCATGCAGGAATGTTCATCCGCGGCAGGTGTGCGCACATGCCTGCACGAGTGTGAGCTCTTGCTGGGGCCAGGGAGAAATCCCAGCCCCCTGGGCTCCCCCCAGCCATGTCCTTGTATAGCAGTTGGCGTGCTCTCAGAGCCCCACCTACTGTACTCATGCAGAGAGCCTGCCGCTAGCTGGGCGCTAGCTGGGCCCCGGGCCCACTCTCTCAGGATCGTCTTGTCATCACAGCCAGGGTCAGCTGTTGGTTTGGGAAGCCTTCCCCAGTTCAGTGTTTCATGGGGCGCAGCCAGAAATATAGGGTCAGGCAAAAGCAGGTGTACAGCTGTTCCTATGGAAAATACAAACATAATGATTAATAAATAATAATACAAGACTGAACTCTATGTTTTGTGTTCTCACAACTGTAAACCTATTTTTGCCCCACCCTGTGTAACCCTCCTGTTCGCCAAGAGCATTGGATCTTGGCAGGCATCCTGGTGGCCTATTTTAAACTGAAGGGAATGGAGAGAGGTGCCTCTCGGGCTGAGTTGAGGACCCTTCCCTTGTGGGGCCATGTCGGGCTGCTGGGCTTGTCACTTTCCCCCTCGATGGGCCAGTGGACACCTGTCTTTGGGGGAGGACACAGGGGTGGGAGATAGGGCTATTTTAGAGCAGTCCAGAAGAACTACATGGTGGGCCCTGGACTGGCGTAGGGAGACTGGTTTGTCCTACATTCCTCTGTGTTGCTGTGGTAGTTGTATGAGCCAGCTGCTTGACTACCCTGTTTATTCTCCCCATCTGGAAAATGGGGCTCACGTGGATCTGTCCTGCCTGTCCAAGTGCTCCTAGGACTCGGAGGATGGTTCTCAACATCTGGGACATGTACTGTGCCCGGTCGTCCTGCTCTGTTGGCTAAAGTCACTCTCCCCACCAGCCGCAGCCCACTATGAGCAGACACAAGCTCCAATGAAGGATCCACTCTAGCCTGGTGCTTAAGATCTTGGATTTGGATTTGACTTGCCACGCCTCTCTCTGGGCAAGTTCCTTAATCTCTCTGAGCCTCGGTTTCTCATCCGTGAAGGGGGATGGCAGTGATACCCCACCTCCTAGGTTGCAGTGGGGAGCAGTGAGGTAATGGTATGAAGGAAGGGGACCTGCCACAGTCAGTGCTTGACTGCTGTGACTTGCATGGCCCATGGAGAATTCACAGAATGCCATCATGGACAATTGTACCTGTAATGATGCTGAAGCCCAGAGAGGACAGGCCGCCAATCAGCCCAGATCAGCTGAGGTGGAAACTAGTAAAGGTCCACAGAGCACCAGGTCGGGATTGGAATCTGGCTCTGCCCCCAGAACTCCGTCATCGGGGTGGGATGCTGGCGCTCATTTCTGAGGAGAAGTGGGGAGGGGCCGCAACATGCCAGGTCTCTAGGGGCAGCGTGTCCCTGGGGATATTTCTCTCTGCTGTGTCCTGGCTGGGCAGATGAGTGGTTACAACTCTGGAGATGCTGATGGGCATCTGCAATGTTGGGAACTTTCTTGGATGATTCTGATGTCCTTGAGGGGAGTGGAGGTACAGGAATCAGAAAGCTGGGAGCTGACCCTGGCCCTACTGATGGGTCTTGGATAATAGAGTCTGCCTCCTCAGACTGGTATGAGAGCAGATGGAATAATACACCTAAAACACCCAGCCTGGAGCCCAGTGCACAGGCCGTACACACACGTATGTTGACTATTGAGTGAATGGTATTTGTTGGTTTCCAAGGGACGGGGAGAGGCTGGAGAGAGGGCAGCAGCTGCCCTGTCGCCAACCTGCCCACCATGTGGGCTTCTTGCTGCAGTCATCAGCTCCCCTTTGTCCCCCAGAGCCCAAAATAGCAGTCTACAGTCAAGAGAGACAATGAGGGCAAGGCACGTGGCTGGGCTGGAAGGCCGATGGGTGCAGGACAGTCAACCTTGGGGCTTCCGGCCTGGCTGTCTACCCGGCCAGCTCCGGGCTTTTTATAGAGAGGCTGCGTTAGGTGAGCCCAGTGAGTTTGTGCATGGGCCTCATCTGACTGTGGCATGTGGACCCTGCACAGAGGTGGCCTGAGGAGACGTGGCCCCCAGGCTGACCTGGGTTTGAGTCTCCACAGCAGCTGACTTGCCCTGCCTCAGCCACATCGCGTAATGGGAGCAGCCGGTCAGGGCAACTGAAAAAGGAAACGGGCTGCGCCCAACCCAACTCTATTATTAAACTTTTCTCTAGCACTTTCTCCCCACTCAGCCCTTTGCCACCATATTCGTGAGATTGTCCCTGTGCCACCCCAAAGGGACAAGGCCAGCAGGGGGCCTGTTTTAGTTTCATAGAATCACCAATGGGATTTCCCTTTTATGGCTGCAGAAGAGTGACTAGCTTTCAGAAGGTACTTCTTGGGGTATCTAGCCCATAACCCAGAAGTCAGGGAACCTTTTCCTTTAAGTTACTCTTAGAATAAGGTGAGTATCTTTTAGACAAACATGCTTTAGATCAGCGGTTCTCAACCTGTGGGTCGCGACCCCTTTGGGGGTCGAACGACCCTTTCACAGGGGCCGCCTAAGACCATCGGAAAACACATATATAATTACAATGTTATTTTTGTGATTAATCACCATGCTTTAATTATGTTCAATTTGTAACAATGAAATTGGGGGTCACCACAACATGAGGAACTGTATTAAAGTGTCGTGGCATTAGGAAGATTGAGAACCACTGCTTTAGATGAAGCAAATCAGTGAAGCCTTGAAGATATGGCAGTATTGGGCAGTCAGCATTCTCACCAGGCCAGAGATGAGGGTCAGGCTCAGTAGAGGTGCAGACCGTATAGGAACAAAGCTGGACCCCCTCTTAGTATATCTGCGGTGTGGGCATCTGCTTCTTATAGTTAGCTTGAGTTGAAGAACAGTCTTGCTCTTGCCAGTTACATCCTTGAAGGCAGAGCTGTTAGCTGGTCACCCACCTTTTTTTTTAAGAGCTTTTAAAAAAATATATATCAGATTTAGGTTTACAACAAAATTGAGAGGAAGTTACAGAGATTTCCCATATATTCCCTCCCCACCCCCTACATGCATAGCCTCCCTTGTTATCAACATCTCTCACCAGAATGGTGTGTGTGTATGTATGTGTGTGTGTGTGTGTGTGTGTGTATGTGTGTGTGTATATATA
>NW_005369217.1:614492-647894 GCF_000412655.1 Myotis brandtii
GGTGATCCTACATTGACACATCATAGCCAAAAGTTCATAGTTATCCTTAGGATTCACTGTTGGTATGCATTCTGTGGATTTGGACAAATGTGTAATAACATGTATCCTCCATTACAGAACCATATAGAGTAATTTCACTGCCCTAAAAGTCCTCTGTGTTCCACCTATTCATCCCCCTAACCCTAGGTGACCACTGATCTTTTTACTGTCTCCCTAGTCTTGCCTTTTCCAGAACGTCCTATGGTTGGAATCATACAGTATGCAGCCTCTTCAGACTACCTTCTCTCACTTAGTAATATGCATTTAAGGTTCCCCCATGTCTTTTCATGGCTTGATAGCTAATTTCTGTTCAGTGCTGAATAATATTCCACTGTCTGGATGGACCACAATTTATTGTTCATTCACCCACATCTTTTACTGAAGGTGGGGAGACCTGCATCTGGGACTAGACCTGTTCCCCATTCAAGGCTTATTTGCATAAGTGTCCCACTCCCACCCTTTTTGTGGTTTTGCCGGTTCTTCAGATTTGTTGGGTTGTCAGGAGCCAGGGAGGTGATTTAACAATAAAAAAGAGGGAAGAGAGCTGTTGAGGGAGCCAGCGGCTGGCAGAGTGAGACAGGTCTTGAGTCTTATGGGTGAGCTGGTAGGAGAGATTGGAGGAGTTGAGCTGCATTCGATGGTAGGTCTGGGGTCTTCACAGGAGGCGTAAGACCCTGCTGAGTGAGGTGACTGGGCAGAGCCACTGGGAACTGGGAGGAGGTGCTCCTGCAGGGTCCTGGCAGGAGCAGACCAGCACAGAGGGGTCCCTGAGGCCAAGGCCACAGGCCTGGTGCTCCGCTCCTCACTGTGATGGGAGGTGTCTAGTTCCCCCCAGAAGGCGAATGGGTTATAAATAGTCGATGACGAGCTGTAGCGAGAGCTGCCTCTAGCGTAATTGTCGATTTTGAGAGTGCCCTGGCGAGGGTTGGGAGGGATAGCCGAGGTTAAATTCGGCCCTGTTGGCTGATTGGCATTTCTTGAGCCAGGTGCTAATCCCTTCAGGAGGTCAGATAAGCTCCCTAGCGGCGCCCCTGATCTTGACTTTGAGGCCAGTTAACTCTTCTAGGGGGACCGTAGAAGAACCCCAAAGCCGTGACCACTCCGCATTGCCTGAAGCAGAGCCGCAGCTGACTTGGGGCTGGACTTCCAGAAGGTCCATGCAAGGAGGGCCAGTTCCTGAAGTGCAGGCTGGACCTGCTGTGTGGCCCTCTCTCGGATGAGGCTGTCCCACAGGGAGGACTGTTCTGGGACTGCCCTTTAGTTAATGAGGAGAGAAAGACCTCTCCTCGGGAAGTAGCTTAGGCCCAGGGAACCTGGCTTTGCTCAATATCAGGGGTGAGTTGGTGTAAGGTGCCAAGCAGGCAACATGTACCAGTCCCCATCTGTCCACTTCCTCTGTGGTCTGAGTCAGGAGACCCTGGCCCACCACGATCCCAGGGACTTTTGTAAGTAAAAGCAGAGCACTTCCCCTGAGGTCACCCAGTGCCTCACCCTTTGTGCAGAGTAAGGGTAGGTCTCTAGCCCTGCCTACCAGGGTCTCTGGGCCAATGTTAGGTAGTTCCCTGCTGCCAGCCCCTCCCCTTCAAGTGCCTGGGGTTCTGGCCTGGCTTTCTCCTCCAAGTCTGACCCCTTCCTTCCCTGAGCTGGGGCTCCAACTCTACTTCCCCCTGTGATTCATAGTACACGCTCTTGGATTTCTTGGAACCTCCTCTTTCTAGGACTGTAAAACCTGGTCCCTGCGGAGTGTCCCCTCCCATGGGCTGTTCTCTGCTTTATGGCTGCTGTCTCTGCGGCGCTTACTCCCCCGTCACGGAGCCGTGGCATCCAAGAACAACAGTGACTGCTTGTTCCATTATAGACTCAACTAGCTGAAACCCGCTGAGACACTGCGGGAATACATTATCCCCAACAAGCTCTCTTGTTAAAAGCCAGGCCCCTCTGCTGCTGCCTCCCATCTCCCCTCTTGCTGGCATCTGAGCAGGGTTTCCGGAACTAGCCTGCTGACGGTCCCCATCCGAGTGCCTTTTTACCTGCTGCAACAGCTCCTTTCTAACCACCAAGGGTGACGAGTCAGGCGACTTTGGACAGAGGACTTAGGCTGCAGGTGCCCAGAAATGGAGAGCATTGGATTTTATTTCTTCGGGGTTTTTTATGCTCTTCATCAGAGCAAGATACCTCTGAAGGAGGAAGATCTTAGTGGTCGTGTGGGGTGAGTCAGGAGAAGGGGGGTCTTCCAGACAGGCTTGGCACGAGCAAGGGGTGCTTGGCGATGATGGAACACACCGCTCCACGGTGCTGGAGTGAAATGGCTCACGGTGGCGTATGCGGGAGATGAGCCTGCGGCCAGCTCATGCGGGACCTTGACTGTCAGGCCGGAGGGTTTGGACTCCTGTGGGTAGTGGGAGCTAGTGCCGTTCTTGAGCATGGGAATGGCAGGGTAAAAGCCATTGCAGAAGGAGTAATTGAGGGCAGGGAGGGGAGGGATGCTGGGATAGTCTTGGCAAGGACAGGGTCCCAAGGGCTAGTTGAGAGCTGAGCCATCTGCAGGTGCAGCTTGACTCTGCCTCGGGCTGAACTTGCTCCCTGGTGTCCCAGCCCACAGGCTTTGGGGGTTAGGAAGGGAGCGCTTTGGCAAGATTCCTGTTGTGTCTGAGTGCTGAGTTCTGTGGCCCACGATATGTCCTCCCCAGCTAAGGAGATATTCTGGGGCTCGAAATTTCCCTGGTGCCCTCTCCTCCTAGAGTGGGAGAGACCTCAGTGAGCATTCCTGGCTTGGGCATTGTAGATTGTCATCTCCTTCAGGGACTGACTAAGGACAGAGGGAGCCTTGACCCCTTCCCTGGGTTTTGAGCTGCTGTTTGGCATTTGAAAACAAGTTGTTAGGCAAGTTGGTTCTTATCCTCCCTTTTCCCCCTCCCACTAAGGCTGCAAGGAGCTTGGGGCAACCCTAGGACCCAAGCAGTGTTGAAAAACACCAGGTTGTGCCCCCCAACCCACGCCCCCGGCCCTGCCCTGCAGCCAAGTGCCTGCTCCCAGGATCTTCTCCCAAACCTTGTGGAGAATGATGGGCAGGGCTGGGAGCAGACTTCCCTTGGCGACTTCCCTTGGCGACTCCCAGTAGATATTCAGTGGATTCTGAGCACTTGTGCCAGTGTTGTAGATGCCCCCCCCCCCCACTGCCTCTTGTCCTTTAGGTGAGATCCTAGATGAGGTGGCTGACAAATAAGTGGTGGTGACACCATGGCATCCCACTATCTGGGGAGCAGGAGCATGGACATGTGTAATTAGAAAGAGTATGTGGTTCTGAACCCCCACATCCTTGGAGAAAGTGAATTGTATGTGAGTGTCCACTCTCTACTAGGCACTGTGCTCATGCAGCTTATGAGTTTGGTATTGCTGCCTCCGTTTTGGAAATGAGAAATTAAGGCCTAGAGAGGCTAAGGTGCTTCCCTAAGGTTGCACAGCCAGGGCAGGGGTTTTAACTCACGTGAGTCTGTTGACATCATAGTCCATGTTCCTTCTTGTTCTTACTTGTCAAAGCTTTCACATCCTGCAGCATTTTCTCTGTGCTGCAACTCAGCGCCCTGCTATCATTCCCAGGATATTGGTGGTGCCTGAGCAGTGGAATCCATAGACACTAAATGCCATTCTAGAGGAAAGTTCTCTGGGACAGAAGAGTTCCAAGTCCTGGGCTCCTCCCTCCCTCCACCCCTCCCTTCCACAGATTGGGTGGAGCCTTTGCCATGTACCTCCCACAGTGCAGCACTGTGGGGGAATGCACAGGGAACAAGTCAGGAATCTCTAACCTCACGGAGCTCACATTCTAGTAGGGAAGACAGACAACAATAAACAAACAGAGTAATAACAGATTGTCATACAAGATGGGAAGGAAGCAAGGGAAACTTGAAAGGTAGGAATGAACAATCATGTGACTACCTGAGGAAGAACATTCTGGACAAAGGACACATGGAGGCAGAGGCCAGATCCTGGGGGTCTCGTAGGCCATGGGAAGGGACTTGGGGTTTGTTCTGCATGTGAAGGGGGACCACTGGAAATGTGGAGAATGACGGGCGGGGCTGGGACCATCTGGCTGCTCTGTGGAGAATGGGTTGTAGAAAGGCAGGAGTGGCAGCTGGGAAACAGGAAGTGATGGTGGTAGCAAGGGTGATGGAGAGAAATGGAGGACTGAGATAGAAATTGGAGGGAGAACTGGCAGGACTTGCTGGTGGATGATGTGGGACACGAAGGAGGGCAAAGAGTCACTGGTGACTGTTGAGTTCTGTGGCTTGAGCACCAGCATTTCCATTGTGCACTTTGCAAGTGTGAGATGCCACGAGGCATCCAAGTGGAGGTAATAAGACAGAAGGCAAGTGGATGTGTGAGCTGGAGCCCAGAGAGGGGGGCTGGGCTGCTCAGCCTGTGCCTGAGGCAGTCCGTCGGGCAGGCCCTCAGAGCACCCTGAGGTCCTGGGAGGTCTCAGCACTGCTGAACATGGTTCTTGGTGTAGTTTGTGCTTAATCATGACTGTGGAAAGCAAGCAAAATGAGGGCATGAATGAGCCACACAGAAGAGGCACATAGTCCCTGCGATCACATGCTTTGGGGTCAAGATGAGGACATAGCTGCATTTGATATGACAACATTTCTGTGCCATTGAAGAATTGGGTGAAGTTGGTACTCATGGAAGTGGGGCTTGCTTCACCCTTACGGTCCTTGACAGCATAAGTGGAGGTATCCTTCCCGAGGGGTACCAGCTGGGTTCTGCACAGAACAAGTGGTACCGTCTTAGTCCCATGCTGCGGGAGCTTCCTGTCTCACACAGAATTCAACTTAAAAAATATCTCCTGAAAGCCTGCTCTGTGTGAGGCACAGTAGGAGATGGAAGTGACAGTGACTTTGGCAAAACCAGCAAGGACTGAACATCTGTAGGGCAAACTGTCTTAAGGGCTGTGAGAAAGGTGGCAGGTGCTGCTGTTGCACAGAGGTGAGAGGCAGGGCGGGCGGAGGCCACAGACCCTTTGTGGGAAGGATGGGCAATTCCCAGTGGTAAGAGGTGGGGGGAGGGCATGGCTGGTGGGGGAAGAGCCAGTGGAGGCTCATGCAGCCCAAGGTGTGGGACGAGTGCCCTGGACTGTAGGGGTGGCAGCATGATGGTAATGAAGAGAGGAGCTTGTGAGTCTCAGATGAGCACCGTGCTGAGGGGTTCCAGTGGTGTCCCTGGGCTGCAGGAGCCCCCAGGGCCTGGGCGAGGAGGCATTCTGTGCTCCAGGGAGCGTTTCCATTGTGGTGGTGACAGAGCGAGGCGGGTGCCAAGTGGGGTGCTTCCCAGCGCTCAGGCCAGAGAGAGGCCAACAACTGCCCTGTGGGAGTGCAGGGGTGGGTGCAGGAGATTTGCAGGGAGGTGGCTGAAGGGTTTGAGATGGATGAGGGTCACAGTGATGATGGTGGTAGTGAACATTTCTGATTTAGGCCGTGATCTTGTTCAAAAGCTTTAGACGTTTTATCCTATTTAATTCTCACAACCTTGTAAGTAAGTACTGCATATATTTTGGGGAGATAGCATTAATACCCCCATTTTACAGAGGCGGAGTCAGTGTCACTGAGGTCACCTGACCCAAGGTTCCATCTGGTCAGGGGCAAAGCTGGGGTTCAGAACCCAGGCCTTTTCTCCAGAGCCTCACCCTTAACCACTGGCCACAGAGCCAAGTTTTAAGTCCTGGGTGGAACAATAGGTGGAGGAACATGTCCCCAACATAGGGGACACATGGAGAAGCACATTTCAGGAGACTGGACGGACACGCTGATCTAGATGACGCTGTTCAGAGTGCATGTGACTCCAAGGAAAAGGAGGTCTGAACCGTGACCACCATCCTGGTGCGCCTGGTGCAGGAGGCAAGATCCCCAACCGAGTCCTGTGCTTCCCGTGTTCACAAGATCATGCCCGGAGACTGATCGCATGTTATTGTGCAAGACTGTTGAACCTCTTATGTGGGATCTTACCCCTTCCCACAGGACTGTCTTGGAGTTCACTTTTGCAAAAGAGAGTCTTCCTGAAATGAAGCCAGACTGTAGCCCCCTGAGCAGCCGGAGCCACGAACCTTAAAGGTCCCATCTCCAAGTAAAATATTTTCTCTCTCTCTCTCTTAGTGATGTCTAGTTCCAAAGATGCAAAGCTGCCATGTGGATGGGAGCAACACCTCTCCGTGCTAATCTGAGGATGTCTATTTTGTGGAGACAGCACCCCTAAATCTCTCCACTCACAATGTTATTTCTTCTGACTCCTGTGCCGGCCTGTATCTCCCACTCTTTGGAGAGCTTAAGGGAAATGATGAGCCACAAAGTGCAAGCGTCTGCATTCTGCTGTCTCTTCACCCTCCCTGGCTACTGCTCTTTTTTTTCTTTTTCTGTTGAATAAGCAAAAGCAAGAGCAAATTTATTCCTCAGGATCTCATATGAAAATGCGTAGTAATTGTTTCTTTTGCTATTGTCAATATGTTTCTGTTCCGTTCATTGAACTTTGTTCTCAGCTCCACCTGCCAGCTCACAATTTAACATACAGGTTATTTCCTCCTGTTTGCCCTTTATAAGATGGCATCACTTTCCCCTCTAGGTCTGGGTGGAGGGAGTGCTTATCCGTGTGCGTATGTGTGTGTGCGCACGCGTGTATGTTTTTGTGTGCGTGCGCGAGTGTGTGTGGTGTAGGAGTGGGTGTGGAGGGGAAGGGGGAAGGCCACTGGGATCTGATTTAGAGCGAGGCTGCCCCCCAGCCTGGACTTGCTCAAAGGCCTCCCGTGACTCTGCTCCTTCCATGTATGGGAAGCGCCCCAACTCAGAAGTGAATCGATTCTGATTTATATCCAGGGTGGGGTTTAATTAGCAGCCTTGATTAATATCATTGTCATCTGAAACCTTGCCCGCGGCTCCCTCTGCTTGGGTGTATTTAAATATTCGGCTCCTGAGGCCTGGTGCTGAACTGGCCTTGACCGTGGGACCCTGAGCAGTCTCATCTCCAAGCCTCCCATGTCCTTACCTGGGGGGTTTGGATCACGATGTCACCACACAAGGGGATGAGGGTATATCACACAACACTTCTCAGGCCCAGCCTGACACTTTCTCTTCCCCGAGGGAAGTGGGGCCACTCATAGCGACACAGGGTGGGCTCCAGCCTCCCAGCTCATGGGTGGCCCTGCAGCCCTGAGCCATCATGTAAAGTGGACCAGGTGCTGTCATCTTACCTCTCACACAGCCAGGTGAGGATGAGCAGAAGTGGATCCTGGGACCTTGGGGCTGGAAGGGGTCTGGCATGTTAGTAGGTTCAACCTTTTGTTTTATAGGTGGGGGAACTGAGGTTCGGAGGAGTGAATCGACTCGCCCACGATTCCCGGCTGTTCCCAGCATGTGGCCAGTGTGTGGACCATTTGGGGTTCATCACGCCGCTCTGTCCATCAACTCATAGCATATGCAGAGCTGCACGCCTCTCCGTGTGTGGTGGTGGACAGACAGATGGCCCTTCTCCTGCCATATGCTCCGGCCTATTTATGAGCGTCAGGGACTGGAGGGTTGTGTACCGTTGCACAGGGGTGGGGAGGCTTGCCTGTGGCTGAGCCGAAACTTACCTAGCCTGTGTCCCACATCCCTCCTTCACTTGGGCTCACTCAGTCGATACCTAGCTGTTGGTAAACAAGGGCCTCTCTGTGCCCCTCACCGAGCTTGATGCCAGGGAAATGCACAGAGAGGGGTGGAGGGAGCTGCCTGCCCGTGCAGCTGTGTGTAGGCCGGACACATGCCAGCAGAGGTCAGGACTGGCCAGGTGGGAGAGGTTCTGTGGCTGAGGTGGTCAGATAGAGCCGCTGCAGGGGGTTAGGTGGGGGCAGGGTGGGGTTGGCCAGCCTGGAGGAGGAGGAGGTGGGTTGCCAACGGGGCCTTGGAGGCTCTGGGTTGGATTGAGAACAGTGAAAAGAGGAAGACTTTTTGGGTGGGGGAGATGCTGTGAGCAAGACATGGAGAGGTGTGGAAGGTGCATTTGGGGGTCCCGGGGGTTCACACTGAGGCGTGCGGAAGCTCTGTGAGAACGATTTTATTTTTAGAGGCTGCTTACTAGTGTTAGTGATTGGGCAGGCAAGTGTCTGGTTAGATTTAGCTAGTCTAATGCAGTGATAGGGATCATTATTTCAGCTCAGGGTATTGCTGAGACCTGGCTTTACCTGTGACTGACACTAATCCGCCTCGAGGGATAGAACGGGACCCGAGAGAGGCTTGGTGACCTGAGTGCCCCCTCTCTGAGCACAGGTCCAGTGGGACCCCTGGAGCCCAGGGAGAGGAGCCTGTCAGCCCCAGTCTTGCTTTGGAATCACTGTGGTCCCTTCTGGGTCACAGAGTGACTTCTCGCCCACCCGCCTGCCTGCCTCAGCCCGCCTCCTTCTGAGCTAGCTTTCCGCTTATCTTAATTTATTGATGAAAACTTGTTTTACGGTCCATAGCGCAGACGGCAGCAGCTCCCTGCCAAAAGAAAGCAGCTCGCAAGTCGGGAAAGCAAGCTGCCTCCCGGAGATGGGTGGCTGGGGACTGGGAGGACGAGGAGTGAGTAACTCATGTCTGGGCGGATGTGTGCTGCGAGGCCACTGCAGGAGTGTGGCTGTGGCCTGGGAACCGCTGGGCTCCAGCCGGGCAGGACCTCTCTCGCCAGCCCCTGGTTACAGGTGCTCTGCCTGTTCCCAGCAATCTGGGTGAATGAGGACTGCAGGCCATAAATACTAATAACGACTCCTGTTTATGGCTTTGTACAGGGTGCCGTGCTAGGAAGTTTATTTTCATGAATCTCATTTAATCTTGATGACAACTCTATGTGGTAGGTACCATTAATTCCCCATTTAAAATCCAGCACTTAGGAATTGGTTTCCAGATTCCCCTGATGGTAATGAGGGAACCGAGAACTTGCACCTGGTGTACCTGGATCCACGGCCAGCATGGTCGCCAGCCTTCCCTGACCCGGATGTCCAGCACTGGCCCATATGCTCATGTGCGTTGCGGTGGCTTATTTGCCTAGAGCTGCTGGTCCAGCTGGCTTGGATGTCCTGGAGGAGGGGCCCTGTCTTTCGCTCCTGTGTGCCACCATGGCACCCTGGTGCCCGCTCGGCAGCACCCCTGAGGCCCCTGCTGCAGGTTTAATGAGCAGTTATCAGCCAGGCCCTCCTTGTCGTTCCTTTCTGGAAAGCGGGAAGTCTTTGAGTTGCTCTGGTTCCCGGTGGGTCAGATGCGGATAGTCCTTGTGCCCCTGCTTCCCACAGGCGTGTGGAGATGAGGGCTTTGCTCCTGTGAGCTGCAACCTCCTCATCTGTAAAAGGGGGTGGCAAGCCCCCGGGAGTCTGTGGGACTGTGTGCCTGAGCCGTGTCTGTGAAAGTGCTCTCATGTACGGCATGGGGTTGTGATCATTTCAACAAGCTCTCCTGTTTTGTGGAAATGTAGGTGCAAAAACAGGTCATTTAATCTCCAAATTAGTTTGTTTTGTTCCTTCTTGCTTCTTCTTGCAGAGGAATAGCCAACAGTTTTCACAGTTCTGATAAAATCAGTGAAGTAGGCAGATTGCCTTGGTTGAAAACTGCCCCTCTCCCAACACATGTACACCGGAACACACCCCCCTCCCCAAAATAGGTGCCCTCCACTCACTCGCTGTCCTTGCCCACCTTCTCTGCTCCCCAATACCGCCATGCCCGCCGTCATTCGCCAGCCAGGCACCTGAGGCCTGGACCGTGGCTTCCACTCCCAGCTGGGGCTGTGCTTGCTTCCTGGCCTCGGAACCAGGTAGACCAGGTTCAAGTTCTCGGTTCCCTCACTGACCAGCCAGGGAATCTGTGTTTCTGGGTCCTGTACTCTTGGGCACCCATTCCCATCTCCCTGGACTCAGATTAGGCTAGAAAGGTGTTGAAAATGCTTAATGAAACAAGGTGGGACTTCCCTGGGTCTGTGTGTAGTAGGCACAGAGAGGTTAGTCACCGGATTCAGAGTCACAGCAAATTGGATTAAAATCCCAGGTCTACTGACTCCAGGTGTGAGCTTAGGCAACGTGCTTAACCTCTGATCCTTTCGTTTTCCCATTTGCAAAGTGGGGGAAATACAGTAACTTGTGTGGTTTTTGTGGAAAGGGGTTGACACAGTTTGTGGCATGTAATATGGGCTCAATAAGTGCTAGCTTCGTCGTCAGTATTATTCTCATCATCGTCACCACCGTCACCCTCACCAGCACTGCATCACCACCCCTGTTATTATCTCTGTCACAACTTTTATTTCCTGCCCTCCTGGTCTGCAGGTAGGCGTCCCGGCCACAGAGGCTCGCTCACACCCATGACACCCCGTTAACCTTCCTTTCTCCAAGAGGGACAGGTCTAGGTCACACCTTTCTGGCCTATTAGGGATGACCCAGGTCTAAGCAGTGGGGCATGGTGGTTTCTGCAGTCAGGTCTCCTGTGTTCCTTCACCGCTGCGCCTCTCTGTGCCTTTTTCTCTCATCTATAAAACAGGAGGACAAAAATAATCTGCCCACAACCCCGTCATTGGGTCGGGAGGATTGAATAAGGCAGAAGAGGCAAAGCTCTCAGCACCGTGCTGGCGTGTGGCCGGTGCTCACGAGCGCTGGTGCTGGACTGTCCCAGCAGCGCAGCATCAAGAGGTTAAGGGGGCAAGTCAGGCTGTGGGTGGGAGCAAGGCGTGGCTCCTCCGTGGACGAGCTCTGTGACCTTGCACAGGTTCATCTGATGAGACTGTGAGCAGGCAGCTTTCAGCAGCGTAACCTGAACTGCAGGGCATGTGTCAAATAGTAGAGGGTGGGCCATGGTCTCCTGTTCTGCCAGGAGGATGGGATGGAGAGATGGGCAGAGCCTGGCCCGGGGTGGGGAGGGATCTCAGATTGTCACGTAAGTTGGTGAACTTACCTGGCCTGTGTCTTCCTCTCCTGGCATGGGTGGACACGGCTCCTGGCTGGCGGTATAAATGATAATGGGCATGGGTTCCTTAGAGAAAAGGCCAATCATGCGTAGCAAAGGTGTGTGGGGATGGCTGTCCTGCAGCCAGAGATGGACCTGGTTGTCAGTCGAGATCTTTCCTGATATCTATATGTGTAATTACAGAGTGTGATTTGCTGAACTTAACCTGCAGAATATCGTTCTCATTTATTTATTAAAGGGGCCTCCATTATGTGATGGCCGGGCAGAGGCAGCCCCACTGAGAAGCACCCAGCAATGGATGATTTTCACTCTGACTTTTTTTTTTCACCTCTGGAGGTGGGACTCCTTTTCTCAAACAGGGAGGATGGGCCTTCCTCCCCATTCTGTAGGATGAATTATAGTCTCGCAGATTATTTGAGCGCTTTCCCAGGAAGATGTGATGCGAATTCAAGGTATCCTTGTCCTGTTCCCCTTGCATTTCCCAAGGAGTCTGAAAAATAGCACAATACCGTGTACGATATTCATATTCTGAGGACCACAAAGTGCTCGGCAGGCATAATCCATTCGTCCTCGAGGTCTTCCTGATGCTGGCAGGTGCTTTTCCTGCCTCAGTCTTCCAGCGGGGGGACGGCTCAGAAGGCTGAGTGGCTCCCCAGAGCCGCACAGCACGCCGCAGTCCCCAGGCTCTTGGCAGCTCTGCGTTCTCAGGGAAGCCCACGTGGCCCCAGTTTCAGTGTGCTCCGTGGAGGTTGGTTTCTTAAGCCCATCCCTCTCTCCCATGGCAGCCCTGGCTTCATGTACTCGCGCTTTGATGCTACCAGAAATGTCTTTCTCCCCAGATACACAAAATAAAACAAATGCAGGAAGGAGAAATATGCTAGTGATGGGAAAATCCCTCTGCAGACTCCTCTGACAAGCTGCTGTTCTGAGTCCTTGGCACTTTCACTCCCAATTTATAGTGACCTTGGGAGTTCAGACAGTGCCTCACATGGTGGTCCCAGGCTGTCTCCCCATGGCTTCTGTGGGCCCAGGAGCTCAGGCAGCCATGGCCCGTGGGGTTGCAGGTAAGGAGAGCTTATGCTGCACCACCATAAAGAGCACCCCTTCCCACACTAGCACCCCGCCTGACAGTAACAGCGCCTGAGGCTCCAAGCTGTTTCCTGTTGTGTATTGACAAGTTCTGTAGTTTGGGGAAAAGACACTTCCCAAGGGTCAAACCCCCACCCCCAGCCTTCTCAGCAGAGGACAGTCCTCCGACAGCTCAGAGAACAGCCACCAGAGGTGGGTAGGCTGTCAGCCTCCCCCTTGCGAAGCCCTTCCCCTGCCCCTTTGGTGTTTTGGCCCCATCTCCTCTTGTGTGTTCTCGAATAGGGATGGGACACAGCTGTATGCCCACCATGCATGACCGACCAAGGTCCTTGAGCAGAATCCTGCTGCCAGGGCCTCCATCCTCCTGTTGCCAGCAGTGTGCAGGAGCGGGAAGGGCTGACCGAGCTAGTGAATGCTGGGGTACCATACACCCTGTGCCCCTTCTTCCTTCCGCCCAGCCCACCCCGCCTGGGCCTGCAGTGCACTTGACTGGGAAGAAGGTGCACGGCGGGGCTGGGGCTGCGGCGTGAATCGATGTTTATGGACTGGTGAGTGATTGCTCCTGCTTTTCAAGGCTGGCAGGTGCTTTGTATCATCTGCTGCTCTTTGGCATCCAGCTGCACATCACTCTGTGGTCCTTCTGGGGGCTGCTTCTCAGGCTTTGTTCCTGCCCGCAGCCTCAGTCGCACTTCGAGTGCGCTGTGGGGGTTCTGAGCTGTCTCTGCCTCCTCTTCCATTTCCCCACAGCGGGAGTGGGCCTGCGGGTCAGTGTGAGAAGATGGCAAGGTGCTGGCACCTGAGAGGGTTGATCTGGGTCCTGCTGTCAGAGTTGAGGCGTCCAGATGGCCTGGGAACTGGGTGCAGGTGGAGGTGGGGGAGGTGAGATCTGTTGCTCTGCCAGCCTTTCTCCCAGACAGAGGAATGGCTGTGGAAGACGGGGGCTCATGGGGCCTGTGTTGGGAGAGCACAGGTGGATACCCACCTCTCCTCCCATATCTAGTTCTTGCCCCTTACTTACTGTCTGCACATCAGCTTTCTTGGGGACTGGCCCTGATCTTGGCACCACTCCTTGGCCTCTGAAGCCCAGGGACAGGCCCAGATTATCCCTGTCCCTAGAACCATGCCACCCTGGGCCCCACCCTTGGTTAGAGTGAGCCTCTGTCAGGGCAGATGCCCTCCATGCGGAGGCCAGGCCAGGAAGCCCAAACAGATGGGCAGTGAGTTCTTCAGCAAGCCAACCTCCACTCCCCATCCCCCATCCCACCCGCTGGGGTCAGAGGGCACCAGGCCCTTTGTGCAGCCCTCTGGGGATCAGGGCTGCTGGAAACTGGGCATTTCCCCCTGCCCGGGCCCTTAACCCACTGGAGGGTGGCAAGGGCTGTCCTCAAAGTCTCAAATGGGACCTCCCTCATGACAGACTCTCATCCTCATGAACTTTCTGGAGTTGTAGACTGTAAGAGGTATTGTAACAGGATCTTCTCTCCATAGGTAGGTGTTCTGGTGAACTGGGGAGGGGTTACCACATTCTCAGTGCCCCTACAAGGTTCACTGGAGAGAAGTGGACTCTGGAAACATGGAATTTAAGAGCTTTATTAACCTCCGAGGCTTGCAGCTCCCACTACAACATCCCTCACGTTTGACCACGTTGGAATGCTCTCCCCTAGGCCTGTCTTGGATGGAAAATAGCCTGATTCTGCAATCATCAGAATGTAACTGGGTTTTAGATATGCAAATGCTTTATGTAATGCTTATTTGGAGGAAAACTCAGTTCAGAAATATGGGTGTGATCTCCCTAGCACCTGTGCAAGCTGGTGATACTGGGGGCTGTGAACTGAAGTTGTGAAGACATTGGAGGCTTTGAGAGAAAGTGTGGGGTCAAAAAAAGAATGACCGAGGAATCGTGTAATTTGGTGTTAAATGATGCACAAACTTAATGTGAGCAAAACTTGTGCTATGGCTTCCAGCCAAGGCAGTGAAGGCTTAGGCTGGATTATGAGAAGTATAGAGCTCAGAGTGTAGGAGGGGAGAGTGGTGTCTGTATATTCTGTGTTGGTCCCTCCATAGCTGGACTCTAACTTTCAGATTGGGACAGCGATGAGCAGTGGAAGGTGACTCAGAGGAGGTGGAAGATCTCAGAGCCCTTTACTAGGCCAGGGAAGACTTGAGCAGGAATGTTAGATACCGGCCTTCTGATATTTCAAGGCCTGCCACACCTGTTCTGGGTGGGCCTCTTGGGCAAAACTAGAACTGAGGCATGTTAGCCGTCCGAGAGTAGATTCTTAAGTAAAAGAAAAGAATTCTTGACCTGTTAGAGTTGTGCATAAATGGAATGGAGCATCTGGTGGGATGGTGAGCACTGGGAGCCTGGGGTGCTCAAGGAGAGGCTGGACGGCCCGGGGCCAGGGACAGCTCGCACAGGGGAGACCTCTCACTGAGAGGCACCTCCCCCTCTGTGCCCTGATCCTCCTGCCTGCTGGTGGCTTTGGCAGAGACATCTTTGCGATTCTGTCCTGTCCTTTTGCTCCATGCAGCATTAGAAGCGTTGTCCACCCTCCACCCCCTTTACAGCTGTGGCGATGAATGAGCTGCAGCGGCCCCTTGGAGGCAACGTGCATTTGAAATGCAATGTAGCAGCCCCACTCCCGGCGCTGACGTATGGTCCTTTCTCCCAGTGATGAAGTTCTTGGCAGGCCGGCTTCTCCCGGGCCAGGCAAGATCATTGCTAGCCACATGTCAGGCTGTGAAATTAAAGTCACTTTGGTTTTCTTTTTTATTTTCCACATCCACTAATTTATTAAATGCCATTAAACATTGTGCTTGGCTCTGGCTCATAAAGAGCATTGGGGAGTGCTGAGACCTGGTGTTTGAAAAACTCCTGCAAAATAAAGAGGGGATGAGGCTGGATGGGGGTCCAGGGGCTGGTCTGGGCTGGGGCTCTGCAGACACATGAGGCAGCCAGTGAAATAGCCAGAGGGTGTGATGGGCCCCAGGGGGGACTTACAGGCCAATGAGAGGCCGAGGTGGGTAAATTGGGAGTAGCCTGGGGCACTGAGATTCATTCTAGATGTAACAAAGTGGGGGTGAGTGGGGGCCTCTTTTCCAGGTGGGTTTGTGTGTCTGAGTCTGGTTCTGTTCCCAGGCTGTCTCCTGCTCAGGCTCTCCCCACCCTCCCATCCGTCCATCCATCCATCTGTTCGTCCATTTATCCACCCACCTATCCATCCATCTGTCTGTCCGTCCCTCTGTCCATCCATCCACCCACTCACCCATCTGTCCATCTGTCCATCCATCCATCCATCCATCCATCCATCCATCCATCCATCCACTTGTCCATCCATCCATCCACTTGTCTGTCCGTCCGTCCATCCATCCATATTTACGTAGCATGTTCTGGGCCTGCGGGGGAAGAGATATGAACCTGGCCCTGGAAGTGCTGGTGCTTTAATGAGGGTGGGCATCAGTCTACACAGAAGGTTGATCCCTGTGGGCTCAGCTCTGGGTCCAGCGCTGGCGTAGGAGGTCACCCCTGACAAGGGCCACCCCCACAAGGGGGAGAGGCTGTGGCAGTTATGAGGAGACACTGGAGTGGCTGTCCCTGAGCTCTGAGTGGTGTGTAAGTGGTGGTAGAAGCTCAGGAAGGAGTTTGGTTTGAAGGGGAAATTATGGTCCTCATCCCCAGAGAAATGGGATGCCTGCATGAAAAATACATAAGGCTACATGGCAGAAGCATGTATTAAAACTACAAATCAATATGCTTTGAACTGAAGATGAGGAAAAATGCCCTGGGGATATTGGCTAGTTACCACAGGCTTAATAAAGGAGGTGAGTCTGGAGTACTTGTTCCCTGCGTGGCCATGGCCCCACTGGGCCTCAGCTTACTCGCTGTGCATCTGGTGGATGGGCCCAAGGGTGATGGGAAGATCCTGAGACAGCCTCTGAGGGCTCAGGCCGGAGAGTCCTATCGGAGGGAAACCCAAAGGCATTGCCAAGGGTGAGGCACTGTTCCAGCTCTGGGTAGTTAGCGAGGAACCAAACAGACCCAAATCCCAGCCTGCACAGAGATCCAGGCCATGGGCAAATGCAAGGGTAGAACTCATTTTCTCAAGTTTTGATGTGGATTTATTTGGAGCCCTGAGTTGAAAGTATTTAGAAATGCCCTTGGTTGTTGGGAGGAAGGAGAAGGGGCAAGGGAGGCTTGCCAAGATGGTCCGTGGGCCAGCTCCTGCTTAGAGAGGGGTGCTGACCAGGCCCGGCTGGTGACCTTGGGTCATTCAGTGCTACCAGGGGCTGGATCCCGGCCCCCTGAGTCACTCTGCCTCGCCCCAGTCTCTTCCTGCCTTGGGCTGACTATAGCTCGGTCATCTCAGCTGAGACAACCCTCTGGATTTGGAAGGGAATTTTCCCGAATGCCACCAGCTAAGCTCTCTGGCTCTGATCTTTGGCTGTGCCATTGCAGACCTTGCCTCCTTCCTGTGCTTGGCACCCTCCATATGAGGCGGCTCCCCTCCCTGCTCCTCCCCTCTCCCATTCCTGCCTCACCCTCTCCCTGCTCCTGCTCTGCCTTCGGATGTTGGCTTCCTGTCTTCTTGCCCTCCTGCCCAGCAATCCTTTTCTGCTGTCAACTCCTCCCTTATGCCCGTTGCTACACACCATATGTTGGCCTGTTACTTGCTCCTGCCCCATCCCTCACTAGCTCCTGGGTGGAGTCTTCCCAGCATTTTTCTCCTCTCATGTTGTGTTGACCCTCTTGGAGCCAGGACGCTGCCCCACCCTTGGAGGGGACAAGGGGACACACGAGGTTGTTTCTTTGATGGTGTCTTCTCAGGGCACTGAGATTAGAGGATGGATACCTGGCATGGGAGGGCTGGGGCAGTTTCTTCTCTACTAACATTGGGACTGAATAGTTCTTTATTGGGGTATGGGGGGGAGGTCCTATGCATTGTTGGATGTTTAGCAGCACCCCTGACCTCTACTCACTAGACATCCCACCTTTAAGGGAAAGTGGGCCTCAAAGAGCTCAAAAATCTGAAGGTCACACGGGAAGGTGATAGAAGAGGCATTTTATTTATGTATTTACTTTGCGAGTTATAAGAGAAAGCTGATTTAGAAAGTTTCTGAGGTAGCAGAAGTGAGTCAACTGGGCTGTGTAAGCTCAGGAAACAAGTTACAGAAGCAAAAGAAGGGCCCTTGGCGCCCAGGAGAGGGAAGGGCAAAGGTAATGCTGGGGGAGGGGGGCGGGGGCGGAGAAGAGGGGAAGGAAGGCACAGGAGTGCTTCCCAGAGGGACAGCATGGGTGAAAGAAGCATTTTAGATAAAGATTCAGGCAGCTCAATGTAGGCTGGGCTGACAAACAGGCCAGAGTCAGGGAGGGGAGCACGCTGGGGTCTGGGCATGAGAGGGGGGCTACGGCCGGGGTCGTGCTGCTTCTCCCTGTTGGCCGGGGCTCGCATGGGCATGCACTCGGTGCCCTAGGAGTGGCAGTGTGGAAGGGGCCTGCACCAAACGCCAGGAAACCAGGTTCCGGGCCCATCCAGCAGTGACAGTCGCCTGCTCCCTCTCAGTGTCTTTTTCTGTAAACTTAGGGCCTGGTGTGTGTCTGGTTCCTGCCTGGAGGCTCTGCTGGTTCTGGGTCATCGGAGGTGGGGACACAGGGTCCATATCAGCAGACCTCTGGGGAGAGATGGAAGAGTGACAGGGGTCTCCTTCACTCAGCAGGCGTGCACCCCAACCTCGGACTTAGGTACAGGCTGCTGGTGGGGTTGCCCCTCTGTAGGCAGCAGATCTCACCTGGGACCTAGCCCGGGCCCCGGTGGGACCTCGGACAGGCAGTGAGGAGGGAAGCCGGTGGGGGACGGGCCCATAGCTCGCTTCGCTCTGGGTGCTGGAGGGAGGCTGCTGGTGGGTTGTTGGGCAGCTTGCAGACCAAATCAAGGACATGCAGTGTGGAGCCAGAGAAGCAGTGCTGAGGAGTAACCGGCTCCTGGGAGCTTCTGAATCCTTGAGCTTTTCCTGGTGGAGGCTCCTTGAACTCACATCAGTTCCCCCCAGGAAGGAAATGCAGAATGGAGGCACAGCGGGGGCCACCAGGCCGACTCCCAGTGAGAACTGGCTTCTGGGGAAAGCTGCACTCTCTGGGGAGGGTCCTGGAGACCCTGGTGTCCCCAGCTGCAGGGGAATAGGCGGCCTGCAGGTCCAGGAGCCCAAGTCCGCTCTCTTTGGTAGGCCCCTCTATCTGAGCCAGAGCCCGCAGCAGCGGGTTTCCTCTTATTCACTGCAGGGTCTGGCTTTAGGAACCATAAATCTGCAACATGAAGGTCATGAATTTCCATGGTATGATTAATGAAAGAAAAATTGAGACGGCAGCGTAGATACTGAGCAGATTGAAGAAAGTCAATGACAAGTTGGATGAAAGTTTCAGAGCCTCACTGGCAAGCCCAGAGCTTCTGACCCAGCCTGGAGCGCCACCTAGTGGTTGCAAAGGTTATTCCCCTGGCAAAGCTTAGGGATGCTCCCATTGGGTGGGTGGATGCTCAGGGCCTGAGTATGCCCACACCTTGGGAACCTTGCCCTAGTTCCACCTGGGGCTGCTGAAGGGTATAGGAGGCGCAGGACCCCTCTCCACAGGTTAGGGGACCCAGGCAGCCGCTCCACTTACCTAACTCTCATCCTCTATGCTCCTTGAACAGTCTTTGGCTTAGTAATACATGGGAATTTCCCAACTTCTTTGTCATGCCCAGTCTGGATCACCTTTGTTTCCCCATTTACAAAAGTCCTACTGATTCTTTAAAGCCCAACAAGCCCTGTCAACACTACCTTCCAAACACATCGCAAGTCGGACATTTCTGACCAGTCCTCCGTAACCACCTGGTGCAGGTCACGGCCAGCCGGGCCGCCGCAGTGCCTCCCGATTGCCTCCAATGGTCTGTTCTCCCAACAGCAGCCAGAGCAATCTATTGAAAACATAAATCATGTCACTCTCCAGCTCCGGAGGCTTCCCACCCCGCTGAGAACAGCACCCACATTTTCTTTCCTGGTGCCTGCAAGGTCCTGTCTCATTGGTTCCCTGCCGCCACCTACTCCCCCCCTCCCCCACTTGTCACCTCCTTCACTCTTTTGTGGCCACTTGGACACCTCAGGGCCGTTCCCTCTGTGAGAACACTTTCCCCCAGGTATTTGTGTGGCTCACTTCCCCTCTTCATTTGAGTCCCTTTCTCTGACCACTCTGTCCCCAGTTACTTCCTAATCCCTTGTCCACCTTAGTTTTCTTCACAGCAACATCAGCGCCTGAAACTCTGCGAGATGTTTGCTTGTTCCCATTCTGTGTGGGAACCCCTCCTTCATGAGCACCCGTGCAGTTTACCAGCTCCTCCCGCACTCGAAAGGGGACTGGCACTTACTAAGGGGCTCAGTTTGGGGCTGTTGGCTGCCTGTCTTCCTGGCATATCTGTGTCTCCTCTCTGAGCTTGGTTCTTTGGGTCACAGCATGGCTTCGGCACCAGGAACTGCTACTTCCACCCACTTCCCATGCTTGCTTCCACATAAATTCTCACAGCAACCCAGGAAGTAGGTGCTATTATTCTCATTCAGAATAAAAGGAGTTTGCAAGTGGCACAACCAGGACCAGCTGGAGCTGGGTATCAGATCCATGTCTGGCTCCCCAGCCCCCATGTGGAACGTCCTTGCCCTCCACCTGCCCCAAGTCCCCCCATCCTTGAGGCACTGTCTCTGCCAACTGGCATCTTGGACCAGGACAGTGACTGCCTCCTCTGAACGCCTGTGCCGTTTATTTGGCACCAGTGTATACTGCCAGGGGTAGATGCTGCTTTTTCCTTGCTCCCACCCAGCCCGAGTGGAGGCCCGGGGAAGGCAGGCCTCTAAAGCAATTGTAGCTCTTCTGGCACGGACGCTGCATGCTAGAGGCACTCAATAAATATCGGTTGACTGATTGATTGGCTTCTCAGATTCAGCACACTTCCTCTGGGCTGCGGGAGGGAGGGGGCTGTCAGCTATATCGAGCATAAAATAAGGCAGACGTGGAGATTTGCAGCCAATGAAACTGAAGCTTCCCCAGGTGAAGTGAGTGGCGGCGGCGGCCCCAGGGGTGCTGTTGAGGAGTCAGTTTTCGGGCCCATGGGGCTGGTTGCTGGCTTACCAGATGGATGGTGAAGGCAGTGATGGGCTGCTCCATCCTAAACCTCAGCCAGCCCCTCAGTCAGCTCTCAACCACCCCAGCCAGTCCTTTTCTTTTCCCGTCTCTGGGAAATTTGTTCTCCAGGCTCTGAGAACAGTGCTCAGGACCACAGGGCAGTCACTGGAGGGTCTGGCTCTGAGAAACTGGGCTCCGAGATTCTTTTCCTGCCCCGAGCAAGCCCGTGTTGCTTCCCCTGACCGCCATCCACCCTCCCGGACTCCTTCCTGGATGCTGGGACCTCTCCCCTGCCGGGTGGAATAACGGCAGCCCCCCATCTGCACCTGGGACCCGCAATGTTTGTCACGTGCTTTTGTTTATGTCGCATTTAATTTGATCCTCAGAGTGACCCTAGAGGCCAGTGAAGCCAGTGTAACCCCATTAGCCAGACAGGGGGATTGAGACATGGAAAGGCGGAAGGGACTTGTCTGGGTCACACAGCCGACATGATTGGAGGCTGTGATCATGTTTGACCAGTAGCCCTGTTCTCACCCTTTCCCTGGCTCGGAGTTGGGGGTGGGGACATGGAGTCTTTCGAGACCCCTGGTGGTGAATGCAAGAGCAATGCCAGTCTAACAGCCTTTCCTTTCTCTCCAGCTCTGTGGCTGTGGGCTGCTTGGAGTGGGCATTTGGCTCTCCGTGTCCCAAGGCAACTTTGCCACCTTCTCCCCCAGCTTCCCTTCGCTGTCTGCAGCCAACCTAGTCATCGCCATAGGCACCATTGTCATGGTGACGGGCTTCCTGGGCTGCCTGGGGGCCATCAAGGAAAACAAGTGCCTCCTCCTCAGTGTAAGTTGGACCCACACCCCCAACCCTCTGAACTCTGGATCACCCTGCATTTGAGCCACAATGACAGGCAAAGCCTGGGAACATCAGCTAACTGAGCCCAGGAGATTGCTTCCAGGATGTTCTTGGCCCAATCACTCCCCTCTTCCCCGCTATCCCTGCCCTAGTTGTCCCTCTCACTCCTTGACTGGTGTCCACTTAATGCCCCTCTCCGACCTGTCTGGGTTTCCTCAGAAGTAGGTAGCCTCTCCATACCTGGGAAGCCCTGGCTGGCTGCTGCCTGTCCCTGCCTCCCTGCCCTTGTTCTGGTTTGTGCCCCACTCCTGGCCACGACCACCACCATGTGCCCATGCCTGCACCTTCTCTTTCTAGTTCTTCATCGTCCTGTTGGTCATCCTCCTAGCAGAGCTGATCTTACTTATCCTCTTCTTTGTCTACATGGACAAGGTAAGCTTTCAGGAAGGGGGGAGCTTATGGAATTTCATTGCCCTTGGGATTGGGTCAAACTGGAGCAAGCCAGCGGGAAATGGAGCCAGGAGAACAGGAAAGGCCCAGATGAAAGGTTTTGGTGGGGCAGCATGGGGAAGGCGAGTTTGGGATGGTTCAATACCTTGTGTAGTCTTAGGAAGTTGAGTCCTCTAAATTGTCCAAGGATGCAGTGGACTGCCCCTTGCTCAGTGAACTCCGCATCACTGGGAGCATTCCAGCATACTGTGTTGGCCGCTTGGAGAAGGGAGTTAGACTCACTAAGTGGCTGGGCTGGGATTTGAGGATAACCCCTTGGAAACTTGCAGGAGCGTGGCCGGTGACACCATGAGTAGGGCTGACGGTGAAGGGGAGCTACCCTTTCTTTTCCAGAGGCCTCTGGGGCGGAGCGACTGCGCCAGGCTGCACCGCAGGGTTCAGGATGGTGGGGTGACCCCTGGCAACCTCGCCAGACTAGACAGTTCCCAGTTCATTTGGAGAACTTCTTATTGGTACTCCCAGGAATGAGTAGCCACGCACTGAGTCTCTTAGGGCTCAGCAGGCTCGTTGGGGCCCTGTGCCCAGGAACTATGTTGCTCTCAGTTCCGTGGGGTCTTGAAGCACTTGCCCAGGCCACACTGGAAGGTGGAGTCATTATTAGGGTTAGAAATGAGTTCCTGTGCATTTGTGAAAGGGAAGAAATAATAATATTGAGAGATCCCTCTGTGCCAGCCCTGTGCTTGGCTCTTTATGAGAATTGTTTCCTTTAATTCTCACAACAACGCCAGAGGTAGACATTATTATTACAGGGTATGACAGATAAAGCAGAGGCAAGCTACTTGCCAGTGAGAGGTGGTCCTAAGATCAAAATGACTCGTCTGCCACTCTCTGGTTCCCAGGGTGTCTCTGACAGGGCAGCAGGGGGGAAGATGTGGGCGGGTGGCAGAGTGGCCTGTGTGTGGCTGGTTTCTTTCCTCTGAGTGTTACAGCTCTCCTGGGAGTCAGTGGGTGTAGACTGAAGCTGGGCGCGTGGACCTGCCCCGCCCCGGCACCCCACCCAGGGAGAGAGGTGGCCAGCAGTTCTAGTTGACCTGGGCAGGCTGCATCTGGTCCCAACTGTCCTGTCTGTCGGCCTCAACCGGACAGGTAAATGAGAACGCCAAGAACGACCTGAAGGAAGGCCTGCTGCTCTACAACACGGAGAACAACGTGGGTCTGAAGAACGCCTGGAACATCATCCAGGCCGAGGTGAGGGCGGGCAGCCCCGCTGACTGGATGGGCAGGGCCAGCAGGCGGGGAGGAGGCGTGCGGCCTGGGCCTCAGACCCCACCCAGGTGACCGAGTTGGGCAGCTGTGCTTTCTGGATAGTAAGTGAGAGCTGCTGGGTCGGACACCAGCCAGTGGGATGCAGCTGGAGAGGGGCGAGGAGGTGAGTGAAGGAGGGTGAGCAGGACCTGGACACAGGAGTGGACAGGCCTGAGGGAGCTGTGCGAGTGGCTAAGTGGGCACAGGAAGCTGGGAAGGATGGATGATCGAGAAGGACAGACCATCTGATCCTTCTCTGAAGCTTTGGAATGAGTGACAGAATCTATTTTAGCAACAGCTATGCCCCCTGGTCCTGGCTCAGGCTAGGAGGCTCTGATTCTGAGAAGAACAAGTCAGTACAGCCTGGTGCCCCATGGGAAGCGCTGGGGAAGGGCAGGCGCCAGCCTGCAACGCTCCCTCAGGCACAGAGCCGCAGGTGCTGGTGGGACGGAGGGCTGAGCACTCCTGCCCAGAGTCAGTGCCCAGCTCCGAGGGGCCGGCAGCTTTCCTGTCTCCTGCTCCAGCCTCCAGGAGGGAGCTCTCACTTACCTCCCCTGTGGGCCCAGCTGAGGCCAAAAATGGACAAGAGAAGGCCTTTGTGTCCTCTGCTGAACTCCAGGGGGCAGTTCGCCGGGGCGGGTTGGCCTGGATGGGGAGGGCGCAGAGGAGCTGGCAGGCTGTGGCGTGTCTGACCCTGTGCCTCCCACCCACAGATGCGCTGCTGCGGCGTCACCGACTACACAGACTGGTACCCGGTGCTGGGTGAGAACACGGTCCCCGACCGCTGCTGCATGGAGAACTCCCAGGGCTGTGGGCGCAACAGCACCACCCCGCTGTGGAGAACGGTGAGGCCCGAGGCCCTGCCCCGGGTCCTCCTCCCAGGAGCCTGTGCCGTGGGAAAAGGAACCTACAGGGGAGGGAGGAGGGCCTGGGGCTCCAAGGACTTGGCTTAATGTGGGGGGCGCACAGGACTGAAGCCAAAAAGGCAGGTGGAAAATGGAGGGCCTGGACCCATAGTTGGGAGTGTAATGGGGAGGGGTGTGTCTGAGGCTGTGCAGTGGGGCCTTGTGGGTGGAACCCTGGGCAGGGCAGGGCCTGCTCAAAGGCAGGACCAGGCTGAGGGTCAGGGAAGGACAGGAGGAAAGAGCAAGGACAGGGGCTGAAGGAGAAAGAGAGTGGGGGGCTGGGCAGGAGGGGTGCTCGTCGTCATGCCGGGCCCTTCACCTCATGGTCCTCGCTCCCTAGGGCTGCTATGAAAAGGTGAAGATGTGGTTTGATGACAACAAGCACGTTCTCGGCACCGTGGGGATGTGCATCCTTATCATGCAGGTGAGAGGGCCATCAGCCTTGCTGCATCCCAGCTGGAGAAAAGCAAGCCCCCGAAGTTAAGTCACTGACCCAGGCGGCCCCCTCCATGCGCTGTCCTGCTTTGCGGCCTCTTGGTGCCTGCCCAACCCTACAGGCCCCAGAGGCGCTGCTTCCTCCCATTTCCTAGGCCTTGGGCCCGATGCTGGCCTTGGGCCCGTGTCCCTCCTCACTTCACAGGGACCCCACTTCACAGGGACATTTTCCTTGTGGCTGAACTGAATGAGACCTGAGTCCTTAGTAACACCTGTGAGCATGGGCGTGGGGGTCAGAGCCCACAGGGGTCAGTCCTGGCCTCACCGTCTGTTAGACATGTGTGACCCGGGCACACTGATTAGCTTGTGTGCCTGAATTTCCACATCAGTATAACGAGCATGATCATCATGCCACTTCTCAACCGGGACTGAGTTTAACATGCCTCACATCGGGCAAGGAGCTGCACCAAGCACAGAGGAAGTGCCAGGTCATCTTAGCTGTTCTTAGCAAGCACGTAGTGACGCTGTTCTCTTAAGGCCAAGCTTAGGTGATGGAGAGGCAAGAGGAGGGGTCCCTGCCTCTCCTCTTGATGATGAGGCCGACACAGCTGGCTGGGAGCATGAGACCCTAACCTTTCTGGGGACGAGCATTTCCTGGGCTCCCTCCTGTGCCCACTACACATGGCTCCTGTCCCTGGTGAGCAGGAATCTCCATGCCTGATTCCTCTTGGAGTACTTGAACTTCACAGGTCGGTCCATGGGAAGACGGTCAGCATCCTGCACCAGGGATCTTCCTTATCCTAAACTCTTGGGCCGAGGGGCCAGATCGTGTCTGATTTATCTAGGTGCTCGCAGACTGAGCAGATGAGCCCTCATGTGAGCTGCACCCACCATTTAGTACCGAGAGTGGGGCTCATCTCAGGTCCGCCTGGGGTCAGGCCTGGACTTGGACCAGAACCTTGGGGTTGGGCTCATCCACCATGGTCTCCTCCACGTATGCCTGCACCTTCGGTGTGGGAGCCAGGAGAGGCACAGTGTCACCTGCTTTGTGGCCTGTGCCCAATGCAGACTATCTGTGGTGACTTGAGCCACAGGCTGGCTCCCTGCTGTCACCACCCCCTTTCAGGATTCAGGAGTTGAGGGAATAACAAACAAGAATTAATGTCCTAAGCATCACTGGTAAGAGTGTCTGCTGCAGCCCAAGAATCACGCTGTGTATTCCAGAACAGAACGACTGAGCACAGGTCGCGTTCCCTCCCCCTCCGCACCGCCTTGTTAGCTGCTGGTCAGGGTCAGCCCTCTGTGCACTCGGCCTCACCCAGCACTCTGAGATGGAGAGGCTCAGTGACATTCTGTACAGACAGCTCTGAGGGCTGAGCTCACGGTGTGGCCCTGGGCTGGTTGCTGGGTGCCCTCCTCTGCTCACCACTATCCTCATCCCACCAGGTTTTTCACGCCCACAAGCGGTTGTACCTTTTGCTGTCGGTGGCCCCAGCCGTGGGGCCTTTGTCTGAGACGTTCCTCGTGTCTTTCAGATTCTGGGCATGGCTTTCTCCATGACCCTCTTCCAGCACATCCACCGGACTGGTAAGAAGTACGACGCCTGAGCGCCAGCGGGAGCCCAGCCCCCACGCGGACACTGTGCCAGGGAAGGAGATTTGAGCTTTGTGTTGCCTGCCCGCACTCCAGACTGCTGCCCCCTGCACCCACGTCCCCCAGTGCCCTCCACACACCCCGCCTCAGCCTTCTTGGGGTGGAGAGCCATGGGGAGAAGGCACGGAGACCTTGGGGTGCTGGGGGTGCTGGATTCCTGCATCTGTGCATTTGCCAAAGAAGACAGGGTGGGCCGGGGGGCGCATTTGAGGCCGAACCGATGGTGGCTACCCCGCCCTTCCTCACACCACACTGTGCGCGTGGGGGGCCGTGAGTGCTCCCGCCTGGCGGAGAGACTGCCCAGCAGAGGCCCCCCTTCGGAGAGCGGGAGCAGCAGCCTCCGGCCAGGCACCCAAGGAGCACCTTGCCCAGGCTTTTTATACCTTACAGTGTAACTTTTTTATTTTATTTTACTCTGATTATGATTATTCAGGAATATTATCTCAGATAAGTTTAGGGTTAGCTTTCTGATTTATAACTTTTTACTGTGTTGATTTCTGTAACAGTTTGATTTTTGTCTGAGGGTGGGAGACGGGTGGGAGAGAGGACGTCCGTCGGGTTTCATTCAGGACAAACCACTGTGCAGCAGTCAGGAGGCACTGGGTGAGGTGGGCCAGCCTGCGTTCAGATGCTCTGAGGGAGACGGCCGGGGCTGCTCTGTCTGCCCCGCGGCCTGTGGCACCGGAGCCTGGAAGAGGAGGTGAAACAGAGGCACGTGCAGCCGCACGAGGAGCGCCCTGCTCAGGAGCCACGTGTCTGCGTGTGCTGGTGCAGGAGGCCAGAGCAGCGGGGTCCCTGGGGGGCTGCCGGGTGCTTTCCCAGGAACACAGCTGGAGCCGTTGTGGGTCCTTCCACTTCATGATGAGCAGTTGCTTTTCCTTCCCTTCCTCCTTCCTCTGCCCTCTGCCGGCACGGGAGGCCCTCCTCCCCCCGACCCCCCGCAGGCCTTCCTGCGACATCTGCCAACCCCAGTGATTTCACAGACATTCCTGTAGAAACTCCCGGACACATACCTCTCGTTCAGCTGCTGCTCACTTTCTCACACTGCTTCTGGGAGGGAGGCAGTCCTGAGGTTTTGCTGCTCAGTCAGTGGCAGAGGACCCTGGAGTCAGGAGGGCAGGTGGAAGTGGTGCCCATGACCATTCCAGCCGGTGCACTGGGCTGCTGGTTCCTGCTGGGAGGAAGGGGGAGGTGTCTGTCCAGGTCCCGGGACTCATCTCCTTCCTCGGGGCTCATGGATGGTGGGGTGGGTGGCAGTCATGTCCCCAGTGACCGCAAGGAAAAGTACAGAAAACTGAGAGATGTCAGACTGGATCCTGTTAAGTAGCCCCAGGAGGAAGCCGTCTGGGAGATGAGAGGTGGGCGGGGCATTCGGCTGAAACAGCGCCCACCAGAACTTATGCTGGTCTAAGCAAGCATTTTGCAGCTAAAGAAGAAAGTCAAGAATCCGTGGGATGGAGCTTGAAAAGGTTCCCCACCCGCTAGGTGGGGCCTGGGTGCTTCCCCAGGTGGGGCCTCAGGGAGGCTGCCTTTTTCTACACCATGTGACTCCAGCCCTAGTTTCCCACCAGGCCCATATCTCTCCGGCCTCCATCTGTCTGTTCCAAGAGCTGAGACTCAGCTGCCCAGCCAGCAACCCCTCCCCTGATCTTCAGTGCAGTGCAGTCAGGCCCAGGAGGACAGAACTTTGGGTGAGCTCAGGACTCACGTCTTTGGAGGGTGGGGAGTGAGTTGGGCAGTAGAGCTACCTCCTGAGAGCTGGTGCAGATGGGAGAGCTGGGGAGGTGGGGCCTGGGGTGGAGGAGGGGTAAGCACATGTTTGAGCAAAACTGCCTCTGGGTCCTCTGGCCGCCTCCGGGAACCCCAGTCTGCAGAGCTCCTAGCGGCCTGCCACCAGGCCATTGTGGAGACACCCAGCAAACAGCATTCAAGTCGTGCAGTGGGACGTGGTGCATACTGAGTTTATGCTGGGGGTGGGGGGTTGTTTATGCCTATCAATGCAATTTTTAATTTTTGTTAAAATCAACAGCAAAAGCCTAGCACCTTGGGAGGTGTGGCCTCCCTGGCAGTGTTTTGTTTCTGGAGCTTCAGGGGCATCCTCTGGCCTGGAGCCCTGGCCACAGACCCCCTTCCTCCTTTGAGCCCCACCCTATCATCTGTCCTCAGAGCCTTGTTACAGCTCCCAAACTCCCTTCTGGCCTCCTCCTGTGCTTGGTGGTTCCGTCCGTCATTGGCTGAGTCGACACTGGGTAAAAGGTGCTGTGCATGGGCTGGAGTGCTCTTCCAAGCCCGTGTCTGGCCCACACTGTGTTGGAGGCTGCAGCTGTGGCTTCCCCACCAGAGTCAGAGTTCATTTAGTCAGGTCTGATGCAGGCAGTTTACAGAAGGCTCAGAAGGTCAGGGTCCTGCAGACGGCATCAGGGGAATGCCTTCCCTGGCCTTTCTTTGCAGCCACCTCGGGAGGTGAGTGAGCAGGGCCTGAGCCCTGCTCCAGGGGCTGCAGCAGGTGTGGGCACAGTCTCCCCTGCACTCCTGCGGGCCTGGGCCTGCGTCCTGGGCTCGCTCAGGAAGGCTGCTGAGCCCACCCCAGATGCTCATGCAAATGTTCTGGTCTGACTTGGAATCAGGTGGCCATCCCTCCTTGTTTTAGCGGCCAAAGAGCAGCCAAATGGATGGAAACGACTGTCCGGCTCTCGGGCCCCCTGCCCACCACTGGTGGAGGTGCTAACTAGCAGGGACCTGGTGTAGGATGGGAGCTGGGCCAGGTGCGTGGGGTCCGCTCTTGGTCCTTCAGCCTTTCAGAGTCCGGGGCTCATTTCCCCTTCTCCCATTTCCCTCCTCTCCCTGCAGTGAAGCAGTAGTCCAGGGTGGGGCCTGGCCTTCCTGCCCTCACCGGGCACTCCGAGGGCCAGGCCTTGGGCCCGTGCCCACACCCTGCCCAGCACGGGAGAGCACGCCTGTTGGTTTCAAATGCACTTTTCTGCTTGTGATGCGGTATCTGCGTTTCCTTCATCCTAGTCCTGGCTTTATTGAACACCATGTTTTTAGCATGTTTTTAAATAAAACCTGATAATATGTCAAAAGCACAAGCAGGCTGTCTCTGTGGTGTGTTCATTCGGTCAACCATGACTGTGGCACCAGCCCTACTCTCTGTCCAAGACACACCCTGCAGCCAGGACCTCATCTCCCCTCAAGCCCAGGTTACAGATCTGCTGGCTTAGGGGAGTGGGGGGTCCTCTGTGTGTGCTTGAGGAATCCTAACACCTCCTTTGCCTGGTGACCTGAGGCGGGTTTGGTGGGGGCCCTCTGCATGAGAGGCCGACCCCACCTATGTGTTTGTCCCATCCAGTCCACCAGCCTGTGGGCCAGGCCCTTAGTGCGCTGGGAGAGGGGCAGGACAAGCCACTCTTGGCCTCCTGTGGGGCAGGGATGCAGCTTTAGGTGCAGTTTCTCCCCAACCCCCCTGATGACCCTGGGGCTCATCGGAGCCAGGAGTGAGGGGGCCTTGCGGGTGGCTTTGCCTGGGCTGCACTCCCTTAGGTGGCTCTGAGCTGGCTCCAGTGGGCACAGAAGCACCAGTCAGTACGAGATGGTCAGCGGGGAGGAGGGAGGCACTGAAAACCACTGGCTGTGCCACCTCACTGCAGGGAAGCCTCCCAGCCTCCTTGGCTGCTGTAGTCACAGCGACAAGTTGGGGTGAGAAGCTCAGACTCACCCTGCCCTGGGCCATTGCTGCAGCTCAGATACCAGGCTGGGCTGGGGCGGGAATGAAGGCGAATGTGCAGCGTGGGTTTGATGGGAGCGGGAGCCGCATCTCTCAGCCCTCGTGTGTGGAGGTCTGGCTCCCGCCTGCTCGGGGAGAGGCCAGGTTGGCATGGGATTGTCCCAGAGCATCAACCTTGGGAGCCTTCCTGCAGCTGCTGTGTCCCAGCACCTGCAGGGATTTGCTGAGGATTGACTGAGGCGTCTGAGGTGACCCTCTGTCAAAGGTGCAAGGAGACCTTGTGGCTGTGGGTCAGGAGATGGTCATGGCTCAGGGAAGGGTGACTCTCCATCCTCTGAGGACCAACCGAGGCATAGAAAGTGGGTGGGAGCCACTTCTTCTGCCCATTCTTGCTCTCACTCCTGCCCCTCAGCCTGTGGACACACCTACTGGGATGCCCCCGTGTCCCTGTGCTGTCTTCTCTGAGGGACAGAGTGAAGTCCATTGGCACCCAGGGCACTGGGACACACGGACTGTTCTGTGAGCACTGAGCTCCAGTCAGATTAAGCAGTGAAAGGCGGGCCACCTGGCCAGGCAGGAGAGGGGATGTCAGCGGGAGGACAGGGCTGGGCATCTTCCCCCCTGGAGACTTCTAACACTAGGCAAGGGCCTTCTGGGATGGGTTCTGGGCTCTTCAGCCCATGGCATGGGTGGCTGAGATGACCCTGGGGGACCTCTTGCTCCTCCATTCTTGTGTGAGGAGGTGGGAGAGCTGCCTCCCATCGGTGTCCAGCGAAGGGCAAGTGAGAAAGGATGGTTTGTGAGCCACAGAGGAGCCGGCTTGGTATGTATGAGAACTTCCTCAAAACAGCTCGTCCAGGGCTCGCACAGACAAGACATTATCACACAAAGACTCGAACACTAACTTGTGCCAAGCAGCTTGAATACAGTGGTGAACAGCCAGACCCGATCCCTGTGGCTCACAGAGGGGCCACAGAGAGTCAATGGGATTGCACCGCAGGCTCCGATGCTGATGTTCTCTGGGTGGAGAGTCGCTGACTCCATCTCAGATGTGGAGCTGAGAGCTGAAGTGGGAGGAGCTGACGTGGCAGGGAGCGGAGGGAGGGGTGTCCTGTCGATGTTATTGGGGCTGGCACACTGGTGAAGGGGGTGAGCTTTAAGCCAAGAGCACAGGGAACAGCTGAGAGGCCGGAAGCCCGTGTGCCGGCTCAGACCCACCTTGAGAACCATCGCTGTGGCTGCAGAGTGGAGGATGGTTGAGGAGACAGCGTGGGTGCAAGGACCTCGGAGAGGCTGTGTAGGTGATTTAGGTGAGAGATGACGCAGCCCTCGGGCAACACCGGTGGGACAGAGGAAAGAACAGATTTGAGAGACCCCAGGAGAAGTGATGAGCCCCGTGACTGACTAGACTTACTGTGGGGGAAAGCGCATTCTTGCCGCTCATCCGGCATGCCGGCCCTCGCCTTGCACTGGAGCTGACGAATGGTTTGCACCAAATGCAGGTGAGTGTTTTCTAGGCTCATTGCTCACGGGCAGGAGGCGGCAGAGGCCGGCACGTGCAGCTATCTCTCCTTTTGTTTTGAGCGTCACGGCTTCACAGTGCTTTCACAGGCGTTGTCTAGGCTTGTCCTGACCACGACTGTGCTATCAGCGGTCACTGTACAGGTCTGGGTGGGAAGCGTGCTGGTGGGGGCTGAAGGGCCTGGGCAAATTCCCGCTCCACAGCTGGTGTCCTCAGGAGCCTTGTAATCATTGAATTTGTCTTGGTTTCATCATCTGCAGAATGAGGATGACACCTATTTTACAGATTTGCTGTGAAGACTAAATAGAGGCATGTATGGAAAGACACCCAGCCTGTTCCTGGGCCAAGGGAGGTGCTTGGCAAGAAAGTGGTCAAATTTGGGGCTTAGGGTCCCCAAGAAGAAGCAGGGCCCCTGCTGAAAGCTGTGTCCCAGGGCAGGGATCTGGGAGGGGGGTGAGCTACGGAAAGGAGAGGTGCAGGATGTGTCTCCCAGTTTTGCTCTGGGCTGGCTGTAGAGCACAGTAATTCACAGACGCAAGAGGGAAGTCAGATTAAATGAATGTCGATTGGGGCACAAAAATATCGGCATTGCAATGGCCCCTTCTTAAAGCAGTCAGTAAAGATTGGGAGGCTATTGATTTAGCCATCTCATTATGCTGAGTTTAATGACAGCCGTGAGATGGACTACTGTGCCTCCTTAACCTGACAAAAAGAAAAGCCACATCCACAGGACACACTCGAGCCAGGCCCTCTGGCTGAAGCCGGAATTTCCCGCTGTGGGCCTGGAGAGTGATAGGTAGCTGACTGTCCCTGGGGCACACCTGGGCAGTGCCCAGGTTCCTCTGGTGATCGTTATGCAGAGAACGGGGACTGGAAGAGCAAGGCCACCTGGTGGTCTGTGGTGGGTCTGGCCGATAGAGTGTTGCCCAGAGGTTTCTCTTCTGGCGGCTGCAGAGTTCCGGCCTCACCATTGTCCCAAGCAGGGCCGACCTGTCAGGCGGGCAAGAGGAGCTCATGTTCTGCTATTTGATGGCAGCAGGAAGCCCCTTACCCTTTGTCTCCCTCCTCCACCCTAACTCTCCCCCCCCCCACACACAATTCCTGCAACCTCAATAGATTTGTAATATATTTCTTTTTCTTTGTCAAGGGACCCCAGTTCTAGAAAGGACACAGCCCTCTTATTTTACTGGTTGGCAACTCAGGGAGAGAATGTTGAATCTGACCTCTGGTTCCCAACGTGGGGTTCTCTAAATTCCAATCAGGTATCCATGAGCCCCTCACAAAACTGTTCCTCACCTCTTCAGGGAGTGCCTAGGCCAGTGCTGGTGAACCTTTTGAGCTCAGCGTGTCAGCATTTTGAAAAACCCTAACTTAACTCTGGTGCCGTGTCACATATAGAAATTTTTTGATATTTGCAACCATAGTAAAACAAAGACTTATATTTTTGATATTTATTTTATATATTTAAATGCCATTTAAAGCCCAGCCTGCGCCCTCTCACAGTCCGGGACCCCTCAAGGGATGTCCACCTGCCAGCTTAGGTCTGCTCCACAGGGGATTGGGCCCAAGCTGGCAGTCAGACATTCCTCTGGCAGCCTGGGAGCCCTCTTGGGATGTCCGACTGACAGCTTAGGGGAGTGGGCCTAAGCCATGTCAGACATCCTTAGTGCTGCTGTGGAGGCGGGAGAGGCTTCTGCCACCACTGCTGTGCTGGCCAGCTGTGAGCTGGCTTCTGGCTGAGCAGCGCTCCCCCTGTCGAAGTGCACTGATCACCAGGGGGCTGCTCCTGCATTGAGCGTCTGCCCCATGGTGGTCAGTGTACGTCATAGCGACCCGTCGTTCCAGGTCATTACGCAATTAGGGTCAATTTGCATATTACCCTTTTATTAGATAGGATTCCCATTTAACAAAGAAAAATCAACCAAAAAAATGAGCTCGAGTGTCACCTCTGACGTGTGTGTCATAGGTTCACCATCACTGGCCTAGGCTAACGGGGCTCTGGCCAGCCTGTTCCAGCCTCGGTGCGTGACATGGTTTGCACCTGGCTGATGGAAAGGGCCAGATTCAAGCTTAATTCACTGCCCTCTTCACCCCTGGCCTGAGCCAAAGGATCCACCTGGGTCCCCCTGCAGCGCCCCATCCTTCCTGCTCAGTCACTGCTGGACAGGGTTTCAGCCAGTGATGGAAGTAGGGGCTTCTCATGGATTTGTTTTTAAGAAGAAAGTAAGTGAATTACTTTTCTATCACAGGAGAAAATGTTATTTTATGATCTTTTCATTAAAAGCTTGATTGAAAACTAAAAGAAGAAGAAAGAAAGGGAAGGAGAAGAGGAGGAGGAGGAGAAGGAGGGG
>NW_005369217.1:647930-698658 GCF_000412655.1 Myotis brandtii
TGTCCCTGTGTCTTCCCCACCCCATGGGCAGCCTCTCTGTTCTCAGTTGGGGACAGGAAGTGGGAACCAAGTCCCACCAGCTTGAAGCAGCCCACCCTGCTGACAGAGGCGTTGTCTCCTGCCAGGGAGTAGTGGCAGCTGACAGGCCAGTGCAGCCACCATGGAGACAGCTTCCGCAAAGGCTCCCACTGCCCCCATCCTGACCAGGCCCCACCGGCAGCCAGGGCCCTGAGGCGGCATGGCCAGCACCCACAGTGCTGTGTGTAGCAGGAAGGGGCCTGGAGGGGTCTCACCCTCTCACACTCAGTGATGGTGCAGGTGAGCAGACATCCTATGAGATGGGTGACCATGGGCGCCCAGACTGGGCCCGTCCCCCGGCCTGATATCAAAGCCAGAGGGGCTGCCACTGTGACTGTTCAGTGAATGGTCTTGACCAACCGGACGAGAGACACAGGAGGAGGCCAGGGATGCGGATCCCTGCCAGGCGCCCCCCCGCCCCAGCCTGCCCCCCTAACCTCTGTCATGGGGTCCCCAGCGTCCAGCTTACCCGGGTGCTCTCAGGCTCCCTCATGGACCCCACCCCACCTCAAGCTAGTAGACAGAATAGTGAATGAAACAGAATGAATGTTTTATGTCATAAAAGACAAGCATTTACTTTCTTTCGCTCCTTCCTGGGCGGGCACCCTGGTGCGCTCAGTCCCTCTGAATCATGGATGGATGTCTTTTTGCATTGGGGTGAGGAGTGCCTGACTCTAGTTTGGGGGGGAGGACAAATGAGTGGTCGGGGAGGAGGGGGGAGACACTAGCACTCTGCAGGGAGGTGGGGTGGGGGCCAGGGAGCAGTAGAAGGTGTGCCTCAGCTTGAAGTGCCCCTGCCCTGCCCTCTCCGCACACCCTGCATCGGCTGCAGCCCGCCAGGGTGATGCCCACAGCAGGACAGGCAGACCGCAGGCTCGTAACGGGCTGCTGGGCATCACAGTCAGAAGTGTGGCAGTCCCGGCTGCCCAAAGGCGATTTAAGGGGAACACAACTCAAGCACACTTGTGAAAGCCTGGCTCTCGCTCGCCACCAGGAGTAGTGACGCCCACGGGAGGTGAGGTCGGTGCAAACAGTCAACCTGGCAGCTGGCAGGACCCTATCAGGGTGGTCAAGGGGCTCCTACCAGGCTCCCCCCCCCCCCCCCCCCCCCACACACACCTGATGGAATTCCCTGCAGGGGAGGAAAAACAGCAGCAGCAGCAGCAGGTAGTTCCAGATGCAGTTCCTTTATTATTGTGCCCCTGGCCCCGAGGCTGGCTTACACGGAGACCAGCGGTGGAGGGGCTGTTTACAAGGAGAGCAGTTTCTCTGTATGTGATAGAGTCAGGCAACTTCCCTGTCTCTAGAGTATTGTGACAGCCCATATCCAGGACCGCCGGTTCCAGATCCCCAGAAGCCTGTCTGGCCTCAGGAGGAACGGGCTGCCTGGAAAGACTTGTGGCGCTGGCACGGGTGCCTGTGGTGCTCACGCAGCGGGGAGAGGGCACGCGGGAGGCCGAGGGAGGAGCACAGGCCTGGCACTGTGCTGGAAGAGAGAAGGGGCGACGAGAGTGGCGTGGGGCCGGAGGGGGTGGGAAATGGGGCTGGACTGTGGACCTGTCCCCTTCAGGGAAGAGGACCCGGCATCTGCTCTGCCAGCTGGGGTCACAGACGGGCTCAGGCGGCCCCTCAATCCAAGCGGAGGTGGGGCAGGTGCTGCAGGAACGCACAGCAGGGAGGCACGGTCCTGGCTGGCGGTGAACTGCCCACAGCCGCCCCGTGTCACAGAGTGAGACCCAAGCCTCACACCCGGAGGGGACTGAGCCCCGGGGCTGTGACACACGAAGGTGGTTCAGGGCTGTGGTCTAAAGCAGTGGCTCTCCAGGTGCAACCCCAGGTCAGCAGCACCCACATCACCTGGGAACCAGCTAGGGACACAAATCCTTGGCTCCACCCTCTGATCTGAAGATGGGGGAGGGGGAGAGGAAAGAGGGGGCAGAAATCTGTGCTAAAAACCCTCCAGGTGACCCTCAGGCGACCCTCATGCAAGCTCAAGTTTGATCACTAGCATCCTTGGCAGATGTGAGCGCCACCCAGTGGTGACACAAAATGTGGGGTTCTCCTTAGCCATCAAACCACCTCCCCTTCTCCGGTTCTGTCCCCAGCCCAAAGTGGCCAGTAAGGAGAGTGTTTTCAAGGCTGATAGCAGGGTGGGTGGTGGCGAAAGTAACTTTTCATTCACACCCCCCACCTTGAACCCCTGAAGATGGACCGGGAGTGGCAGATCCCAAGACCAACAGTGGCCGTGGGGCATGAGGATCTTGGAGGCACATCGCCCTGCATGTCACCCCGCCCCTCCTCAGGGCCAGGCCTGGGGCCGTGCACTGGGCGGCAGCCTGATGAGATTCTAGGCCCGAGACAGCTCACACTGTGCCCACCCAGAGCCCGGTATTGGCGGCAGAGGGGAGGGAAGGCAGGCAGGAGGCGGTCAGCTCCACCAGCCGGGCACCTCCTCCCTGCCCGGGGAGGTTCTGTGATGCATGAGGCCACATGGGCGGGCGGGAGTGGCATTTCCTGTCACCTGGCCAGGCCTCCATGCCCAGACCACTGTCTCCAAGTCGCATGAGCGTTCACATCTGTGTGGGGATTCTGAGTGCCAAGGGCGGTCACCCTCACTCTGGTGTCAGTGTTGGCTCCGGAGGTGGTAGGCCAGGCGCCCCTGAGCCATGGCCCCAGGCTCCTGTGAGACCCTCTGCCTGGGGGGGGGGGGCATCCTGTCAGCCCAAAGGAGCCACTCTTCTCTTCCAACCGCACAGAGCAGGGCTCTAGCGCTGGGGCTGGCGGTGGTCCCACCCAACCGGGGAGTGGGTGTGAGGCTGCGTCCACAACACCCTGCGGGCCATGCTGCTCCTGAATGTCAGCCTGGCGGTTTATTAGAGATGGAGAACTGGGGGCGCTGGGGAGAGGGGTGGCGTGACGGCAGCCACTGCTGCTGACTCTGTGAAGTGGGGGGAATATACCCTCGTACCTCGGTCCCTACGAGATGGTGTGTCTACGTGACTAACACATTCTAAGCACACAGTAGGCCTTCAATAAACACAAGGCCCTGGACACTTCCCCCCCCCTCCCCCTCCGCCGCCGCCCCGTGGCTATGCCTGAGGAGCTCCTGGAGCTGGGAGGGGGAGGGAGAAAGAGAAGGATGGTCACAAATATTTTAAACAAGACTTCATCCCCTCACCAAAGGCCGTTACACTCCTGTCTCCCCAAACACAGGTCATCCAGGGAGTTGGGGTGCAGCACTCCCTCTGGGAGGGGTGTTCCTGTGAGCTGAGGGAGGGAAGGGCCGCTTGGTGAGATCGAGGTGTGGGTGTGCTGGCCTCTTTTCTGCACCTGTGTGTCGGCACCTGTTGCCCCCGCAGGACTGCGATGGCTCTCACCAGGCACGCCTTCTCTCTCCGAGGAACTCAGGGCCCTGCCGGCCTCAGAGCAGGGACCTGGGGGAGCCATCCTGGCACAGATCTGCATGCTCACAGGCGGGACCGGCACCCCAGTTCTGACTCCAGCCTTCAGGGTGCCCCTCGGAGAACCTGCCATACCCTGGGCCTCAGTTTCCTGTCACCATGTCTCATCTCCCAGGCCATTGGCATGAACAAAGAGGTCCCAGTCCCCAAAGGTTCTGGGCTGCCCTGTCCCTTTGCGGCTTGGACCAGCCCGGTCCTCGGTAGCGCTCACAAGACGATGTGGTAGTGCTCGTCAGCACAGGAGGTGGGGCAGGAAGTCAGGTCTCCAGGGTCTCCCCCAGTGACAAGGCCTGGCACCCCATCCCCATCTGCACAGGCTGGGGCACCTCAGGAAAGTGAAGGGACCCAGGAGGGGCAGGCATGTAACAGGCCAGCACCCCTCCCACTGCCGCCTCCCTCGGCCCTCGGCAGAAAGAGCACGCGCTCTCTCTCTCAGCCTCACTTGGTGAGACCTGTCTGACTTCTGTCCCTGCAAAGAGCTTGGCCTCACCATCACCTTTTATTTATCTGCATGAGTCCCGGGAAGCTGGAGGGCAGCAAAGATGACCACACCACCGTTTCTTTTGTCCTTGATGCAGCCTGGGGTTGCTAGCAAAGCTGGTCTCCCTCCTAATGAATTTTTCTCAGCCACCCCAAGGCCCTCTGGGTGGAGGAGCTAAGCCAGCCAGGGTCCCCACCAGCCCCAGAGGCAGGGAGGCAGGGAGGCAGGGAGGCAATGTGTTCTGAGGGTGTGCAGTTTCTGCACAGATGAGGGCTGAGCTGGGGATAGCAGGGACCTGTGTATGGGAGAGAGAATACCCTTCACCCAGGACTGACCCGACTCAGCCAGAGCTGAGCTTGTCACACTGGGACTGGACCCAGTGGGGAGGCAGGAGGTGACCTTTCTTGGCCCTGGTTTTAGCATAACAAGGGCCCACCTCTCATGGGTGGGGCAGGAAGAGGGTCCCTGTGGCTGGAAAGAGCAGGGCCCTGGAGGTGTGGAAGCTGGTGTGGGGTCTTCCTGTTGGAGCACCATGTCACAGCCTCAGGGGGCGGGGGGTAAGGGAGGCTGTGGCTGTCGAAGGAAAACTGTGGGCATCTGCACTGCATTTCTAGGCTTTGCTTTCTGTTCTCCCTCACCATCAGGAAGTTCTTCCTGAGGATCCCCTGCCCAATTCAGACAGCGAGGCGGGACCGGAGGGAGGGACTGTGCTCGCTCTGGGAGTAGAGCGAGGCCTCGTGGTCAGGGAGCCTGACACAGGGCAAGTGAGGTTCAGGGCGGAGCATCCCTCGACTTGGAGCTTTACCTTTTCAGTGGCTCCGACGTTTGTTTCAGGCTCTGAGATTGGGTCCAATTGGGAGGAGTTTTACACTCGCCCACATTAACCGCCGAAGGTGTAAAACCCTGGCCGTTCTGAGGATCAGGCCCTACACAGGAGATTCCTGGAGGCTGGGGCTCGGGGCCTTTCTCCCAGGGCTCCTCTCCCGGGGAAGGCCTCCAGGCGGCGCAGGCTCCTGCTGCAGCACATGCAGGTGGGGCCAACTCCCCGCCTTCTCTACGCCCCCAGCCCCCTCGCTCCATGCCCGAAGCCCCACCATCTACCACTGCCCGCATCCAGCGCCCGGCGGCCTCACCTCATTCTCTCCACTCCCAGGCCCTGCAGGAAGGAGCCAGGCCATGGGGACACTCCTCTCCCGTGAGAAGGCCTTGGGGTGGGCAGATCAGAGGCCTGGGCCTTCTGGGGGCAGAGATACCCCTAACTGCCCACCGTGATGCATCTCTGGGAGGCCAGAGCAAAGCCCCCAAACCTAGGCAGAGGCGAGAGGAGGGCTGCTCACTGATGTGGTTTGGGGATCCTGAAATCTGGGCATAACACCTGGAGGCTGGGGCTCGGGGCCTTTCTCCCAGGGCTCCTCTCCCGGAGAAGAAGGCCAGGCGGCGCAGGCTCCTGCTGCAGCACATGCAGGTGGGGCCAACTCCCCGCCTTCTCTACGCCCCCAGCCCCCTCGCTCCATGCCCGAAGCCCCACCATCTACCACTGCCCGCATCCAGCGCCCGGCGGCCTCACCTCATTCTCTCCACTCCCAGGCCCTGCAGGAAGGAGCCAGGCCATGGGGACACTCCTCTCCCGTGAGAAGGCCTTGGGGTGGGCAGATCAGAGGCCTGGGCCTTCTGGGGGCAGAGATACCCCTAACTGCCCACCGTGATGCATCTCTGGGAGGCCAGAGCAAAGCCCCCAAACCTAGGCAGAGGCGAGAGGAGGGCTGCTCAGCACCCGTCGGGGTCACGCTGAACGCCCGGTCCAGAGGGGTCAAGGTCTGTAGTCCTTTGATGTCGTTTCAGGAGCTGGGAGGGAGCAGAGAGTCCAAATCTCTCACCTTCCCGTGGTCCTTGGGAGCCTCCTGTCTGTCCCTGGCAGGGCCAGTCCCCACCTGGGCTGGCAGTGAGCACTCAGAAGTGGAGGGTTCCCGTCTGGTGGGAACTTCAGGAGCCGTGGTCTTGAGCACTTGGTGGGTCTGAAGGGTGGGCACCAGGGATGGGGACTTTCTGCGAGTTTCTAGATGAGCTATGCTGGCTCCCCGGGTCTGGCAGATGGGATTTGGACCCCTGTCCTTGTGGGGGGAGGTTGGAGGGGGACAGGATGGGCCGTTAGTGAACATGCAGCTGGAGCCTCCGGTGCAAGCAGCAGGTGAGAACCATTCCGCAGGTCTGCCAGGTGGAGAGAGCAGAGATCAGGACCCCACCGCGGTACGGCCAGCAGTGCCCAGAGTGGGGCTTCCCACACGGAGTGCGCAGCTGGGACCTGGATGAAGGTCAGGTTCCCATGTGGGAGGTGGGGGAGGGAGATACTGAGATTCTGCCATTCTGACAAGCTCCCAGGGAACACGCTCTGAGAACTGCTCTGCAAGAGCAGTACTTCTCACACTTTGATGGGAACGAATCACCCAGAGGAAGAGCCACACTCAAGGGGCCAAAGAACCGCATGTGGCTCTCGAGCCACAGTTTGCCGACCACAGGGCTAGAGCATCAGCCCAGAGCAGAGCAGTGCTGGGAAGTCACCTTTTCCTGGTCTCACTTTCCTGTCTCCACACTATTGAGGACCCTTATTCCCCCGCCTTCCCTTGCCTCCTTCTTCCTCTCTACCCCTCCTCTCCTCCCTCCCACCCAAGGATACACAGGGACAAGGCGAGGATATTTGGACTAGGGAGGCCACGACTGTGACCATGCTCCTGACCATGATGCCCTTGGATCCTGACTCCGGTGGGGGAGGGGCACTAGGGCAGCCCCATGACCACCCTGTGGACATGGGCCAAGGTGCACTTCCCCAAATATAGGAGCAAGGCCCCATCTTCCCCAAACTTTCCAACAGCTGCTGCCAACGGGAGGACAGGCAGGTGAGGACTCCTACGGGCCGGTAGGCGCTCGGTCTCTCTTTGCGAGGCTGGCGTAGGAGGTAGTGAAGGATGCCCCTCTTCTTCCCCTTCCTCCCTCCTCTCCATCCCGACGTGGGAGGCTGGTGGGGGTGCTCCTAAGGCTTAGGAAGAGCCACACTCAAGGGGCCAAAGAGCCGCATGTGGCTCTCGAGCCACAGTTTGCCGACCACAGGGCTAGAGCATTGGCCCAGAGCAAGGAAGTGCTGGGAAGTTACCTTTGCCGGTCTCACTTTCCTGTCTCCACACTATTAAGGACCCTTATTCCCCCCCCTTCCCTTGCATCCTCTCTACCCCTCCTCTCCTCCCTCCCACCCAAGGGTACACAGGGACAAGGCAAGGATATTTGGACCAGGGAGGCCACAACTGTGATCATGCTCCTGACCATGATGCCCTTGGATCCTCACTCCGGTGGGGGAGGGGCACTAGGGCAGCCCCATGGCCACCCTGTGGACATGGGCCAAGGTGCACTTCCCCAAATATAGGAGCAAGGCCCCATCTTCCCCAAACTTTCCAACAGCTGCTGCCAGCGGGAGGACAGGCAGGTGAGGACTCCTACGGGCCGGTAGGCGCTCGGTCTCTCTGCGAGGCTGGCGTAGGAGGTAGTGAAGGATGCCCCTCTTCTTCCCCTTCCTCCCTCCTCTCCATCCCGACGTGGGAGGCTGGTGGGGCCCTGTGAACACAGCCCTCAGCTCCAGACTCGGTGCCAGAGCAGAGCTAATCCACCAAGTACTCGGAGCCACAGCTGAAAGGCGGCCTAAGAGGTTATTTTGTCTCCCACCGGCTTTTAGCAGATGGTTGTCACAACCATTCCACCCAGGTGTCACGCAGCATGCCTTGTCCTGTGGTTATCTGAGTCTTTCTCATCCTTGCTAAGGGGGAAGCCGGAGGGAGCAGGTGGACCAGCAGGGACTTGTGGCCACCTCTCCTACACCTCATGCCGGGGGAGACGGGAGGGCTGGGCTCCCAGCATGCTCACTCTTGAATGAGATGTGTGTTCCCAGGGTGCCTCCCAGGGAAGGCACAGCGAGGATGGAGTGTGCGAGCCAGAATCTCGCCAATGCATGCACACACACACACACACACACACACACCCCACCCTGACTCATGCAGAAGAGTAATGGACTGAGTGTTCAGATCCCTGAGTGAGCTGTGTCTCCTTCCTGGCAGAGGACATGCAGAGATCAGCACACTGAGCAGCAGACCAGGGTGAGCAGAGAAAACACACAAGTTGACCACGGGAGCGGGAGATGGCGATGACAGGCTGCTGGGCCCAGCCTGTGTGGGATATGGCACCCCCTTCTGACAGGCGGCCTGGATGTAGCATGTGGCACACGTGGGCTTTTAACAGAGAAGCCTGAATGCTTTCAGCTTCTTTCGAGGTTTCTGACTCAGCACCTGGCGGTCACCAAGAGCATCAGGGAAAGACCAGGAGGTCCCAGCAAGCCACTCGGTTCCCCTTAATGCCCTGCAGAGTCCAATCTCACTGTCTTGCCAGTTTTCTGGGCTCTGCAGCATGTTCCTATCTTGCCGTGTGGGGATGTGGGGGTGGGAGTAGGAGTGGGCTAACTTCCATTGGAACCGTGTGGCCTTGGGTACAGCTACATCCCTCTCTGAGCCTCAAATCCTCCTCTATCAATAGGAAAACCTCTGACTTCAAGCTAGGTTTCCTCCAGTCCCGACCAGGGAAGCATATCACACCATCTTGGCTTTGTCTATCCTGAGCCTTGAGGGTCTCCCAAGTGCCAGGCTGGGCGTGTGTGGGAAGGTGCCTGGTGCCTGCTCCGGCGGGAGGATGACTGTGAACCTGGGAACAGGCCTGGTGTGAGCCCTCCTTCAAGGCCAGCAGCTGACCTGGACTTGGGGAGCTTAGTTCCAACACTGGCCAGCAGAGGGAGCTGTAACCCAGGCTTGGCTGCTGCAGGGCCAGCCTCAGAGGAATGGAGGGGAGAGACTGCCCATGGAGGTGGCCCGGAGAAGCTCTCTCTGGGGGACTCTAGGAGTAGTTCCACAGTGAGCTGGACCAAGACTTTCATGGTGGGGGTGGAGGGGGCAGGAGGCACCTGTGGGCCTGCAGGCGCCCTGCCACCTGGCCTCCTGGGCATCACTCCTGCAGGTGCACTTGGCCACCTTGCCCTTGGCTCTGGGCACTGGCAGTCCCTCCCTGCCCATGGCTTCACTGCCCCATCTCGGCTTCTCCAGGCTCTCAGGCCAGAGAGGCCAGAAAGAAATGGGCACAGAGTGTGGCCCCGGCCTGGCCAGCGTCCATGCAGAGCAGGTCCCCTCCATACCTGAGGCAAACAGCAGGTTTCCAGAAACTGCAGCTGATTCAGGGGCTGCATGCAGAGCAGCCTCTTCCCCAGACCCCATGGCAACTCCCCCGGGGTTCAGTATGTGGGGCAGAGGCCTGCCCTGGGAAGTACACGAGGGGCCGGGTGACTGCCCCCTGGGGCTCCCTGGGCCAGCTCCTGAGTGGCGGTGAAGGGGCAGCTGGTCTGTCCAGGGAACAATCAGGGCTTCTGGGAGAAATAATGTGCCGCATGGAAATGATAAAAGTAATGACGGGGACCATGTCCTGAGCGCCTGCTACCTGCTCGGCAGTGAGCCATGTGGTTACACGTACACTGCCGACCCTCACTGGTCACGAACCAGCTGTAATTAGCCCCACATCACAAATGAGGAGCCAGGGCTCAGAGACCAATAACCAGCCCTCGGTTGTCCGGTCTCCCTCCAGAGGGCCAGGCCCAGCAGGAGAGGCTGCAGCTGGACCCTCCGGCACTCAGGCTGACGTGGGCCAGCAGCCGTGACCTGGGAGGAACCCACGCTGAGGCTCCCTAGCCTCACACCCATCCTGCTTCTCTTTCCATGGAACTGTGTTGGGAGGGAGTTTGGGAAAGCAAAGGACCACGGAGACCTGGGTGGCAGTTCAGGACGAGACCCTCGTAAGTCCCCTCCCTGGGCCTCAACTTTCTGGTCTGTAAAATGGGGAGGACACTGTTACTCGCCTGGCCTGGCTCTCAGGTTGTGGGGATCAGATAAGAGAAAGTATCTGAGTCACTCTGAAGTCCACTCAGAGTTTCCATTTATGGAGGCCCTCGCCTGTGCCAGCTGCTGCCGTCACACGTATCACCTTGTTCTTATCTGGCCCTCACGCAGTTGGGGAAACAATCCATAGTTTGAGGATGACATTGGGGAGCCAGGAAGTAACTGCTCAAGGTCACACAGAAGCAGCGGCAGAATTGGACCCAGGTCCTCTGGTAGGTAGCCACTGCTCTCCCCTCTCCCCTGGACGGTGCTTATAGACCAGGCACAGGACTCAGCTCCCTCCAGAACCGGCTGGGCTGAAGCAGGAGTGTCAGGTGAGGTGGGCACGCAGGGCCCTTGCTCGCTCAGCCTGTCCTTGCCCTTGCGGGTGCCACTCCTGTCTCCTCTGATCTTGACCTGTGACTAGAATGACTCACGGGAGTAACACTAACTCCCTGGATGGCAGCTGGGGGAGGGTGGAGTAGTGACCCAGAGCAAAGAGCATGGCTCATGCTCGGAGCAGAGAGCTGGGTGTACACAGGGAGCACATATCCACAGGTGTGCACACGCACATAACAGAGAAATGAGAGCATGTCATGCACACACACACACACACACACACACACGTGCACAAGCACACCTAAACACATATACATGCATCCAACCCCCACCATGATGCATGCGGACACACCCAGGGCCCACACAGACACAGCAGGCTGCACACACACCTGCACATGCACACACAGGGGTGCATGCACATACCTGAGCCCACACTCACACTCCTCTCAGGTCTCTGTTCCTTACAAGTTCAAGTTGGCCCCCTGGCCCCAGGCATTTTCCTTCCTGTCTCTGGGGAAGAGAGTGACCGTGTGACTCAACTTTGGCTGCAAAGGGAAGGGGAGAGGAGGCAGGGCAGAGTGTGCGTGTGCAAAGGGTCCGTGAGCTCTTCTACAGCCCCTCCCCTCACTCACCTGCAGGCAGGCCACCCCGATGCCCACTGCTCCCATGAGCAGCAGGTGGTTGGCCAGGAACTGTTCCAGTTTGGTGATGCAGCCTCCCTGTAAGGTAACAGCAGGTCACACTCACCTTGACCCAGAAGTGGGCGAGGATGGGAGGGAAGGGCAGGCCGGGTGCTGCATCCAACTGGCTGAGGGAAGGCCGGAGACGGAAAGGGCCTGGTCCAGCTTTCCAATTGCCCACAGGCTTTTGGGTGACCAGGGTAGGCCATGATGTCCCAGAATCTCTCAGTAGCAGGTGTGCATCCCCTGCTTTGTGCGGCCCTTTGAAGGCCCAGCACTGCTGCTTTCTGGCCAATAAATAAGTGGGCCCTGCTCCCCCCACCTGTCTGCCCTGAGCTTGCCTTTTGGGGGCCCCTGGATGGCCAGCTGGGCCCTCTGCAGGCCCCAGCTGGAGATAGGTGCTCACCTCCACCTTGTAGATGTTGGAGGGGTGGGCCCTCTGGCCGCAGCGTGCTACCACCGTCTTGCAGCAGCTGTCGGGCACCCGGCGGCCCTCGGCCTCCCGGGACAGGATGTAGGTGCTGTGCTGCCAGTCGGCAGAGCTGTTGCTTCCACAGCACTTGAACTGCAGAGAGAGGCAGAACCTGGCGGTGAGGAGATGCACAGGCCCCTCCAGCAGCTTGGTTCCAGGGAGCAGGACCATTATTCAAATAGTAACCAGCCCCTTTCTTCTCCCTGGGATTCCTCCCTTCCCCTGTTTGGAGTGGGGGCTGGTCTCATTTCAGGCAAAATTTGCTTGCAGGTCACCTGTTTGCTGCCTTAAACATCACCAAGATCTTCAAGGAGATTATGGTGGTGCCCTGGGGCAGGGAGGGTGTGTGAGAAGATGGGCAGGGAGGTAGAGGTAGGTGGGGCCACACCCACCAGAGGTAGTTTTCTGGGCCCGCAGGGAGGCAGAACCCAGGGCCAGGGACCCAGTCCTGCCACAGGTTCCAGGCCCCCATTCAGGCTTTGAGGCCTCAGAGCCCTGAGTCCTGCAGGGACACAAAAGGTGTCCCAGAGGCCACGGAGCAGGCAGCTCAGCAGTGACCAGAGGGGCTGGTGTGAGCCGACCTGGGCCCTGCATCTGCTGCACCTCCCAGGGCAGGGATGTGCCCGCCCAGATCAGGGTGATTAAAAAACAGGAGATTGGTTATTTCTCGCCCTTCTGGTTTGGGGACTGAGACTTAGAGTCCCTACATGGGCCAGGGAACATGGCTATTTGAGGTGGTCTCTGGTGTGAGAGGTGCGGGTGGGGTGGGGTTTAGTCTACTTAACAAGTGTTTGTTAGGCACCTACTATGTGCCGGGAGTGACGCTCGGCACTGGGCTCAAACATGAGTTTATCGAACCTTTCATTGCCTGTCGTCCAGTAGGAGTTGACAGAGGTAAGGAACTTGCCCGGGGCACACAGACGGAAGGGACAGAGAGGACCCCACCCTGTTGGGGCTTACGTCCTGCTGCAGACGGTCCACTGAGGTGGTGATCTCCATGGCTCCAGGCTGCCCATAGTTCTCAGACAGCGTCCGGGTCATGTGCTGCTTCAGTTCATTGCTCAGCTGGAGGGTGGAGGGGAGGTGGGTCAGCAGAGCGCCCCACCCCAGTCCCCAGGCCTGCGCCTAACCACCAGCTACTCTGCACCACTCTGTTCTTCCAACGGTGCAGTGCGGTGGTTTCCCACACAGTGGAAGGGACCCTCCACGCACAGCAGACAGAGTTATGAGACGATGTTGCAAAAGCTGGGGCCCTAAAATAAGGGTGTGGTGGGAGGAGCTGAGAGGCAGGTGCGGGAGGAGACACCTCCGAGGCCCAGGGCTGCTTTTAAATACCTGTTGAATTTCATTTTGATCATGAGATCCCGTGGGCACCCAGTGCTCCTCCAAGTGCTGGCTTGAAACAACCAGCATGGTCACTGTCCCTACCAGCTGAATATCAGTCTGGTCGTGACCTTGAAGCCTGCTTCAGAGGGCACGCAGTGGGAGAGGACCCGACTGACCCCTTCCTCCTTGTCCTTGCAGGCAGGCGAGGCCGGTGCTGTCTTCATAGTCTGGCATGTGGCCCTGGGCCAGGCCTTGCTTTCCCTTTGGATGTGTGACTTCCCCTTAGGAGGGGAGAGGAACCAGCCACCCCCAGGGAAGCGTCCCCTCCTGGCTCCCATGGTGAAGACATCCGCATCCGCAGATGGAGGGGAGGGTTACTGGGACCCGGGCGAGAAGCAGGACCCAGATGTGCCGAGGAGTGTTGGGGCCTGGGAGACAGGACCACCCTGTGCTCCGGTGCCTCAGCTTCCCCAGCACCCTGCACCCTCCCCCACGCGTGGCCTCCTGGGGGTGCTATGAGCAACGTAGAAGGAAGACCTTCCACTCACCCTCTGGTAGTACACGTGGGCCAGGACCCCCGCCACCAGCTCCACGAGGAAGATCACCAGCAACAGGCAGAAATACTAGGGGCAAGGGGAGAAGACGGTCACCCTGGGATTAGGCCTGGGGAGCGGATGGTACTTCAGGGCCGCTATGAAAATGCTTTCCTAAAGTAGTGAGGGGGGTGGGGCACCTGCCAGGGACCCCCACCCCTGGACCATCTTCCTGTCTTCCCAGAAGCTCTGGGCATACCCACCTCTGGCTGCTGGCTGCTGGCACGGAGTTCTCCACTCACCTCTTCACTCACTGGTCTGCTGGCAGCTTGTTAATCCACCCACACATCCAATACTTACTAAATGCCTACTATATGCCAGGCCTCATCAGTACGACGGTTATTGCCTTCAAACTTGTTGGTGGTAGGGGGATAGATAGTAAGTGATCATAATGATGTGTTTTAAATGCTGTTATGGCCCTCACCGGTTTGGCTCAGTGGATGGAGTGTCGGCCTAGCAGTGATGGTGAACCTTTTGAGCTCGGCATGTCAGCATTTTGAAAAACCCTAACTTAATAGGAGGGGAGAGGAACCAGCCACCCCCAGGGAAGCGTCCCCTCCTGGCTCCCATGGTGAAGACATCCGCATCCGCAGATGGAGGGGAGGGTTACTGGGACCCGGGCGAGAAGCAGGACCCAGATGTGCCGAGGAGTGTTGGGGCCTGGGAGACAGGACCACTCCGTGCGCAGGTGCCTCAGCTTTCCCAGCACCCTGCACCCTCCCCCATGCGTGGCCTCCTGGGGGCGCTATGGGCAACGTAGAAGGAAGACCTTCCACTCACCCTCTGGTAGTACACGTGGGCCAGGACCCCCGCCACCAGCTCCACGAGGAAGATCACCAGCAACAGGCAGAAATACTAGGGGCAAGGGGAGAAGACGGTCACCCTGGGATTAGGCCTGGGGAGCGGATGGTACTTCAGGGCCGCTATGAAAATGCTTTCCTAAAGTAGTGAGGGGGGTGGGGCACCTGCCAGGGACCCCCACCCCTGGACCATCTTCCTGTCTTCCCAGAAGCTCTGGGCATCCCCACCTCTGCTGGCTGCTGGCATGGAGTTCTCCTCTCACCTCTTCACTCACTGGTCTGCTGGCAGCTTGTTAATCCACCCACACATCCAATACTTACTAAATGCCTACTATATGCCAGGCCTCATCAGTAAGACAGTTATTGCCTTCAAACTTATTGGTGGTAGGGGGATAGATAGTAAGTGATCATAATGATGTGTTTTAAATGCTGTTATGGCCCTGACCGGTTTGGCTCAGTGGATGGAGTGTCGGCCTAGCAGTGATGGTGAACCTTTTGAGCTCGGCATGTCAGCATTTTGAAAAACCCTAACTTAACTCTGTTGCCGTGTCACATATAGAAATTTTTGATATTTGCAACCATAGTAAAACAAAGATTTATATTTTTGATATTTATTTTATATATTTAAATGCCACTTAACAAAAAAATCAGCCAAAAAAAATGAGTTCGCGTGTCACCTCTGACACGCGTGTCATAGGTTCGCCATCACTGGCCTAGGGACTAAAGGGTCCCAGGTTCGATTCCGGTCAAGGGCATGTACCTTGGTTGCGGGCATATCCCCAGTGGGGGTGTGCAGGAGGCAGCTGATTGATGTTTCTCTCTCATTGATATTTCTAACTCTCTATCTCTCTCCCTTCCTCTCTGTAAAAAATCAATAAAATATATACTTTAAAAAATAATAAATGCTGTTATGGGGCAAGCCCTGGAAACTATGGGAGAGCAGTCAGAGAAGGCTTCCTGGAGGAGGTGACACCTGAGTGGCACCTCTAAGGATGAGTGAGCATTTGCCAGGTGAAGAAGGAGAGGAGTGCATGCCAGGCAGAGGGGAGAGCAGAAGCATGGGGTGTTTGAGTTCAGGGACATGGCTGGAGTGTAGGGGCTGCAGCAACCAAGGCTCTGGAAAAGCACAGGCAGGGGCCCGGGAAGGGCATTGCAGCGGTTCTAAATTCCCCTCACCACTGCCTGACTGCTCCGGTTCGCTGCTCTGCACGCTTCACAGCCCTGCTGACGCTGCTGGCTGGGTTCCTGGCTGTGCTCTGGGCTGTGACGGGCCTCATCCTGCCCCCACCCCCACCTGCTTTTACCACCAGGAAGGCTCGGGACACTGCTGGATCCCGGTACGTTCTTGGAGGAGCCAACAGGTCAGAAATGCATGTCAGGCCCACGTGACTGCGAGGGGACAGGGTGAGGGAGATGGTGCAGGTACAGGTAGGGAAGAAGGAAAGACGTGGGGGGAAAGGAGGAAGAAGAGGGGGTGCTGTTGCCTGAAATTGGCCCCTTCTGGGCAAGCACAACCCCTACTCCCGGGCACTGGCTGGTGATGCTCTTCCTCCCTCCAGGCACTGCCCACCTGTGGGTGAGCTCTGAGATGCCAGGGTTCATCAGGTGTGGCAAGAAAGTGGGCAGGAGGGTCTGAGGGCAAGGAGACAGCTGGCACGGGCTCCCAAGAGTTGACAGGGTGGGATAGCAGGAGGGCAGGGGCTGTCTGGCCATGTCAGAGGCGATTTCAGCCCATGGGCCTGTAGGCCTTGCCCACTGGCTCCCAGAGCCCAGCAGGGGACTTGGCAAGGGCAGGACTGAAACAACACAGGGGAGAGCACATTTCACGGACAAAGAACTTTGACCCACGAGCAGGCTTCCTTTCAAGTTAAGTGAATCCGCCGCTTCTCCCTCAGCCATTGGATTGAGCTCATTGTCTCCCAGCACCGAGTGAGCAGGGAAACCTACAGTCTCAGTACTGGTGCCAGGCCTGCCCGACACTGTCCTGGGTCCTCCCTTCCTGCCCTGCTCTATGCTGCACCAGGAATGGCCCGGGCCTGCATGTCCCAGCTCTGCCCGTCCCTTCCCAGGCCCAGGCCCGGTCCCCACTGGGTGAGGGTGTGGAGGAGGTGGGTGTGGAGGAGGGTGGGGGCACCCGCCTTGGTGCCCCCTGCAGGCTCTGGACGGAGGCTCAGGCTGACTGCACAGGATCCCAAGCTCCTGGCCCCCAGATGAGGTCTCGAGTGGGGAGGGCAGAGGCAGGTTCCAAGTGGGCATGTGCCCTGGGCCCATGGATTCTTCCCGCTACGGGGAGGGCTTTGGACGAAGGGGGCTGTGTGTGCCTGGGTCCTCGGGAGGCACTGAACACTGTCCATGTGAGCAGGAGGCTGACGAGAGGTCTGTGGCTGGGTCTCTCTGCTAAGCAGCCCGGGTGCCTAACACAGGGCCTGGAAACTGGAGGATGGTGTGGAGTGTCAGCTGACTTGGCTGTGAGTCCAGGCTCTGCCACTTGCTGGCTCTGGACGGGTGACCTCTGACACCTGGGTGTGAATTAGAAAAATGTGCTCCAATGAGAAAAACGTGGCTCAGTGAGCTGGGCGAGCTGACCTCAGCCTTCCCTGGTTCCTTGTACAAGGTGTAACTCCAGGGCCAAACGCAGGGCCCTGCCTGTGGGGCTGAGCCAGTGGGTGGCCCATCCTGCCCTACTTACCCCTAGGAGGACCCAGTGGGAGGCGAGTTACGCTTTACGATGATCTGACCTGCTTCCTGCTCCAGAGCTCATGGCGGCAGCCTGAGGTGAGCAGCACTTGTCAGCCAGCGGCAGGCACGGTCGCCTGGGCCAGATGGTTGTCCTCCTGGGAGCTGCCTGGCCCACTGGACAGTGTGTGGCTGCACTGACACCCACCCAGGAGGGTGTCCCCGCTAATGCATGCACTCCAGGGCCTTGGGGATGTGCCTGACCCGTAGCTCCTCTAGAACACAGCTGCACCTCCCTGCTGGCTCCACATTCATCCCCACTCTCCCTGCTCTGCCTCAGGACTCGGTACAGTACTCGTACTCAGAGGCCAGCTCCCATCCTGCCACCAGAGCCTCCGTGCGGTGGCTGCCAGTCACCCCCAGGCTCCCGGTGCACCCCTGTGCCTCTGTGGTGTGGGAGGAAGAGATGTCGAGCCTGTGCCTGCCCCTCTGCCCTTTGCCTTACTCGGTCCAGCTTAACTTCTCTCGGAGTCTAGTTACTACCTGCACACGCTGGACAACGCTCCCGTGGGCACACAGAGCCTGAGCACAGCCCGGCCTCTGCTCTCTCCCTGCCGCCTGCCTGGGTTCGCTGCCCCGGCCGCATCTGTGCTCCGCAGCTGTTAGCCACCAACCTCAGCTCCCGCAAGGCCCCCAAAGCCCTCCCTGAGCTGGAAGTTCCTGGCTGTGACCTCACTGCTGATACCCTTGAACCGATCTGACTGGCGGGCCTCACGCTGGTCTGCTCCCGGGACTATGGACACTCTGACCCGTATCTTGTTCTGTCTTCGCAGGCCCCGTGCATGGGTGTGAGCCTACCCCTCCCCCCAGCTCCCCCTGTGCCGGGCCTGCCCCTGCTCTCAGGGCTGTCCCCGTCCTTCCAGAAGTGGCCGCCCGAGTCTTGGCCGGACAGAAAGCAGGACGAGAATTCCAAGGGAAGCTCTTGTAGCTTCTGCCCCCAGAGCCCTTGATAAGAATGATGCCACTTCAAACGATGCCAAACTGGGCCCCAAACATGGGAGGAACCAGTTTGGTGAGCACAGAGTGGGACGCAATCATCTCCCCCTCTACCATTTACCAAAAGGGGTTTCCTTTTATTCTGTAATGGAACAGTTTGAACTGGAAGTTGGATATTTCCTAAAACGAAATGTAGATCCAGAACGAAGCTGGGGCAGGCACAGCACTCAACCAAACCGGAGAGGCTCTGCAGGAAGCCTGCGGTGATGTTTCTCGCGGTGACATTACGGGACGAGTCTTCAGAGGGACAAGGGACCTCCGTCCGCCGCATGGGACAGGCCAAGCCCAGGTGCGGTTCTGTCACTGGGCCTGCGACACAGGGCAGCTCGGCACCAGCTGGCACCACCTTGAGGTAAGTAAGTTTCAAGAACTTTATACAACTGGACTTTGGAATTTCCCCATTGGACTGATTCTGCCACAAAGAAGGGAGCTTCGCTAAGCGCTCCTCCTCTGTCTCACTATTCCGCACGGTTAGAGAAGGGCACCGAGCCGAGCCACCTTCGGAAAATCGAGGCAGGGTGTCCGGGCGGGTGGGGGGAGAGGCACAGTGTGGTCTCAGGGCAGCGAGGCAACAGGAGGAGAGGAGAATCGAGATGCTGCCAAAGTCAGTGGCGGGGAGAGCACAGCTGGAGGCTCCCCGCTTGACTGTGTGTGAGAGGATTACAGCGGCAGGCGCGGGAGGGCAGGGAGCTCAAAGCCACCCAGGCCAAACAGGAAGAGCTGGAGCCAGCTGTTTAAGCGGCAATGACCTCAGGGCTCATTATTTTCTGGCAATTAACCACGGGCTGGAGGCAGCCAGGGCTCAGAGGTGCAGCTGCCTGGCCTGTTTGTGCAGAAAAGAGAGGATGTGGATTTGGGAGCCTCAAGCCATTCCTGCAGCAAGATGTCACTGTTGGAAGGATGAAGGTGACCTCCACCCGCTCCAGCCCCAGCCCAGGGCTCATAGCCCGGGCCCTCCAGCCCCAGCCATGCTGAAAGCTGGGGTTCAGCCACCCCTCCTGGGGCTGTTCTATGGGAAGACTTTAGGGCAGTGATGGCGAACCTTTTGAGCTCGGCGTGTCAGCATTTTGAAAAACCCTAACTTAACTCTGGTGCCGTGTCACATATAGAAATTTTTTTTGATATTTTCAATCATAGTAAAACAAAGACTTATATTTTTGATATTTATTTTATATATTTAAATGCCATTTAACAAAGAAAAATCAACCAAAAAAATGAGTTCGCGTGTCACCTCTGACACGCGTGTCATAGGTTCGCCATCACTGCTTTAGGGAGTGCTCTGGCTAATGGCTGATGCTAACATCCAGTTCTGGCCCAAAAGGTTGGGAGCAGAGAAGAGGACCAGGCTGGGCAAGGAAGGCTGGTTGACTGAGTGGGGACGTTGGAAGAGGGCAGGGGAGGAGCAAACCAGCCACAGAGAGGCAGGAGCTATTCAAGAGACAACAAGAGAATGCATCCGAGGCGGTCCAAAGTCCCAGCCAAAGGGTTGGGGTGCAAAGATCACACTGTGAGTGTTCGGGAGAGAACACAGTGTCAGAACTATAAGCCAGAGACAGGTGTCCACTGGATATCACGCCGGGACTGTTAAGAGTCCAGACTGACTGGGCTGAGAGAGCAGGTTCCAGAGTGGACAGCAGGGCCTGGCCAGCTGGCTGAGGGAGAGTCACCAGACTCCCCAGGGGGCACACAGCCCAGGGGCTCAGAGGATGCTGCTGCCCGGTGGGTGTGGGCATGGGGGGAGTGAGCGATTGCTGTCTCCTACAAGGCCCCTGGAAGGGCCTAAAGCAGTGGTTCTCAACCTTCTGGCCCTTTAAATACAGTTTCTCATGTTGTGACTCAACCATAAAATTATTTTCGTTGCTACTTCATAACTGTAATGTTGCTACTGTTATGAATCGTAATGTAAATATCTGATATGTAGGATGGTCTTAGGCGACCCCTGTGAAAGGGTCGTTTGACCGCCAAAGGGGTCGCGACCCACAGGTTGAGAACCGCTGGTCTAGAGGTTCCTGCTGTCCTGTGGAGAGTCGTGGTGCGGCCTGCAGGTACCTGTGCACGTGCCTGGAACAGAAGGGATGAGCATGGGCCAGGGTAGGACAAAGCACAGGGTAGGTAGCAGGGACACCAGGATGGGCGTGGTGATGGTAATAGGTTGGTTATAGGAGGAAAGGGAAGGCTGGCAGGGGAAATCCCTGCCCTGCCTGAGGTTAGGAGAAGTCCTAGGGCTCAGAGAGGTAAGAGCTCTGACCAAGTTCAAACAGGAATTTAACCTCCACACAGTTCTTTGTCTTTTAATACAGGCGTTTTGTCTTCCTCTCTTCACTCCAAGCCAAGAACTGGTTTTAGTCCCTTCTGTGCCCAGCAGAGCAGAAAATTCTGGAAATGCTTGTGAAGGTCGATGAACTAGGCAGCCTCATCAATGTAACATGGTGTATGAGTTGCCGAAAATTGAAGAGGGGGAGGTGGTGGAAATTAACCAGCTGTAAAAACTGCTGGGTATAGAAAATTTGCTGCTACGGGTGGGCAATGATAAAGTACATTTCCTGCAGCCTGAGAAAGGTGGATCTTGAATCCAGAATGGTGCTGGTCAGAGAAAAGAGTAATGGGACTCAAGGCACCATGGCCTGCGAGTCTGGGCCCAGCTTTCCTCTCTGAAGATGCTGTGTGACCCTGGGCGAATCACTTACCCTCTCTGGGCCTTCTGCATAAAATGTGGGGCTTAGATGGGAAGAATATCTTGTGCTGCTGCTCCATCTGTCTGTGCAGTGTCAGGACCAAGCCTCCTCTCACCGGGCCTCCTGCTTCCCAACAGGGACGCCTGGAGGAACACTCCTGCCTCTCCCCCTTCCTTGCTCGCTGCTCCTCTTATCTGTTTGGCAGGAGGCCTCCTGCCCTCCTCGGGGACAGCCTGTCCTCAGGATGCCATATTCTCTGCTTGCTGCCATGCACTGAGCTCAGGGAGGCAGTTCTCAGGGAGGTGCCGAGGCCTGTCCTTTATCACCCAGAGCCGAAGGGCTGCTGAGGCTTCTATGCAGAGGTAGAGCTGCATTAGTAATAACGATGACGTCTGGCCACCATCTCTGTGTCTCCCACGTCTCATTCTCCAATTGATCCTAAGCTCCCCTAAGAGAGTGTGACGTATGGTTTGATGGGGCAGGGCACTGAGCATCGGGTGGAGGCACAGCTTCCCAGAGTCGATGCCAGGACCTGGCACGAGAAGAGCCGTCCAGACAGCTGTCCAGCTACCATTCCTGTCCTGGTCCCACCGACGTGGGGGGACGTGCAGCTCTGAGTGGGTCCTGCCCTCTCTGCTGCCCATGGCTCTCGGCAGGGAGTGCAGCCAGCGCCGGCGCCCTGGTGGGGAGCACCACAGCGGGCAGGCAGCGAGTCTTTACATGAATGACTTGCCTCCACATGCTCCTTTCTCCCATCAGCCCCTGAGAGTAGAGCAGTAATACCGCCCGTCCTCAACTACCTCCGAGCACCTACGTGGGCCTCGGGAGGTTTCCCACCCAGACCCATTTCCTCCTGCCAGCCACTGCCAGGCCATCCTGGGGGGGGGGGCGGGGTATGTGTGTGCAATAAGGTTCAATAAGGTTCGTTTTAACACCAACAGGATGAAATGTCACTGGGAAGGAAAGACATCTGCAGGGACCCGTGGGCTTCCCAGTAATTGGCTGAAGGACCACCCGCTGTTTGGATCGGCTATTCTGAGGCTCCCCTCTCTCAAGAGGCTCCGTGATGAGAGTACTGATCACTGTGCCTCGTTAGGCGACAGGGACTGAAGCTTGTCTCTTTCCAGTTACACGGCTGAACCCAGAATCTGCCAAGGAAAGGAAGCTGGAGGATGGAAAGGCTGAAGGACAGAAAAACAAACTCTAGGATTGGAGATGTAAGCCCACCATCCCCTGCCTTCCTGCAACACAGACAGGCACAGACACACACGCTCTCTGTCCCTCCTGGCTCAGCCCTGCTCTGAGACTTGCTCAGGGCCCCGGTTGGGAGTGGGGAGACAGCAAGCCCCTGTGGGTGATACCCACACATACATTGAGCTGAACTTGGCCCCACTAGGTGCAAACACTCCGCGGCGCGTAGCAGAGCCGATTTCTGCCTCACTGCCAGCACCCGGAGGCTTGACCTCCCCTTCTGAGTGAACGTGGTGGCAGGCAGCCAGGGCACTGACCTCCAACTCTCACCTCAGTGCTTCAGTGTTCGGCTGGCAGGCAGACCATGGGTCCCAGGTCATGAGAAAGGTGAACCCCGTTCTCCATGTGAAATGGGGCAGCAGAAAGCCTCGGAGCGAGCCTTGGGTGTCCACTGGCTCTGCCAGCCCCCGGCCACGAGCTTAGGCAAGTCTCTTTCTGTCTCTGGCTAAGGAGCTGTGAGGACCCAGGGAGTAAGAGCCCACAAATAGCTATTTGTTTAGGTTCCTTCTCAAAGAGGCTTGGTCATTGTGCTGGAGACGTAAATGTAATTATAGCCACATTTTATGATCTTTACATAATGTGGTGATTCGTCTCCTAAGACCTAAAGTCCTTCCTCCTCAACCTCACCCCTCACCCACATGAAGACGGGGATGCGAGGGGGCCGGGGGTGGCCGCGTGACTGCCCTGTGGTCCCAGAGCCCTAGTCTGAGTCAGGACCTTACTGCCCTGAACTAAGTCTGCACGTATTGGATGGAAGTATTGCAATTTGCGGTCCCCTCGTTTTCAGAAATTGGTTCTAGAACTTCTTACTTCCTAACCAGTCCCATAAATATAAAAGAGGCCCTGACAGAGACCCAGGTTAGCCTGGGCAGTCGATCATGGTCTTCATCTGGCTTCAGATACAACAGTTTTCGGAGCCCGTATTCAAAACCCTAAAAATATCCCTTTCTTTTGATCAGGGCGGCATCTGTCCTGGTCATCGGCCTTAGGCGTAGCCGGCCCGACCTATCTGCTTTCTCACGCAGCCTTCCCTAAAAAAGAAGAGCTGGTGTGAATAATTTAAACCCCATTCCCGCTGCCCTTTGCAGGTTTCCGACGTCGAATGATCATCATTTAAGCACCAGCCAGGGTTGCATGTCCTTCTCAGGAAAGTGACTTGGAGGGGCTGCAGATGTGCCAGGACAGGCCTGGGCAGGACAGAGGTGTGCCTGTGTGAACTGGACGCCTTCTCTGGGGGGCCCTTGGGAACTTTTGATGCCAGGCCCCTCACTCTTTCTAGCTGAAGTTGGACGCACCTCAACATATGCCTCATCTTTCATCTTTCCCTCTTCTCCTGGGGGACCACTTTTTAAAGAACCCTCACCGAGGATATACTTACTGACGAGAGAGAGAGAGAGAGAGAGAGAGAGAGAGAGAGAGAGAGAGAGGGGAGAGAGAATATTGATTGGTTGCCTTCGGTATGTGCCCTGACTGGGGATCAAACCTGAAACCTAGGCATGTACCCTGACCAGGAATCGAACTTGCAACCTTTCAGTACATGGGATGATGATCACTTTGGATTGAGCTCACAGAGCTAGACTCATGGTACTTCTCCTCTGGAGTTCCCTCCAGCCTTTAGCTGATTAAAGATTTTAAAAAAAAGTTAAGACACACATTGAAGAAAGATGCAATGAGACCAGGAAGGCACCTCCAGGAAGCACAGAATACTTTTAAGCTGCCTTAACCACAACACTCGCCTCTACATGGGAGCCTGGGTTTTAAAAGTCTGCTGTGTTGGCCCAAGGAAGATCTTACGACCACCTTCTTGCTTTAAACAATAAAGTGATGGATAATTCAGGGGCTGGGGGGCCAGGCCATGGATTCCTCAGGGTCCCCTGCTTCACCCGTGTCCTGTCCTTGGGCCAGTTCTGTCTTTGGGACTCTCGGTGGGGGGTGGGGGGGGCAAGGGAAGAGGACTCTGGGCTTGGAGTTTCCTGTGTGCTAGCAATGTCCCCACACTGCTGGGCTGGGCTGGGCTGTGTGCACGTGTGTGCATGTGTGTGCACTCGTGTGTGCCTACACCCACTTTTCCGGACCTCACTTGTGAGCTGGTGCCTCTCTGATGTGTTTGCTTAGTGATGTTGGACCAGAGAATCTTCAGTTCTGGGTGAGATGGAGGTGAACGCAGGCAGCGGTGAAGTGGCTCTGAGAAGGAAGGTATCCCCGGCCAGCAGCCCCTGTGCCCCCAGCCCTGCCAAGGCCTCCGTTGCTGACTCTCTGAGGCTGAGAGGTGCGCACCAGTCTGTAGGCAACCCCGAGGCCCTGCCCCTCCTTAAGTCTCATTCTTCCCTGCACAGCCCTGGGCACAGGCTTAGGCCCCCAACATAGGCCTCAGACCACGTGCCTGTCAGGCCGAGACTGGAGACTCCTGTTTTCTTACTGGCTCAGCCTAGATGGTGGACAGGTCCTGCAAACGGGTCACGTAAGAAGGGAGTGAAGAAGGGGAGGCCGTGGTCACGGCACAGAGAGCAGAGCGCTGTCAGTGACGGAGCCGCAGGCTTGCCAAGGGGAGGAGCTCTTGCACGAGACTGTGGGCACGGGGAGGAAGGGTAGAGAGGGCACAACCTTAAGGGGTTCTTCCCGCTGTCTGACTCCTTCGAGGCTCGACCTGATTCCTCATGGAGACCTGGGTTGGTGCTGGCCCTGCCCTTCCTTGCTGATGTTCGGTACCCTCCCCTGCCCACACCGGTCTTGGCCTTAGGAGGAGATTGGGGGGGGGGGGGGCCTGGCGGTGCACAGGAGTCAGAGGGTTGGTCTGGCAGGTCCTGAACTGGCCTCTGGCTTCTGCTCCCTGCGGTCGCCCTGGCCTCTCTCTGGACACCCTGAGCCAGGTGAGGAGAGCCAGCTTCCCCGGAGAAAGCCTGTCAAGGAGCCTGAGCTGCCCACACCGCCACCCAGGAAATGCTCTTGCCCACACAATCCAACCCGAGTCCGATCAGGCTTCTAGAGTCAAGTGTCAGGAGAACGCGTTAAATAACATGACAGGAAACGCCAGACTGGGAGAAACTATAGCACATATGACCTGGTTCCTTCAACAAATAAGTCACAAGGGAGAAAAAAGAGAGATTGATCAATGGGGGAGCTTAGAGACTAACAGAGACCTCGGAGACAAGTGGACCATTTTAATACATGGGCTAATTTAGATTCTAATGCAAACAAACTTTGTTTTTTTAAAGAACAGTTCATGGGTCAATTGGGGAAATTTGAAACTGTTTGGTTATTTCATGATATTAAGGAACAACTGTTAATCCTTTTTTTTTAAAGAATAGTTTGTTGATTTTTAGAGAGAGAGGAAGGAAGAGGGAGAGAGAGAGAGGAACTTTGCTATGAGAGCACAACACTGATTGGCAGCCGCCTGCATGCACCCGCGAGGGATGAAGCGGAACCGGATCAGGCGTGCACCCCTGACCTGGAACCGGCAACCGTTTGTTGCATGGGCAACGCCCAACCAGCTGAGCCACACTGGCCAGGGCACTGCTAATTGTTTTAGATGTGATAATAGTATTGTCATCATATTTTCTAAAAAAAGGGCCATAGGTTTTCCAAGTACACCCTGAAATGTTTACAGATGACCAGATGCCTGGGGTGTCAGGGTGGGGGAGGCGCCAGGTTCAGGTGGAACAGGACTGGCTCTGAGGTGAGTGTTGCTGAATCTGAGTGATGGGACGTGGAGTTTCACTATGACATTCTTTTCAGTTTTGCATGGCTTTGAAAATCACCATGATCAAATCTGGAAGGAGAGGAGGAAGAGATGAAGAGGAGCTAGAGGAGGAGGAGGAGGAGGAGGAGGAAAAGGAGGAGGAGGAGAAGGAGGAGAAGGAGTAGGAGGAGGATGGGGAGGAGGAGGAGAAGGGGAAGGGGGAGGGGGAGATGAGATGGAGGAGAAGGGGAAGGTGAAGGGGGAGAAGGATGGGGAGGAGGAGGAGGAGAAGGGGGAGGGGACAGGGGAGGGGGAGGAGGAGAAGGGGAAGAGGAAGGGGGAGATGAGATGGAGGAGGAAGAGGAGGGGAAGGGAAAGGGGGAGATGAGATGGAGGAGGAGGAGAAGGGGAAGAGGAAGGGGGAGATGAGATGGAGGAGGAAGAGGAGGGGAAGGGAAAGGGGGAGATGAGATGGAGGAGGAGGAGAAGGATGGGGAGGAGGAGGAGAAGGGGAAGAGGAAGGGGGAGATGAGATGGAGGAGGAGGAGGAACAGAAGCTGTGCCAGGACGGAGACTGCCCTTCTCCCTAAGGCCCTGGAGACAAGGCAACAGCCAATCCAAGGGCAGCGCAGCCTCCAGCTTCCTGAGGCCTCAGACTCCAGGCTGGGCCATGCTCCTTGATGGGGTTCTCAGTCCAGGAGCCTGGTTGGGGTACAGCTGGGCTCCCTGAGGCCCCCCCAGGTTTCCCTCCTTCCAGCCGCAGCGCTGGGCGTGGGGCAGCCGCACTCACCGTGGAGAGGCAGCTCCTGTCCTCCCGGATGATGGCACCGAAGCCCAGGAAGCCGGTCACCATGACAAGGGCGCCCGCGAAGATGAGGATGTAGGCAGAGGCGGCGAAGGTGCTGGAGGCCAGGACGCTGAGGTAGCCGCTCTTCTCCACCAGCGTCCAGACACCCACGGCCAGGACGGCGGCCCCCCCCACCTGCAGGAGGCCCGAGTCAGAGCGGGCGGCAGCTGGGCGCCGCCTTGGCCCCTGGGCAAGCCATGCTCCACCTCATTCAGTCCTTCAAAGAGCCTGGGAGGACAGTGGGTCCCAGTGGACAGGTGAGGAAATGGAGGCGTGGTGAGACCGGGGACCTGGCCAAGGTCACACACCTACTACACACCTGTGTTGCAGGGGCGGATTTTGAATCCAGGTGGGACTCCCCACTCCGCGCTTCTCACCACATTGCCTGTGAGTCTCTGTCCCCCGAGGGAGGGGAGACCTCTGTGTGTGAGCCTCTAGCCTCCCCAGGCCCAGCCACCCTGTGCCCCTCCTACCCCCCCCCCCCCCCCGGGAGGGGGGGGGGCAGTTCCACCTCTGCACTACAGGGGGAGAAAGGAGGCTCCCAGAGGAAAGTGAACTGCCTGAGGAACTGCCTCTGGTGAGGAGGGCAATTGGAGGAGGGGCTGGGACAAGACTCAGGATGCAGCCTCCGGGATTGAAGGGACCGGTACCCCACAGCTGGGGTCTCTCTGGGACTCGGAGGACTGGGCAGGAGATGTTTCTTCCTGCTAATTGTCTGATTCCCTTTCAGCCCTGAGAAGGGGCAGGGACAGGACAGTACTGACTGGCAGGTCAGGGTGCCTCCTTAGGAAGGGTCCCTGGAACAGAGCTGGGGGCCTCCTTTAGGGGTCAGTTCTCCTCCTCGGATGGATGAAGACTGCACAGCGTCCCATCAGCCCCAGGACTCTCTGCATGACCCACCCTGTCATCTAGCAGCTCTCTGTTCTCAGGAGTCACAGGCATCAGCTGAGCCAATGGAAGGGCGTTCTTAGCAATTAATATGCACGAGGCACCTACATTACTCAGCGTACCATTTTACCTTCTGAGGGCTGCAATGGTTCTGTGAGGATATGGGGGGGGGGGGGGGGGGAGGAGGACACATTTTTGTTTGCAGAGGAAGAGGCTGAGGCTTGGAGAGAATAGAACATGCTCAAGATGACAGCATTTGGAAATTTCAGAATTGAGATTCAAACCCAGGTCTTCTGAGGGCGGATCCAGGACTTTGTCCGTGGGTCCCCTAGATTGGGCTGTGCCTGCTCTGCTACTAATTTCTGCTTTTTAAGTAAACAGTGTTCTTCAAAGTGTCGTTTCATCCCCCTTAGCACCTCCAGCAGGTAAGAAAACCAGGTGGAAGAGCCCACAGCCGTGCAGCTCTGAACGGAGCGGGAGAGCCTAGTGTGAGACGCTTCAGCTCCATTTTTTCTCACATTTTACATATCTAACATTGACATGCATCTTGGGATTAATGGCATCGTACAGTTATACTGGGCAGTACTTTTTCTTAGTGGTACAGAAACCAATGATGTCTCTCACAGTTGATGGTGTCTCAGCTTTGATGAAATCCCGGACTACACTAGGCTTGTAAATTCTCGGTGAGTGTACGCTATCTCTGGCCCACACAACCCCATGGCCAGTGAGCCATTTCCAGAGTCCGGTCTATGGAATTGTGATAAGTGTGAGTTTCCAGCAAAATGTCCTGCACCTTTCCTTTCTGCTCCTGCAGCATGCCTAAGGGGAAGGGCCCTAACTTTGCACAACTAGCTGTGCGACCTAAAGCCAGTCCCATAACCTCTCTGGGCCCAAGTTTCTTCATCTCTAGGGTATTATATTAGACCGGTAGTTGCCAACCTATAATCACCAAGGATCCCTTTGATTACTTTGTTCCGTGGATCTTACATTTTGAAGGTTTTTGCCTACCAAACCCAGTGCATTAAGTAATAATTCATTTCTCATTTTTTATTAATCAAAGGCAGATGCTAGTGCCAGGACGAGATTCTGAGCAGCATGAAACAGTCCATGTGACCATATCGAGTTGATCTAATTTGTAATTGCTGTAGGCTCTTTATAGACGTCTGCTCACTATCCATTACCCATTAGGCTTGTCAGCCCCACAGCTGAACATTGGGCCTGGCACCTCCTTAGGGGGCACATTTGGGCTGGACTGGGGACACTTAATCGGTTTGGGGACATGGAGCCCACTGAGAATATGATAAAAAAAAACAACTTTGGATGCTTTGCCCAGAGAAATGGCCATCCATTTAAAATAATGCATTCAGATTTGGGTGCTAGAGCCCAGTCTGTACCATGCAGCGAGGCCTCCTCCACCTCTAAGGCAGTGATTCTCAGCCTGGCTGCACAGTCACCTGGGAGCTCTGCAAAACCCCAGCCACACCCCCGCCAGGTGAAATCGCTGGGAGTGGGACATGAATATTTTATTAAGTTTCCAGGTGGTTCCAGCTGAGAACCACTCACTGTGTAGATGTCAGATTTAATGGAGGGTCACAGTGTCCTGCCCCTCTCCCCCAGGAGGTGGTGCTGTGCTGAGTCTCACAGACCACATGGCTTCCAGGAAGCTTTGGGCCTCTTAGCCTGGGGGCAGGTGTTGGGAGAGCTTCTGACATTTGTCCAGGACTTGAGCTCCAGCCTGTTCTGGCTGTGTTAGGGCATTTGCTTTGGTAGGAGCTTTGGTGTAGAAGGTGAAAATATGAGGAGCAGAATTTTCAGTCCAAAGGGATGAAAAGCAAATTATGCAAGAAAGGAAAAAATCCGTGGCTCCCCAGGAAGGAGTGGGGGACTCTGAGAAACGCAGCCCCGGGAGAAGAGCAGTGCTGATCGCACTGTGGGAGGGCTGCTCTCGCCCACAGCTTGCCAGTCGCAGAGAGGGCTGGAGCCTGCAGGTCAGCCAGGTGGCAGCAGGGTCAGAAGAAATTAGGAAGTGAGTGAGTCATTGGGGATCCCTCCCTCCGCTGGGGCATCATATCTGGCGAAGAAGTTAGTGCCTGCAGGGGATACCAAGTGGTATTTGCCATCAGGAGCAAGAGGAGTTCAAGTCCAGGCGTTTCCTGCTTGGGACTCAGTCAGTTCTTTAGAAAAAAGTCTCTCCTCTGCACAGGAAAAGTAAAAATTGTGAACTGTTGGAATGGGTCACCGGAAGGTCTTGGGAGGGTGGAAGTCAGCAGGCCTGGCTGTGCCCCTCACTAACCACGTGACTGTGTGCCAGACGCTTCTCCTCTCTAAGCCGCAGTTTCTTAATCTGTAAAATGGTGGTGCTGGATGAGATGAGTTCGAGGTCCCTGCCATGTGGGTAAGTGTCCCTATTACTTACCAGGGGAACAACCTTCTGCCAATACACCCCCAGCAAGATGCTTCTGGGCCAGGGGCTCACGGCTTTCACCCACTGTGTGGAGAGGGCCCCGTCAGCAGAACGAGCAGGGGGTGGGGGGGACTGAGAGGAGGACAGAGTGGGAGGGGAGAGACCTGACCCCAAAGAGCTATTTCAACAGCTATTTGCAGAGTTGATCCAACAGTATCAGACTCTACAGAAACTGGGTTGATTTTCTGTGGAATATTAACTACATTTTCAAAACCAGAGCCCATAGCCGATTAGCTAGGATACCCTGCAGAGGGTGAGGCTGGCCTTCTTACCAAAGAGGACACAGGCAGGCCAGGGAGGCAGGCAGGTCACCCATGCCATGTCATTTCAGGAACCTCCCATTAATAGAAAAGGAACTTTGCCAAAAAGTTGCTCATGTCATACGGGAGAAGGATTAGCCAGAGTCCTGACAGACAGCAGGCAGCAGACAGGAGAAAAGCAGGCGGGGAGTGTAGAGTAACTGCAGGACGTTTCTTTGTCAGGATACCGAAAGGTTTCTGCGCTGGGACGGGGAAAGGACCGGTGGGTGTGCAGGGGTCAGGAGCCCCTGGGAGGAGAGTTCTCTGCCTTCATGCGAGGGAGGCCCAGGGGGGCCGCGAAGCTCACTCATGGCAGCGTCTGCTGGGCACCTTCTTGGTGCAAGCACCACACTGGGCTGGCAAGGGTTCTGGGCAGGATGTGTGTTCACCAGTCACCACCACACTTGTCATCTATGCTCCTCCTCCCCTGGGCAGTCTCACTGACAGCACCACCGCCCACCCAGACCAGAGCCCCTGGGTCCCTACGGACTTCCTCCTCTTCAGAGATGGTCAGGTGCTAACCACACCCCCTCCACTGAGCCCCGCCATGACCTGCATTGCCCAGTTTGGCATGCGCCCACCCCAACCCCCACCCCACACCTGCCTCCTGGCCTCTGCTCCACCCAGGGGCCAGCTTGTTGTGCTGAACCAGCAGGCATTCCCGGTGACAGAGCGCCTGAGGTCCCAGACCGGGAGCACGAAGCCCAAAGCCCGGAATGGCCCCGAGGCCCTTAGATCCAGCTTAGCCTGATTTTTGGCTCCGTCTTCTGCTACTTCCCTTCCTCCTCACCTGGGCTTTAGTTACTATGAATGAGTATTTGCTTTCCTGGAAGCACTGCAGGTGCCCACTGACTGTGATAGCAGGGTAGAGTGGGGACGAGGCCAACCACCGGTGCCCGAGTCCCAGCTCCCCCATTGGCTGTGTGAATCTGGACAAGTTACACGGCTTTTCTGGGCCTCGGCTCTCTCATCTCTCCTCGAGCTCCTGCCTTTCTCTTTTGTCTGCCCTTCCTCTCCTGCCTCTGGCCCTGGGCCGGGGAGTTCCTCAGCCTCCAGTGTAGCTCTCAGCATGGGAGGGAGCCGCACCACGCTCCCCTCAGGATCCCCAGCCCCGCACAGGGCCGGGCACACAAGAGCCACCGCAGTGGGGTGGACTCGCGGATGGGACTTGTGCAGAGGGCCAGGGACATAACGCCGTGTGCTGCCCCCACTGCCTCTTCAGGCTGAGTTCTGGGGCAACGGTATTAATTCTCTTCCTTGCTTTCTGGCAATTTTTAATTTCATGGGGAGTCTGAGTCTCAGAGAGGCTTTTCTGCCGGTCGCTAGGAAGCCCTTGAATGGCTGGGCAGCACCCATGAGTTCCTAATGCAGCTGAATGCTCCCCACTTTCTCTTTCATCAGGCACTCACTGCACACCTACTCTGACCAGGCACTGTGCCAGTGTGGGGCCCACACTGACACTGTCCTGCCCCATGCTGCTTGCAGGTGACTGGGTGGAAGACCCTGCCTAAGCACGAGGTGATTCCCATTGTGGGGGGCTGGGGAGGGGCCTGGCGCCAGGGCTGAGCAAGGCTCCTCATTCCCAAGTCCGGTCAGCTGAGGCCAGGGCTGCAGCCCTGAGGTGTATGCTGAGCCCTCGCTGGCAGGGCGGGGGTGGGGGTGAGGGACCGCACTCCAACCACCCCGACTCCTTCCCTGGGACCGTGGGTGAGCTCGTGTTAGGGACGGCTCTCCACCTCATTAATGAGCAACACCTGCCGGCACCTGGCAAGCTCTTCTCCCAGCTGCCCCTTGTTCCCGTGGCCTTGGCACCAGCTCTGTTTGCGCTGAATCTTCAAGGATAAGCTTTCCACGCAAGGCATTCTTTTCTTGGCTCTTGGACTTTAAAGAGCCCCTGATGAAATACATCAGTACTACGCCCCCCTCTCCCCCATAAGCGTCCACCTTTATAATAAGAGCAGATCTCTTGGGACTTGCTGAGCTGGGAAATAGCTCAAGATTGCCTGTTCCTCTTTCAAACCCCGTTCTGAACCTGCCGGGTGCCATTGCTGGCCCCACTCCCAGCGAGCGAATCATTCTGTCCTCCCTACTAGCTCCATGCCTGGGGCAGGTTTCTATGGTTACACTCATCACAGCGTATTTGCTGTATTTGTTACTTTATCTGTCTCTCCTTTTAGCCTCTTGGTTAAATCTCATTCATTTAGCATCCCCAGCAGCGTGCTACACATGGTAGATAGATGCCCAGTAACTCCCTATGGGAGGAGGCAGGAAGGAGGGAAGAATAGAGGAAAAGAATCACATCTAACCCCTTTTATATTCTGGATGAAGAAACCAAGGCCCAGAGAGAGGGTGACGGCTCCAAGCTGCCATTACTAGCGAGAGGAAGAGAGGGGACTAGAACTCAGAACCTCACGTCCGATTTAGTGCCTGCTTTGCCAGCTGGGCTGCTGACCCACACAGAGCTCCTTTGCATGAAGCAGGCCACCTGGTGTCTGGGCCAAGCCAGGCCTGGAGTCCCTGAGAACAGCAGGGACAGCTCAGAGCTGTTCCCACAGGCTTCATCCTTGACTGGTCTCATCGGCAATGGCCTGTGCGGACCAAATGTGCGTCCTCCTCCAGTATGGGCCTGTCCCCGAGCAGCCTGACGGCCAGAGGCAGAGATGCCCTGAACACCTTGGGGGGCTTGTGACTTCAGCACCTTAAGAAGGAGCACAGCAGAAACACCAAGCCCAGGCCCTCACCGGTCTTTCTCTGATGACATGCCTGGGAGGCAGGCAGGGCCCTGCTCCATGGGAGGAGGCTGGACCAAGTGAAGGTCTATGTAGCCTCCGTAAAAAGCGAGCAGAGGCTCTTTCCTACCAGTGGCCTCTAGGGGTCCTGGGGGGCTGTGTGGATGCTCTCCAGCCCCCTCACTCCCCTGGACAGGAATGAGTCCCCCAGCACCTCTGCTTCCTGTCCTGACCCATGTCCCCCTTAAGGGAGCCCACAGGTTTCCTGGAGGCGGAGCCCCCACAGGAAGCACAGTGGCCTCTGCCAATGCCCTGGGCAGGACCTCAGAGCAGAGGAGCCGCCCCAGGCCAGGGAGCCGCAGGGTCCCCAGCTCTCTCACAGCCTGGCACAGCTCCTGGGAGGTTGGAAAAGTTTTGATTGTTAACACAGCCAGGCAGCTAATTAAAATAATAAATTAGAGAACAACATTGCAGGGAGCTGTGCAGAGCTGAGTAGGAAATGGGAGGGGGAAGAAAAGCCACATAGGAAAGCGTGGGTCACACTTCTGTCTCGGGCCATGAAGGAGGCACGAGAGTTGGCATTTTGGTATCTGATGCAGAGCTGTAGCCAAGGAGCCTCCCCTGCTCAGTGAAATGGTCATGATCAACACGGGGTTAATTGAAGTGCAAGGCGGTGGGGTGGGAGTCAGGGACAGGGGATGGTGAAGGGTGGGGGCTCAAGCATGGATTGAATGTGGGGGGTAGGGGTCCAGAGGTGGGGTGGAGCTTAGGTGCAGGAAATGGGTGTCCACTGTGACGCTGCTTAAGTCTTGCTTATATTATTTATACTCTGCATGTCTGAATGCCCCTACCGTCCTTGATTGCTCCATCAACCTTGAACTTTGGGGACATTTTTAAATTCCACACAAGCATCAGAGCAGTGGGACTAAGGCTGTGATTGTGGGTCAGTGGTCTATGGAGATGGGAAGAGCACCGGACTTTGAGTCAAAAACCCGGAATTGACATAGAACTTTGCCAATCATCCGAGCCTCAGTTTTATAATCTACAAAATGGGAATGAAGATAGTTATAGAGTGGTTGTGAGAACAATTCGGTTGCATAAAATTATTTGTAACCTTCAAATTATGCTACAATGGCAGCTGGTGGAGACTTGGTTTAAAGTCTCATCAAGAACACCTGCCTGGTGCATGGTCCCTGGCACCTGAGTCGTGCCTCATCCAGGTGGAGGTGATGACTGCTCCCACCATCCCACTGCTCTGCGTTTCTCAAACTATGGAACGCTAATCCCTGTGTGCCCCCAAAAGACACGGCAGGAAAGTGTAGGACTTGGAGCTGGAGGCAACAGAGCCTGGAGGCCAAGCACACAGGCCTAGGGGGTCAGGGCTATGAAATAACTGTGGTGGGTTGTAACCTGCCCTAAAAAACAAACCCCCCAAAACAAACCAAGCACCACAAAATAGAAGAGAAAATATCAGAGTGCATCGCATACAGTAAGGGTAAGCTTAGTTTCATGAACATATAAGCATTTCTTTTGCTTCTATTATCTTTTACATAGGTCATGCTCCCCAAAGTCTTAAAACTGTAGGATGAGGCACGCTCCTTAGTTTAACCATAACAATTGGGCATAATAGTTAAGCACCAAGTATGTACCAAAAACTGGGCTAATTGTTTTTCTAAATATTAATCTTTGATTCTTACAGGTATTGACATTCCTATTAAATTTATGAAAAAGGTGAGGCTCAAATTAAGTGATTTGCCAAATGTTTTATAGTCCACCAGGTTGCCATAATAAAATACCATAACTGGGTGGCTTAAACAAGGAATTTATTTCTAATACTCAAGGTTCAGATAGAGCTGGGGTCCAGCGCTGGGACTTTGGGCAAAGGGCTTTCCACTCTGTGGAATGGGGCTCTAACAGAGCTGCTCACAGCGTCGAGGTGCTGGGAGGGTAAATGGGATGATGCAAGTGGAAAGACAAGCACAGAGGAAGCCTACAACAGTGAGCCGTGACAGCTGGACTCTCTCCACTGATGTATCCCAGTGCCTAGAACAGTGCTGGCACTTAGTACGCGCTTAGTAAACATTGCAGAATGGACTTTTAAATTGTCATTATTAGTGAGCAGAGCACCTGGTTGTCAGCGCTAGCTCTGCTTATCACCACGATGGTACCCTGGGCAAGTTCTGAGCTGGGTGAGCCTGCTCCCTGCCTGTGAAATGAGGATAATAGTGACCCCGACTGTCAGGGTTGATGTGAGCATCACATGAGACAGCCACGGGAGGTCTTTTCCAGCAGAGCCTCACAAATGCTGGGCATCAACCACGGAAGAAAACCCAGGACTTCCTAGCCTCTCAGTGCTGGATTTTCATAGAGTGGGCAAGGTGATATTCGGCAAATGAACACTGTGCTGGAGGAGAAAGGAAGTTGGAGGGTTCACCCCTATCATAGGAGCCGGGAGAACTGGCCTCCGCTGTTCAGGCTCACATGCATCTGTGCAGAGGCAGTGGTGGGCAGGGCGCTGGTGAACAGTGGAGGGGCGCTATCTGTGACCCTCCCTGTTGAGGTGCATTACGATTATACGAAGAAGGCGGAGGGTGGGAACCACGCGGGGCTAGGGCAGCACCCGCCGATGTAGAAGCTAGCATTGCTATGTGTCTTTGAGGGGCTCAGTGGGGAGGACCAGCAGCTGGACTCTGGGAGGGAGCCCTCTCCTGTGGGAGGGATGCAGGGTCCTCATGGACAAGGCCCATCCTGGGGAACTCTTGTAAAGCCCCGGGGACTTTGTGCGCTGCAGAACGTGGGCCAGCAGTCTGCCCATATCTACTTCTGAGAAGATCACAGCAGGTCCAGGGCACAGATGCCAGGAACCCAGGGCTGGGGACTGAGGCCTGGATGTTCAGAAACTGACCATCCCCCAGAAGGAAAATGAGAGTTGGCTGAATGTGTCCCTGGGAAGCTGGTCCACGTCCACCCAGGCCCCAGGCAGGGGTATTTTTGACTCGAAGCAGGGAGAGCTGTATGGGGGAAGCTGCCCTCACTGGTAGCTGCCCTGGAAACATGCCTGCTACCCATCTGCCTGAGCTCTACCCATGCGTCCTTCTTCTCACCAGTCCCAAAGGAGTGAAACACCAACAGGCAGACTTTGAGTCCCTATGGCTGGAAGGGACCCTGAGGATGGTCACTGCATTTACTGCCTGTTCCCGCCTACAGGGACCCAGCACAGGCAGGATGGTGGCTGAGCACCTCACAATAGGTCTTGGGCCCCTTAAGCTACAGCCCTCCCTTCTCCTCGTGCCCAGTGGTGTTGTCTACACTGAGTGTCCACCTCCTTGACCTCCGCCTGAGAGTGTTCTTACCACTCTCCTGAGCGTGTTGTCACCAGTCACCAATAAACTCTGTGTGGCCAAACCCGTTAGCTACTTTCTAGGTCTTAAAATGCTTGATGTGTCCCTTGCCTTTAACATAGTTGACCCTCCCTGATCTCCAGCTTCTATGACACTCTTTCTCCTGGTTTTCTTCTCACTTCTCAGACTGCTCATCCTCTAGCTCCTCTAGTTCTGGCTTGCATGGGCTCTCCTGGTTTTAGTGCCAGAAGTCCCACAGCTGGGAGCCCCTCAGTTCAGGGAAAATGGGGATCATTGCCAACCCTAGACTCACCCCGCCTAGTTGGGATGCTCCATGTCTCACTCTTACCTCTGCTGTCTTCTCAGAATCTATGCTCTCCCAGGGGCTGCTCACTAGTTTCCATGGCTGCAACCACTGTCTGGGTGGGGATGATCCCCATCTGAGATCCAGAGTCGTGAGCTAACTGCCCAATGAGCATCTCTGTTCAGATGTCCCCTGGCAACTCAAACCACCAAGCCTACATCTGACCTGCCATTTGGTTTCCATTGTAAGGAAGAGCTCCACTATCAACCCAAGAGTTATAAACATCTATAATATAACCCATTTCCTAAACATCTCTTGCCTCTTAACCCCATCCAATTAATGACCTCATCTTGTCATTGTCCCTTGACTCTCTTCAGGTGTTCCTATCCCACTGTGCCTCCCATAGTGCAGGTTACCCACCACCTCTTGTCCCCATCAGGACAAAGTCTAGAGGGAATGTCAACAATGGTCATTCCTGGGATGGTGAGTATTATGGGTTGATTTGTGTCCCTCCAAAATTTGTTGAAGTCCTAACCCTACTATCTATGAATGTGACCTTTGGAAATAGAAAGTTGGCAGAATTATGATGAAGTCATTAGGGTGGTCCTAATGAAGAAGACAATGCCATGTGAAGACAAAAACAGGAACAACATGTAAGAACAGAGCAGAGATAAGAAGAGTGATGTAGCTGCAAGTCAAGGAGTACCAAGGAACACCAAGGACTGCCAGCCACCACCAGAAGCCAGGAAGAGTCAAGGAGACATTCTACCCAGTGTCTCGGAGGGACCACAGCCCTGCTGACATCTTTATTTTGAACTTCTGGCCTCCAGAGCTGTGAGAGTGTAAATTTCTGTTGTCTAAAGCCACCTGGCTTATGGTACTTCATTATGAAAGCCCTAGCATAGTGAGATATGGACAATTTTGATTTTCTTATTTATACTTTGCAGTATTTTAGAGATTATTTGTATGGGATACATAAGACTTTTATGATCAGGAAAAACATACTTATTCTTTAAAAATAATTCTCATTCATTGAGAATCCTAACCACCCCTATTGGATTTATCTCTGAGAATTGAACCTATCTGCACCCACACAGCTTACTGATCACATCAACATGGCTCTATTATTCCACTGTTTTCATCAACACAACTTCACTATTCCAGGGAACACTTGCCTAGGAAAATAAAAGTTGCAAATAAAAGAAGTTTATTTCAGGAACTTTTCATAATAAACCATTTAAACAAAGATCAAGTTGTTTGACTTTTTAAGAGCATCAAATGACTGCCTACTCTCCAAGACTTTCAGAACCCTTGCCTTGCTGTATCCACCAATCCTAAACCAGCGATCCTTCCCAATCTTAACCAATTTTAGTAATCTTAATGGAAGAACCTAAAATGGAGACATATCCCATCTCTGCCTTTGCATTTCTGAGATTTTCTAGGACTTTGTCAAGGGGGTGTACCCCTTCCCATGTGAGCAGGCATCTCAGCTCTGCCTCATCGGCAGGTTGATTTGGTAGAGTTTTTAGGCCTTCTACACCTAATATATCTGAAATATTGAGTTTATCAAATGCTTTCTATGTGCAGAGACTGAGCTAAGTACTTAATACATACCATTTCAGGGTATTTGCTAAATGAACTATTAAAAGATAAACTGAGGCATATTAAACTTTTTGAGTTTATTTGAGCAAAAATCAATTCAAATCAGGCAGCAGGTAGAAAGGAGCTCCAAGTCTATAAGATGAAAGCCTTTTATAGGCAGAAGGGAGCCAGAACAAGGAAGTTATACCAGACAAAAACGCAGGTTAGTTATTTCAAGGTTACTTTCTTTGAGGGGATGGCAGGGGTCCATCAGGAAGATTATTTAACTAGTGCTGATCAGGTGGCTTCTGTTTGACTGGTTTAAGATTCCATTTCTTGGAGGACCAGCACTGTAATTAAGTCTCAGTTTGGTGATGTGGAGCTTAGCGTAAGTGACTTCATTTTGGAATTGTTGTCTTGATTTTGACAAACGCTAAAAGGTTAGAAATGATCCCTGTTTTGTAGCTGGGGAGTCTCAGGCAACGTAAGTGGCATGCCTAAGGCCACACCATTAGTAACAGGGGAGCCTAGGTCCGTCTGATGGCAAAGCCTGCACTCTGAGTACTCTGCCTCTACAAATTTAGTGAGACTGTAACACAAAAGGTATCTATTCCATGCCTGACTATTTTTGGGAACTAACAGTACTCTGCTCTGACTTTCCTGATAACTGCTTCAAGTGGACAGACTCCCCTCCTAGAAGACCTCACTGGTGGGTTTCCTGAGAGGAGTCGCTATAGAGACCATTCCCATCTCACACAGAGGCAGCCCCTGGCCCCCAGGACTTCTGTTTCTCTGCTCAGGCCCGAGACTGTGAGCCACGGAAGGCAAATGGGCTTCGATGGAAAACAGGCAATTATTTCAGGCAGTCACATTTCCCACAAGGCACTGGTACAAGCTAGCAGGGAAGAAAGAGCTGGACCCTTTGTACAGCCAGCAGGAACACAAAGCTCATTGTTATGTTTATGCTTCCTTTATTCAGATGGCATGTGGTACAGACTCCATGCCAACCTGCAGACCGGATTCTTTCTTCCCCCTCAGTAGCAAATGTACATATTTGCTTTCAAGTAGGCAGAATTTGCCCATGGGTGGTCTTTGATTTGGAGGAAATCAACCCCAGAGTGGTGACTCACACACAAAAAAGGTAGCTTAAGTCATCCGGTGCCAGGAGGGGTATGTGTGTGCAGAATTCACTTACCCAGAAGAAGAAGTTGAAGATAAAGAGTAAATACTTCAGGTAGACAACCAGCCAGTCATCCTGCTCAGCCTTGTAATGGGCCATGGTAGCTGGGCCTGCAAAGAAGACACACGTGCTGGGCTGGGGGTGCACAGGGAACCATCTTGTCCTTCCCAGAGCCAGAGCTCCTTGGCAAGGTGCCCCTCAAAGGGCTGACTAGCCTGTCTGGTCAGGGGAGTCTGAGGCCATGGGTGTTAGACCCGGAGCAAAGAGCAGGGAAATGCAAAGGCTACTGACACATGGAGGTGAATTGGGCAGAATTGTCAAGATTTTGGTTTTGTCCTTTTGACACAGGTCTAATCTACGAGTCTTCCTAAAGACTTTGTGCTGGCCTTGTTGTGTTCTTATTCTCTCCCCTGACTCATCAGGTTTGCAGGACACAAGCTTACTTGTCTTACACACACACACACACACACACACAGCCTATACCTGCTTTGCATCAGAATCCTGCACTCTGCATCATTTGAGTAGGACCTCTGCATGCATGGGTGAGGCATGAGCCCCAAACCACAGCATCAGTGCTGGAAAGGACTTTAACAATTACCCAGTCCACCCCATCGTCCCCTGACAATTACCCAGTCCACCCCATGGTCCCCTGCACCTCCACTTTCCAAATGAGGAAGCAGGTGGGCAGGCTTAGTGTTTTGGCAGGAAGAGTACAAGGGCTCTGGAGTCTGACTCCCTGAGCTCACACCTGCGTCTGCCATAAGGTGTGTGACTTTGGATAAGTCCCATTCCTCGGTGTCCTCATCTGTAAATGGGGATAGTAATGATACCTACATTGCAGGGTTGTTTTGAAGATTAAGAAGGATAATCTATGAGAGGAGTTTAGCATATCTGTTAGCTATTATTATTACACGTAGCGGGATCAGAACCCAGGACTCCAGCACTAAAATTCCTAGTCTTTGCCCCGGAACCATGCTTCCTCTCCTTGCCCTCATGCCCACTGATGGACTCTCTGGAAGCTGTGACGTCAACTGGTGACAGAGGTGGAGAGATTCATTGTGCCCGGGAATCCCGTTTGCTTCTCAGTAAGTCTGAACCACAGCCTGAGTGGTTTCCTCTTCTCCTCGGGCCTCTCTCCCCAGCACCTGCACACCCACGCTCACACCCACAGAGAAGTGCCCCCTTAGGAAACCATCTCCCTTTAGGGAACCTCTTTTATTCTAGAACCAAGGGGCATGGGTTTGGCCCATTCCCATCTCTTTTCCCTCATTCCCCATCTCCGTCAGGCCCTCCTTGCCACCACCCTGCTCCTGCTCCTTGGCTGGTGCTGGTTAAGCCCAGGTCACTTCCTCCTGAGCCAGTGCTCTGCCTCTTATCTCAAGCTCCAGGGCTCCTGGGACAGGGAGAGCAGAAGGGAGAAACGAAAAGGTGGCTGTCTTATTTGGCCTTTCTATTTGCAGACCTTGAAGAGGTAATTTAAGACTTTTAGTCTTCTTGTTAAAAAAAGACAAAACCCATTTTTCTCTAATTTAGTCTGAGATGCAGGCTGGTGGAAAAAAACACAAAAGGAGAAAAAAGAAGCCTATAAAAAAGTTAAAAAAAATGGTGATAGATGGGGTCAGCCAGGCGACTGGAATGGGAGCTATTATAAGGTCCTTCTGCGGAGGCCTGGCAGAGCTCCTCTGGGCCGCTGGGGCCATTAGTGAAGTGACTGTTTGGGGCCCAGCCTCTCCCCTTCGCATTCTCCCCTCCATTTGCCTGCCCCTCCCCTCCAACCAGGCCCACTGGACTCATGCCATGGAGCATTCTCTAGACCTGCAAGCCAAGGGGTCAGGGCCCGCTCAAGGAAAATTGTATTTTTTGAAAAGGAGTTCAGACAAGATGTAACACAAAGAAACACATTTCTAATGGTAAAACCCCAGCCATTAGTGGTAGAAAAGATAGAACCACAGAGTGTCAGGGCGAGGGGAAACCGCCGGGCTCACTTTACTTCAGCCTCTGCCGAAGGAACGAGAAGTAAACACGTCTGAGTTAAGACATACATTTTTAAATGACCTCTCTGAAGTCACAGGCTAACGGTTGGTAGCAGTTTCCTACCCCCATTGTTCAGCGCTCTTTCCCCCCTGCGCCCATGGTATATGCAGTGCCCTGTGCTGGGTGGCAGAGGCCCCACAGAAGTGTCAGTGTCAGTGCCAGCGTGGAGCCCGGTGCTTGGGTCTGAAAGCTGGCCTTGAGGTGTGACCCGGGCCAAGGGACTCAATCTCCCAGTGGCCACACTCTTGGTTTTCCTTGTCCTCTCTGCTCTTTTGCTGGTGCCCTTTTTCTTGGTGGGTGTGGGTAACATAACAACCATGGGCTTTGGGGGACCTTTAACTGTCTTTTTTCATTTATAAACACACCATTGGATTCCAGAGAACCAAAAATTGCACCTTCCCATGGACATTGCTTAGGGGCGTGCCTGCTACTCCACACCTCTTCTGTTTCTCTTTCTCTCTTTAATGCTTTTAAAAACAAATGAGTATTTTTTTAATATAAATAACATTTTTAGATGTGAAAAAAATTATCTGGAGGGCTTGTTAAAACACAGATCACTCAGCCCCAGCCTCAAGGTTTCAGATTCTAGGCTTGGGGAGGGAGCCTGGGAATTCATTCCTTGGCAGGGTCTGATTTCCCCAGGACAGAGGGATTTCTCTGAGTAAGAGACCTTCAACGTTAAGCCTGCATAATCTTGGGCACACTGGGTGGTTGGTCAGCCTAGTCCCAAAGGTGGCTGATGCGGGGGTCTGGGGACCACACTCTGAACCAGTGTTCTTCAAAGCCCCTTCTGCTTCTGCTTGTCCAGGACCCCGCATGTAATTAATTATCCTCTGCCTCTGAGCAGGCATAACTGAGCGGGGTAGGGGTGGAGCATCACATTTAGGACAGTTCCCGATGAAATGCCAAAGATTTCCCACACAGCCTGGTAATGCAGCCTCAGGGCGCCGGCCCCTCAGGCCAAGGCTCTGACTGCTGAACAAAGCTGGGATTCAGGACAGCCAGCAGGCTGGGGGCTGGGAACGGCAGACGGGACCCACACCATAGGCCATCTCAGAAAAGCAACTGCAGATGCCTTCATGGTGAAGTGATGGATTTGCGGGACTTTCATCAGGGCCGGACATGTAGCGTCATGGGCTGTGGGACTTGGGCATTATCATCTCCTCTACGGCCCCAACCTCAAGTGAACTGAATGAGCCTCACAGTGCAGAGAGGATGAGGGACATGCAGAAAGAGCCCAGCTGGCCAGATGTGTTGGTGAGCAGAGCAGGCTGAGTCCTTTCATGGTGATGGGTGGCCCGAGTTGGGGGGTGGGTGGGGCAGGCGGGGAGTGCTTGGGAACTGACTGCATACATTGCACATGAATACAAAGCACTGTTGGCATCTGGGCCAGTCTCATCCTTTACTCATTCAACAAGCATGCACTGAGGCCCCAGCTTGTGCCAGGAGCTGTGCTTAGAAGGTTGGAGTTCATCCTTAAGGAGCTCATAGCCACGTGGTAACACAGAGGAAGTGGCATTAATTCTGCCGGGTTGGGAGGGGGTGGAGGGGCAGATAGGGGCATTTAATCTGATCCTTGTGGACAGGCAGAAAAGGAGGGAGGGATGCTCAGGCAGAGGGAACAGTGTGAGAAAAGGTCTGGAGGTATGGCTGGGCCCAGTGGCCTGGGCTGCAGAAAGACCGAAAAATCAGGGTGGGGGTCCAGGGCAATCTTGTTGGCCATGTTAGTTCAGGTTGAGGGTGCCCTGACTCTCCATTCCCTAAGCGGAGACCACCCCTTACCAGGGGAGGCTCCCGGGGAGCTTAGTGATTCAAACAAAAGCAAAACCACGCCCCACCCCAGCCCCACCGCTTCAGGTAAAGAAGTGCCAGTTTCCACCTCTGGAAACCATCATTCAGCAAGAGGCCCTGCTGAATGATGGTCAAAAACAGCTGGAAAGGAAACAAGCCTAAGTGGTTTAATGTGTAAATTAATTTTCGCTTTTAATGGAACCTGGTTGCAGTCCTGCAAGGTGTGGTTCCTTCCCCACGCAGACAGCCTCGTCCTTCTTTGTCCTGATCTCCCTCTTATTTAATTTCCACTCTTTTGGCCCATTCCTGGTGGGGGATGGTCCATCTGAAACAGTCACAAAAGTGGAGCTTCCTCAGATCCTCCGAATGGGATAGTTGGAAGGAGCCAAAGGATCTCTGGCTCGGCCCCTTGGAGAACTGAGGGAGCCGAGTCCAGGGGCGGGGTCCATGGGGGAGTCTCACTGCCCATTAGCGGCAAGGCAGGGACCTGGTCTCCTGTCACTATAACCACCAACAAGATTTTGATTGGCTAATGTATTAATAATATTAATAATGATTTATTAAGTGTAACTAGAAACTGAGCTATATCCATTAATTTAATACTTAACTCTTTTAGACCAAACTTAGGGTTTGATTGCTAACTACAGCATCATGTGGATGAGACTGTAGGCAGAACTTGAATTAAAATTCTAGAACTAAGACTTCCAGTCTTTATGCTCTGAGATATGTTTTCCTAAGTACATGACTCTATTTTTCACTTCATTTGTGAGTGCCCACATGCATTATCTGGATCAGTCAGGGCTCCCTCATAACCCTAGACAGGTGGTTTGGCTTCTCCTTATTCTCTGCATTTATACATGTACAGAGTCTTGGGAGGTTCTGCCTGTAGATGGGTATCACCCTTCGCTGTTTTTCCTGGGTCCTTGTTTTTAAATTGCAGTCTGACCCATGAAATGAGGATTCCCCAGTGTTATGACAAGAATCAGTGAACAAACAAAACATCACTAGGCAGCAGGTTAGAAGATCTGGGTGTGAATACCAGCTGTCACCTACAACAGTATGACCCTGGGCAAGTCGCGTGACCTCTCAGGCTCCAGCTTCCTCCTCTGTGTAAAGGAGCTGATGTTGGTCCAGCTTTGTATCCCTTGTAGGGTGGTTGTGAGGATCAAATGGGATGGAGAATTTGTAAGAACCGTGTGCAATGCAATTTTACAGCTTCAGTGTCACACAAGGGTGAAGAGATTATTGCCACCAACTCCTTAAGAATGAAGGGCATCGCCTGGGTAACCCTATAGAATACATAAGTCAGAGGCCACGTATCTGATAGCTGGGGACACAATCTCAAGGCCTCTGCACCTAAGCCCACCTCCTGCTAGTAGACTGCACTTAGATGGCCACCACAGGAGACCCTATCCTCAGGTGACCATGATGAATCCAGATGCAGAAAATCAAGACCTTACTTTAACAAAGTAGGTTGGTTCAAACAGGAAAGTCATTTTGAAAGAGAAGGATATAAATATGAATACTATTTAATTAAGGTTAGTATTACGATGAACTTCAAAATCATGAGAACCTATAGAGAATTATATTTTCTATAAAATTATAGAGAAATAAATTTGAGATTACATATTGAAAAGCAACTGAGAGTTGAAGGGGATCTTTTCCAAGCTCATTCTGGAAACAGTGCAGGAGACACCAGTAGAGAGCTCCCTGGGTTTCTACTCACCATGTTTAAGTCTGAACCTATGAAAATATATTCGAACATTATTTGTCCTAGTTTACTCTTTCTTTTTCATTCATCATCATCTTACTTTCTAGGCTCTATTTCACCTAAAGTGTCCCCCAAAACGTAATGTTTTGATAGGTTGGCTAAAGGTCCATTTGAAAGGCTTCTAAACTCTCATGCATTGACTACCTGGAATTTTCCAGTTTTTAATGGCATTTTGCTTGAAAGTGTGACAAAAATCACTTCAGTTAGATAAATCTTTCTTGAAAGGACATAACTGAATGTTATCACTCATTTGTATTTTAGTGTGATTTAAATCAGATAATTTCCTGATTTCCTAACCTTTCAAAATTTAATAATCACACAGTAAAGTATAGAAATCTTAAGTGTACAGCTTGATGATCTCTTTCAAAGTTAATATATGTATTTTAAGGCTGTATATTTCCCTCTGAGTACTGCTTTGGCTGCTTTGTAGACATTTTGTTTTGTTGTATTTTCACTATTCATTTCAAAGTATTTTCTAATTCCTATTGCAATTTATTTTTTGATCTAAGATTATATGTGAATTGTCTAATTTTCGAACATTTTGGAAATGTTGCAGTTGTCTTTTTCTTGCTGATTTCTGGCTTGATTCTACTATTGCTGAAGAATATGCTCTATATGATTTCAGTCATTTGAAATTTGTTGAGACTTGCTTTATGCCCCAGAAAATAGTTTCTTCTAGTGACTATGTCCTGTGAATTGAAAAGAATGTTTATTCTCCAGTTTTATTAATCATGTTATTAAAACATATATTCCTACTGAAGAAAAATAGATTTAAAAAGAGGTTAAAGGCAAGAGTTATAATGAACATTAAGCACCTCATCTCAGTTCTCAACACAGCAAGGCATTGCAAAAGGAGCAGTGATGCTGGGAGGAGGTGCTCAACAGCAGGGCTGCAGCCTGGGAACCCAGGAGTGGGTAGGTGGGACTCCCCGGGGCTGCATCTGAGGGCCTCTGCCATCAAAGTTGGGCTCAGGTGGTCATTAAGCCCAGACGATGTTAGATGTCAGCCTTACCCACTCCTTTCCCCAACTTTCACTTAAGGAGGACTGGGCTTGCACCCAGAGACTTGGGTCCCAGTCCCACTTCTGTTTCTAACTTGCTCTGTGACTTTGGACCTCAGTTTCTCTCATCTACAAAACTGGAATAACTCCATCTCCCTTGCTGGGTTGGGTAAAGACATGGCTCCCTTTTAGGACTTAGAGCTGGCATAGTCATTTCTGACAACTTCTGCATCATCTAAGGCTCTGTGTACATTATCATGTGCCTAGGAATAACAATGGCTAATACTTATCGATCATGTGCCTTGTGTCAGGTATATATGGTTCTAAGCACTTTGTAAGCATTATTACCCCCTTAATCCTTACAATAACCCATGAACAGGCATGGCCACTCCCCACGTTACAGATGAGGAAAGGGAGACAGTTTATAGAGTTTTCTGTGGCCACGCTGTTAGTAAGCCAGGGAGGATTCCGAGTCAGGCAGTCTAGTCTGGTTTCAAAGTGGACTCTCCACAGGGGACCATGTGTTGCAGTTTGGCCACAATGCCAGTTTCTCCAGGACAGTCCCAATGTAAACCTACTGTCTCGGCATGATTATTGTGGTGACCCTTTTCACTTAAAAAATATCCTGGTTTGGGTGTCCCATCCTGGCTCTTCACCACTATGTTACACTGCTTGTCACGATATTCAGTATTCCTCCAGCCTCTGAATCTTTCTGCCCCACCTCCCTCTATACGCTGTAGGTTTCTGCAACCCACTTCCTGCTCTTACACAGTGGGTCACCAACACCCTCATTAATTAAGCCTAAAGCATTTGCCTGAACTATATTACTTGCTAAAATATGAGCTCAGTTCTGTAAAGTGGACATCTACCACAGCTTCGGGTGCTTGGGTGTCAGATGTTGAGTGAATGAATGAACTGACGAACACGTGCACTAACAAGCCATGTGAAAGCACCTGCCTCTTTAAGAGTTGTCCCTAGGACACCCAAGTTAAAGGTGAACAAAAGGAGACAAGCCAAGCTTATCACTTCTGCAGCTGAATTTAGGGAAGGGGGAGCACGGTTCTGTGTGGACGGTTTGGCAGGGGCACCAGCAGTGCCACCAGCAGGCCCTCCAGGAAGTCTGGCACAGGCAGCCCAGGATGCTCCTCTCATCGTTTTCTCCCAGAGCTTTCTCTGCCTCATCCACTCATTTTCTTTGTCTTTCAATTCCGGCCTCAGGGGAGAGACACGGACCTATGTCCCTGGTACACCCAAGTCGGAAATCCTTGTGGACATAAACAATGAGGCACAAATGGGAACAGGACAGTCAGGTGCTTCCTAGAGTCAGACCTCCGAAGAAACCACCCGGGGGGCAGCTTCGACAGGCATTGACAATGAACATGCATCTGCCCCGTCTCCAAGCCCCACACCCTCTTTGTCCACCTTGGCTCCAGCCCTTAAAGATGGCTCCCAGCAGAGGCCAGGAAAGCCAGGAGCCACCCCAGCGGATCTCAGCGCTGAGAAACACAGTGGCCTCCTCCCCCTCCTCCTGCAGATGCTCAGCATGATGGGCTGCAGAGCTGTGAGAGACCGAGTGTGTGTGCGCACTGGATCTGAAAATAGCTAATTGAATAAACAAACGCCGGATCCAAGGGAGGCAGGTCATTCTGCCTCTGTTCCAGAAACATTTGATTTCCCTGTCACGAATACAAGGTGTTTTAGGGTCCTGAGAATCCATCTCTGGCCCCAGTGCCTCTCTCAGACTCTGGCTGGCAGCTGGACACCCCATCACCCTGCAGCTTCAGCCAGCGAATAGAGGTGGGCCCTCATCGGGCCAGGTCTCTCAGTTAGTGTCTCAGTGACTCAGTGAGGCAGGTGCTTTCACCTCTATTTTATACTTGAGGAGTCTGAGCCGCTCTGGCAGACCCAGGGATGAAGCCCTGGTGTCCCAGAGTCCTAGTCAACGCCTCGCCGGCCTGTCGTTTAGCAGGATTTGAGGAGAGAAGTCATTTCCATCTAGAGTTGATTTCGCTGCCCAGGAAGGTTCTTAGAGCACTGACTGCCTCCTGAGAAACCTCTCATAGCAAGGATGGAGGCTTCAGTGGTGGCCCAGTCAGGCTGAGCTCAGGATCTGCAAGGCGAGGAGCAGCAGCCACAGGAAGGTCCCAGAGCCCAGGTGTTCCGGTTCAGCAGAGGGGTGGCACGTGGGGATGAGACAAGGATGGTGTTGTCACATCACTCAACTCCAGGGGGCGCTGTACACTCCGATGTGATTGGCTGCCCTTGGAATTGTGCACAGCTGCGCCCAGAATTTTACAGGGCATGGTCTATAGAGGTGTGCACAGCTGCTAACTTAACTAGCTGTTTGTTTTCCTTCTCTCTCTCTCATTTCCAGTAAACCAGAACCCTTACCACAGTGGTTCTCAACCTTGGCTGCACATTAGAATCACCTGGGAATCTTTTTAAAATCCTGATTTCTGGGCCTCATCTCCGGAAATTCTGTTTCTTTGTTATGGGGTGGGGCCACAACATTAGTACAGTGGGGCCTTGACTTACAAGTGTCCCGACTAACGACACCTATCTTCCCTACTGGGCCTGGGTGCCTTTCTTCTGATGGGGTAGGCTGGGTGAAACTCTGGCTTTTTTTGGAAGTTGCCAAGCAGGGACTGGGCAGCACAATATGCAGTGATGAGCAGGTAAGGAGGGTGTTCACAGGTTGGGCTGCCCAAACCCAGTGAGGGTGGGCAGATATTTGGGGGCTGGTACACTTGATAAAAAAAAGCCCATGGATTATTTTAAATAATAAGCCTTAACTGTGATCTGTAGGTAGATATCCTCCCCATTTTTCTAGAGGATGGGAGGTGCGTTAAAACTTAAGTTTGACTCATAAGGTATAGCCAAGACTGCTAGTGATTTACCAAAAGTTGTTCTTCCCTTTCTCCATTATAATGAGGTTGTAGTTGGGCACATGGCCACCTAGCAAGTAGCTAAGAGCATGGGGTTTTCATTTTGACAAACTGGGTTTCAAAAACATCTTTAAAAAAGAATGCATTGCCTAATATACTTAACTGCTCCTGCTAAAACCAGCATAATTATAGAGAAGAATACAGTCTATAATCTTTCCCACACTCAGAGATGGCTCTTTAAATAATAAGCCTTAACTGTGATCTGTAGGTAGATATCCTCCCCATTTTTCTAGAGGATGGGAGGTGCGTTAAAACTTAAGTTTGACTCATAAGGTATAGCCAAGACTGCTAGTGATTTACCAAAAGTTGTTCTTCCCTTTCTCCATTATAATGAGGTTGTAGTTGGGCACATGGCCACCTAGCAAGTAGCTAAGAGCATGGGGTTTTCATTTTGACAAACTGGGTTTCAAAAACATCTTTAAAAAAGAATGCATTGCCTAATATACTTAACTGCTCCTGCTAAAACCAGCATAATTATAGAGAAGAATACAGTCTATAATCTTTCCCACACTCAGAGATGGCTCTGTGTGATAATTTCCTCCATCTTCTTGAATGAATGGATCTATGATTTCCTCTGAGGAAGAGCTGCTCTTTTCATCACCCACGTGGAGACACGTGCACAAGGCCCTGTCCAGGCGGGAGCTGCTTGATCATCACCCCAAGGGGAGGGGGCACTTGTGTGCTCCTGGGGCCCAGCTGAGGGAAAAGCACCGAGGGCCGTCTTCCCTTCCATGGTTCCCAAGGAGAGGAATTGCCAACGTGATGCTGAGGAAGCCCACCAACAGACGGGGTGCATCGGCAGGCAGACGGTGGGACAGGCAGAGGCCCCGGGGCCAGGGGGTCTGATTCAGGATTTCCCTCTCTACTGGCCAGCACCTTGGGCAAGTCACTGCCCCTCTCTGAGCCTCCGTTTATTTATCGACACAATGAGAAAGCGATATTCTATCAGTATATTCTTTCATATATAGTTTTTGATGCTCACGTGAGGATATGTTTATTGACTTGAGAGAGGGATGGGTGAGGGGGATGAAAGGGGGGAGAGATTTGTTGTTCCACTTATTTGTGCATTCATTGGTTATTTCTTGTATGTGCCCTGACTTGGCATTGAACCTGCAACCTTGGCATATCAGGACGATGCTCTAACCAACTGAGCTACCCAGCCAAGGACCGACTCATTTTTTGAACATGGAATCTGCCCTGGGCAACTGGGCAGAGCCGCGCCCCTCCCATCGCCTGGGAATGGCAGCAGCCCCTGCACGCTGACACGTGGTTTGCTATTTCTGTCCTCTCCAGGCTTTAGCTCACTGGTTATTTGCACCAATGATGAGAATAATAATGAGAATAATTAAAATAATGATGATAGAATTATTATAGTGGTTCTGACAATAACTAAGAGGTGGGTACTCTTAGGATCCCGTTACAGATAAGGCAACTTATTCAAGGACACGCAGCCTGTCTGGAATGCAAGTCCACCCACAGCCACTCCCTGTGCTGCTCCGGAGGAGCCTCCCCTGGCTTCAGACTGTCTGGCAGACCGTCCTGCCCGGGTTCCTGGTGCCCGTCTGCCTCCTAGGAACATGTCCAGTTTGGCTGCTGCCAGGCCAGTGCAGGAGGCTGGGCTGCCCGCCAGGTTCTGTCATTGCATCAGGCTTCACTGGTCAGTGCCCAGCTCCCAGTTCACGATGAGAACCACCTCTGGCACAGCTAAGCCTGCTCTGTGCCCTTGGCCAGGGCCAGGGAACACGGGGCATGTGGTCTGGTCCTGGCTCCCATCTTCCTCCCATGGCAGCTCCTAGCATGTTCGACTCACACCGTGGACAACAGCTTTCCAGATCCCGTGCTCAGCCAGGGAAACCTGGGCTGTGTCTTTGGAAGCTGCACAGGACCTCAGGGTCTGAGTGCACATGACCACACCAAGGCAAAAAGGCTGCTCACTGCACATAGGCCCTGAGGAGGAGGCCAGTCGGGGGCACCCTTCCAGGCGGTTCTGCTCCGGCCCTCTCTGGTGCAGTTAGGGTGGAAGAAGGTCTTC
>NW_005369217.1:698953-702586 GCF_000412655.1 Myotis brandtii
GGATTCAGGACTACTCAGGCCGCTGGGGCCCAAGGGTCATCTGTTCTGAGGGGCCAGGATGTGTGGTCACTGGTGTGTACATGTGAGAAGGGAAGGCTCCTCAAAACAGTCCAGAGGATGTGGGAGGCACTCCAGGCCCCAGATCAACAATGATCCCAGCTCTCAGGCTCAACAAGGACTCACCATGAACTTGACCCAGGGGGCCCAGGTCCTCAGATACAGGAGCCCAACCACACTGCCCCCATTCCCAGGATGGGATCCCAGCTGAGTACAAACTCCTCAGAGCAGCCCCTCCCCAGGTCCACAGCTATAGCAACTGTCTGCTTGACGCAGCCATTTCTGGGAGCTGCCTGGGCAATGGAGCTGCTGGAGCGTAGAGGACAGCCATGAGCTTAGGGTGGCTGATGCACAATCCTGAGTGCAGGCTGGGGAGGGCTTTTCTCCTGCCACCATCCCTGCAAGGAGGACGGGGGAGGGGAAGAGGAGGAGTCAGAGCGACCTGGGAGTGAACATATATGAGGGAAAGATTGTCACCCTTACCAGCTGTGTGACTTTGGGTGAGACATCTAACATAAGAGGGCAAGGACTCCCGGAAAGTGACCGTGAAGGCCAGTAAGTGCCCAGCACACCAGCCTGCGTGCCCAGCACACCAGCAGCAGCAGGCTCCATGGGGGATGAGGGCAGGCACCAGCCAGGCGGCGGTGCTTCGGGTGGGAGCCCGCCCCCGCAGGAGCCTTCATTAGGGTGTACATTACTTTGTGCTTAAGCACATTCACAACCTGCTTGCTGGGAACCAGACAGGCATGGCCACTCCTCCAGGCAGCAGGAAATGAAAACATGTGTACAATTTCTCATTTGCTTTCAAAATAGTGCCTGTCTTGTCCCTGGAGCAGGACACCTCAGCAGCGAGCCTAAAAGACCATTCCCTTTGAAAGGCTTAAAGCTTGGGGCCTCTGAAAATGTATGAAAAATGTTACCATTTCTGTGCTGGGGCTCCCTAGGTTTTCGCAGATGCCCACAGGGGTTGAAACTCCCCATGAAAAGGTTCAGGCTCCTTTTTGGCTGGTGCAGAGAAGGCCCAGACCATCACCTCCCAAGAGAAGGGCCATGTCGTGGGCTCGGGCTCAGAGGCAGAGCGGGACTGGAGGCCAGGTGTCCGGGTGTGCAGACCCCTGGCTCGGCTTGCTTCCTACCTCAGCACACGGGCGACAGTCCTGTGCGCCTGTGTGAGCGTGAGGGAGAGGACACTCAGGCATCCGAATTTAAATTCCAATTTTCACTTTGGGACTTGGATGTAAATCTGTTAGGTCTTAAGTCCAGGAGGGGATGCAATTCATTGAACAGAGTTTGGAAGCTGCTCAGATAAAAAAAAACCGTGTTTCTTCTTCTCAGGTTTGTGAAAACACATTTGCTGGGGACTTAGAAACCCCCTTGGAAAGTATTAGCATCTTCTCCCTGCTGCAGAGCCAAACACACAGATAATTGTATTTTTAAAGATACTTGACCTTCTGGGCAAAGAAATAACGTGCTCACAGGGCAACTAACCAATAACCCTGCACTATTACCTTAACTATTTCTAAACAAGGAACAACTTTAGTTCCATGAGTTATAGGGGGAGGACATTATAGAAAGAGTCTTGGCATCAGGACGTTGCAGATGCTGCCCCCAGAGGCTCCCTAACCATGTACTAATTGCATCATCAGCATGGACATCACTACCCATTGTTTCTTTGAGAAGCCGTCTATATGTTCCAGGATTTAAAGAAACAGATGGAACATTTGGAATCAGTCCACTCCCATATGTTGGCTGGAGAGACCCAGAGGGGTGAATGTCATTTCTCTGTTCTCACGGAGCAAGGCTGAGAAGAGCTGTGACTCAAACCCTTATCTCTGGCCCCAGCTCCCACCTTCTGGGCTTGGGGGGACTGCAGACTCACAGTGCTGCTGGCAGTCATGATCTCAGAGCTCCCACTGCCTCGGTTTGTAACCAAGGCCAACAACATGAGGACATCGGGAGCTAATGAGTTTATGGAGCTTTGGAGATGTAAAGAGCTCTAAAAGGATGCCTTGTTATTGCTGATGGTGATGATAATGTGTAATATTTATACCACTTTGGCTGCTAATTTCCAAAATGAGAAGGGATGAATTTAAAGGCCCAGGCAGCTCTGAGGGTAGCAACTGTTCTTGGCAACTCAGATGGAATCTTTACCTCTGGTTGCTCCATGCCTCTGGTCTTTGAATTTGTTCTAAGATGGTGCACAGAAACCCAGCCTTTGGATGGTGTGGCTCACACCCTGCTAAGGACACATAGGACACTGGGCAAGCCTTGGGAGAGCTGGGGATCACTGCGTTACCTGTTCACAAGGTCAGCCAGTTTAGATTTATTGATCTGATCTTGAGGAAGCTTCCCCACCCCCACCTCCACCCCCACCAGTTTTGAAGCCAGACCTCCTTGGGTTTGAATCTCAGCTCTGCCGTTTGTTAGCCGTGGGATCTGGGGAAGGTCTTCAACCTCTCTGTGCCTCAACATCCACAACTGTAAAATGGGGATAATAGCACTGATTTCATAGGGTTGTGATTATTATAGGAGATAATGTATGTTAAAACCTCACAAAATGTCCAGCACATAGTAGGCCATCAGTAGGTCTTAAATCCTCTTACATTCTTATAAATGCTGCACATGCTATGTTATTAGAGGGCAGGCAATTGGGTTGAAGTACCCTGTGGGAATCTGTTCTTCCTGGGGTGAGGGGGACGATGGTTGGAGAACAGAATTCACCCATCAGTTATGAGGTGAAGGTCAGCAGCACAGCTTTCCTACTTCCCAGGCACGTATGATGTTTACTTACATTATGTCAGGCTAGTTCAGAAGTTGTACTTAAACCCTGTGTTTAGCAATAGTTACCTTCTATAAGTTAACTCACTAAAGATAAACATATATGTAGTAATGAAAAAAAGAGTCCAAAGCTAAAATTTTTATTAATGGTAACTCTTACTAGAGAAGAGTTCATGACTGTTGGTGGTGGTGCTGTTCTAGTCCCAAGTCCTGCAGCTCATTTCACCTCCCAGGGCCTCGGCTGAGTGTAAAATAACAATGAAGGTGCCAGGCCTTCTGGTCCCCTTGCCAACTTTCCCCTTTGCACCTGCGATGAGCAGGTTTAGGTTTGAAAGGCCAAGCCTCAGAGTACTGTTCTCACACTTGAAGTGCAGCAGAATCCTGGAATGTTTGTTAAAATACAGATGCTGCCCAGCTGGTGTGGCTCAGTTGTTTAGCGTCTACCTATGAACTGGGTAAACCAGGAATTAGGCTAAGTGATTCCTGATCAAGGCACATGCCAGGGTTTGGGCTCAATCTCCAGTAGGAGGTGTGCAGGAGGCAGTGGATCAATGATTCTCTCTCATCATTGATGTTTCTATCCCTCTCTCCCTTCCTCTCTGAAATAAACAAAACAAAACAAAACAAAACAAAACAAAACCAAATAAACCAGGTGCTGCCCCCCATGCCCAGCCACATCGGAGTTTCTGAGTTAGCAGGTCGGGGTGGGCCTGAGATCTAACCAGCTGGGGGTGGTTGAACCTGCAGGACCTCACTCAGAACTACTGCTTTAGGGCAGTGCTTCTCAACCTTAGCTGT
>NW_005369217.1:702679-708790 GCF_000412655.1 Myotis brandtii
GGGCGGCCCCAGGCTGCACCCCAGGCGAATTCAATGGGGCTGTAGTGAGAGGCGCCAGAGAGAGACCCTGGCTCGAGGCTGAACTTCCCTCTGACCACTGTGCCCTGTTCAGGGCCGTGGGGTTGCTGAGCTGTCATCAGTGACAACCACAGGCTAACCCTGGGTAGATTAGGGCTCAGCCTACTTTCTATAAAAGACTAGTTGGCAAATATTTCAGGCTTGCAGCCCATGTGGTCTTTGCTGCATATTCTTCTTTCTTTATTTGTTTCAACCTTTTTAATGTGTAATATTAGCTCGCAAGTCACAGAAAAACAGTTGTTGAACCCCTGGAGAATAGCCAGTCATGAATTATTAAATTTAATAATGAAAATAGCTATCCACAATTAGCATTATTTGAATGATAATTGAAACCAAGGTAGAATGTAGATTACTTGAGAGGAATTGAAGTAATGGTGGCTTCTTCTAACAGTTTTCCTTCGTACATTAAAAAACGACCAGGGGCTTCCTTCCACCCCTTTCCGAGCCCACGTACTGGAACAGCAGGTCCTCAAACAACATTTCACTCAACATTCGTTATGAAGTGGACAAGACGCCATAGGAACTTCTCTCCCGTTTATAACCATTAGCCGGTGGTAAGATTGATTTTACTCTGAGTCGTTTGGCTTACAGTCTCGGAACTTACCGAGGACTTGCTGTACTTGTTTCCTAATATTTGCTTGAAACTGAGGAGTTAAAAGCCCTTAGTATCTGCTCAGTGTGATCAGAAAGTGGTAGCTGCCTTCTGAGTGGCTAACTGGGATCCGAGGGCACTTGAATGGCCCACCCGCTTAAAGGACTTGTTCTGCCCTAACTGGGCTTCTATCCAAAAATGTGACTAAAACCAGAGGCCAAGGCTGAGGCCCTGCTGGCCTCATGGGCCAGCAGCCTGTGCGGTTGCACGGGGCCCACGCCGAGAAGGGCCTTGGTGGGTTAATGCCCTGCTGAGGGCATCTCGGTGGGCATGGGTGCGAGAGAGGGAGAGGCGCAGTGTGCTGCCCCTGTTCTGTGCTGCCTCATTTATTGCATTCAGGATGCCCCATGAGCACAGAATCCCATTTAAAACTGTAAGTGATAGAAAGCAGAAAGCGAACAGCAAACAGTGAATTCACGATCAGTGACATGGTCTTCGATTAATTTTTTTCAACTGGAGAAACAACTTTTCATTTACATTAAAGTTTGGCTGACAAAAATGTTTCAAAACATGAGGTCAGTGTTAAAAAATAAAGAATCTCTAAGTCAGGACAAGCCGAGAGCCACTGCTGATTACTCCCTCTACCATCAAAGAGGAGCAGGGAACTACTTCAAAACAGACCGGGAGCCAGCAGAGCAATTTCCCTCACCAGTTCCCGAACCCCTGTAAGTGCCTCAGTTCTTGAGTTCAGGCATTTTAGAGTAAAGCTCCCTAAGCCTTGAAGAAGGGCCATACGCATATCCAGGGGCAGTGAAAACAGGAGGGAGAAGTTGTTCACATACAGCTGCATTCCTCCCCTGAGCTGTGCACTGGTAAGGCACCCCAAAAAGAAAAGGGGTGCCTGGCTGGCTTGGGGGCATAACCACTAACTACCTCAGTTCTTGAGTTCAGGCATTTTAGAGTAAAGCTCCCTAAGCCTTGAAGAAGGGCCATACGCATATCCAGGGGCAGTGAAAACAGGAGGGAGAAGTTGTTCACATACAGCTGCATTCCTCCCCTGAGCTGTGCACTGGTAAGGCACCCCAAAAAGAAAAGGGGTGCCTGGCTGGCTTGGGGGCATAACCAGCAGGAGACCATGCACCCCTGACCACCGACAGGGTTGACCTGTGTTTAGACACAATTGCACAGCGGTTACCACGGGCAAGGCCCCTTCCCACCATGAGCCCTTCTCCAAACTGTTCACAGTCGTCATCAGAGGCTTCGGTGCCCCATGCCCTCTACTAAGTTGCGCTCTGTAGGCCTAACTCAGGCTTCTATACACCAGGCTAGGAGTCACGGATCATTTCCTCTGTTTACAGGATGAGGAACTGGGGCTCAGTGAGGTCACACGGGAGGAAGGGGCAGAGCCGGGCTCCAGGCTGGGCTGTGTGCCCTGGGCTGGCACTTGTTTTCTTTGCCGTCTCTGAGCACCAGCCGTGTTCCCATCTCTTCCTGGGAGTGAGTTTAATCTCCCAACAATAGGTGCTTGAGGTCAGGGACCGGGTCCTTATGTATTTTTGAGGCCTGAAGAGTCAGGCTCTTAGCAGGCAAGTGGTGACTCCGTGTAGATTAATACCCCTGCCCAGGTCTGCTCTGGGGTGTGCTGTCTTGTAAGTATAAGCGTCAGCCAGAGCAGGGACATGTACAAGCAGTAGAGTCAATGTCCAAAGGAGTGAACGAGATTCTGATCTGTACCCGTCTCTTCACTGCACTTCTCTCCAAAGGCCCCTCCTCACCAACCACCTAAACAACCCAGCCAGACCTCCTTCTCCGCCCGTGGGCATACTGCTAACATAGGCATTATGTAACTAATAAATAATGTGCTGTGCCATATAACTCTATATTATAGTACACATGGGATATACTAACTCCCGTGGGTTTAGTAAAGGTGGCGATAAGTGCATATTGTGCCCCAAACCTGGGTACAGTGCTGGACACAGGAGCCGCACCGCCGTCTGTAAATGTATTTATAGGAAGAGACACATGACAGATGTTTCACATGGAGCTGACGTGGCTGCTGTAAATGTGGGTCAGGGCGGCCATTGCGCTGCTGCCCTCAGAAATCACTCAGAGTGGAGGGCTCCTCTCCACTGCCAACTATTCAAGAAAAACGATGCCAAGTGGACACCTCCTGGGCAGGAGGAACATCCAGGCAGTTTGCCTGGGAACACACCCAAGGGAGGGCGATGACAGACATCACCCGGCATAGGCAGCTCCGGTCCATCAGCGTGGGGCTTAGCCACTTTGTGGATATTCAGTGTGTCCTCTCGGTCTAGTGCTTGTCTCACACGGGCTCCAGAGTTTCCCACATACCCCTCATTGCTGTACTGTGTGCAAAATAATTTTCATATTAACCTTGACCAAAAATCCAGGGAATTTCACCAGTTAAAAAAAACCACCCATACGATGAATTCCGTGGCTGAGCAGAAATGGTCTGTGGGATAACCACGTCCAGTCTGAATCGCTGCCTTTGGTCCTCCTTGAGGGCCCCGTGTGCATTACTATTATTTCAACTTGGCGTTAAAAAGGCCCCTATGAGTCTTCTGATACAACGGTTTTCTAGTTTATAGTGGGAGGGTGCTTTCGTCAAAGGAAATCCTACCTGGAAGCCAACCCACAATTCAGATGAACCCTGAGCAGTTGGTGCCCCCAGGGCGGGGCTTATGGGGCTTGCTCCTTCCTCAGAAGCACCTAACAGGGGTGGGCAAACTTTTTGACTCGAGGGCCACAATGGGTTCTTAAACTGGACCGGAGGGCCGGAACAAAAGCATGGATGGAGTGTTTGTGTGAACTAATATAAATTCAAAGTAAACATCATTACATAAAAGGGTACGGTCTTTTTTTTTTTTTTTAGTTTTATTCATTTCAAATGGGCCGGATCCGGCCGGCGGGCCGTAGTTTGCCCACGGCTGGTAGGAGCACGATTTGCAAACCATGCAGCCATTCCCCCATACTAAGTTATTCCCTCACTTGCTAACCCAACCTTTCTCGAGTGCCTACTGTGTGCTAGGTACTGGTGAGCCAGCAGGTAACAGGAGAGGGAGGGCCTCTCTGCAGAAGCGCACAGTGCGGTGTGATGGGCAGACAGGAGTTCAGATGGTGGTAAGTGCTGCGAAGCAAGTAGATCAGGCACTGTGACTGGGCCAGGAGGTGGCTGCTTCAGACTGGGGATCAGGAATGGCTCTCGGGGGATGTGAGACATGAGCTGAGAACAGAAGGACGACCTGGAAGGAGGCCTGATTCTGACCAGCGGGGAAGCGGCCTCAAAGAGGCGAGTGACTTTCCCAGGTCACACGCGGGGAGGAGGCTGAGCTGGGACTTGACCCCGGGTCTCCCCGCTTCCTGCCAGGGCTCTTTCCTTTCACAATGTTTACCAAATGGCTGCTGCACTCAAAGAAGTCGAGATGACTGGTGACATCCAAGGTCTGACCAACCCCAACCACATCCTGGTGTTTGGGGCTGTCTGTCATGACTTTTGACCCCCTCCCTGCCCTCCCCAGCCTGTTACAGCTGGGGGTCTGTAACCCAGAAGACAGCGCCCTGCAGCTGTCCTCCCTGACCCCTGCCTGGCTGGGAAAGCGTCCTCCTATCCTGTCCCCTTGGCTGCAAACTGGGAAATGCTCCTGCTGCTTCCATTGCTGGCAGATGGTACAAGCGAAACGGAGGGTCCAAAGTCTCCCGCTCACCGGGAGGAAGGGTGCCTGGAAGTCATGCTGCTCCGGGGCTCTGACTCCAAGGCCACCCACTCCAGGGTGGGCCTGCGCTGCGGGGGCATCCACCCAAACCACCGCACCACCGGCCGCACGGGTGTCACAGTCAGAGTGCTGCGAGGCAGACAGCCCTGTGACGCTGAATATCACAGGGAGCAGCATGCAAATGGCGCCCTCTTTGACCCACAAACCAAACGGCTCCAGGCCCCCAAGTGTTGCCCACACCTCCCAGGTGGCACCTGTGGGCCCAGCATTCGCCCTTTGCCCTGAGAGCCTTCCTGCTGTCACAGCACTTCCCAGGCATCAGCTAACTGGCGCCTCATGAGGGAGGAAGGGCAGTGGTTACTAGTTTTGCACACGAAGCCGAAGCCACGGAACCCCAGAGTGAGCTGTGCAGGGAACACTGCACTGACCAAGTAACAACCACTAACTTCTGATTCAGACCCAGGTCTCCAGACTCCACCTGCAGATTCTTTCCACCAGCACCCAGCTGCCCACGAGATGAACACAGACCATCCGCTGGCCTAACACCACCTTTGTTCTCTTTACGCTCTGCCCCAGAGTATGCACAGGGGCTTTTCCAGAGCTGCCTCTCCTCTCCGGCCACGCCTGCCTCACCACATGCCACCCTGCCGGAGGCTCTGGGGCACCTACTTCTGCACTTGGCCACTCTGACCCAGCAGAGATGCTCTCCTGTCCAACCCAGCTGAGCCCTCTCCCTTTCATATTCTCCAGCCTGTTTATGCATGTGAACACTGCACATATCACGTGAAAACAACACCCTCTAGAACAGCGGTTCTCAACCTGTGGGTCGCAACCCCTTTGGGGGTCAAACGACCCTTTCACAGGGGTCGCCTAAGACCATCGGAAAACACATATATAATTACATATTGTTTTTGTGATTAATCACTATGCTTTAATTATGTTCAATTTGTAACAATGAAATTGGGGGTCACCACAACATGAGGAACTGTATTAAAGGGTCGCGGCATTAGGAAGGTTGAGAACCACTGCTCTAGAACCTTCCACACCTTCCTTCTTTCTATACCAAACTAATCAACTACCCAGGCAGGCAAACATAGGCGACAGGGTCTGCTGCACCATGTTCCCCAGTACATCTCTGCGCCCATGGGACTGTGCACAGCCTGCACGGGCAGGCAGATGCTGAGGCCAGTCCTGAACACACAGGAGGCACAACAGCTGCTGACATGGTGAGCCCTGCTCTGCATGGGGGACAGAGCCAAGGACTGTGAAATTTTAGTTAGGATCACGCTGGACCTGTCACCTCATGCTGAAGAGCCAGCGACTGGAATTCAGGGTGGACAAAGAGAATGGCAATTTGAAGAGGAGCAGCCATGCACTGAGCAAGCTGGCAGCACAGGGCACTGACGGGCCCAGAGCCTCTCCCAAGACCCGCGTGAAGAAATCAGGAGCACAGTTCTGGGCACAAATGCTGGGACCCCGTACCGACACCAGTGCTTACACACATCCATCCTGAATGTCCCAGGATTCCTGCCCCACTCCTAATCAGAAGTCAGCTAGCCCTTGCCCGCCAAGGCCCTCTGCGGTCCAGCTCTGGGGGGTGGGGGGAGAGCGGGGGACAAGACAGAGAAAGTGGGGCGCTTCCTCCCCGCGACCCGCAGGCCTCCCGGGGACGCCCTCCTCCCCGTGCGCCCCAGCCCAGCGGGCCCT
>NW_005369217.1:717665-729782 GCF_000412655.1 Myotis brandtii
GCGCCCCCTCTGTTCCCAGGCTCGCTCTCTCCCAGCGCCACGGGCTGGGCTCCCCAGAAGCCCTGTGCGGCAGCGTCTTTGTTTGGGACTTGGCCTTTCTTCAATTCACAGCACACAGAGCGAATTCAGTTGGAGTTCGGGGCAGCTGTGCGGTTGCCTGGGGGATTCTTGTTAGGAGGTGTTGGGGTGGACTGGGGTCCCGCGGCTTCCAGATGCCCCTCTGCCCTTAGCCCCCTCCCCGCCCCAGGCTTCTCTCAGGCCTTGCTGCCCCCGAGGTCGGCCTTGGTGGAGCAGGAAATGAGCAGGGTCCTGGGGGAAGCTGGCCCGCGACGGCTCCCGACTCTAGGGACTAGCATGTGTGACCGCAAAGGGCCTTCCATCTCCCGCTTCTTCCCCCACAGCCAGCACAGGGAAGACTACCATCACTGCCCTGTCCCTCGGACAGTCCCACTGGCCATCAGCTTCCCATTCCCTGGGCAGGGAGAACCAAGATCTCTTCCTAGACTGGGGGACAAGGAAGGCCAGGCAGAGAGCCCACCTGCCTGTGCCCTGGCGGAGGGCAGGGCAACGCTGCCTGTGACGGGCTCTGACCTATCAGCGGGCAGGCATGTGTTATTTCCCAGAGCAACAGGCCTGTGCTTACCCAACCATGTCCTTTTGAAACTTGACTGCAGTGAGCAAGGTTACCCATTTACCCAGTTGCTGGGTCAGGGAAGCCAGGGGAGGCAGGGAGAGCTGACAGGCAAGGCATGGGAGCACCAGCCGTCTAAATGTTAGCAGAGGGGACGTAAATTGGGGGTCTTGAAAGGAGATGATTGCAAGTGTCCCTGTGAGAGGAAGACCTGCAGTGGGGAGGGGGGGGAATATGGAAGGAGCAGCAGAAGGCTGTAGACAGGAGCGTGGAGAGGGGGTCTCAAGGAGGAGGACCGCGGTGGTGGTGGTGTGGGGGTGGGGGTCGGAGGAGGACTGGAGAGATGTGAAGCTGAGAGAAGATGAGATGGGGGAGAGTGTAGACCAGGGAGAGAGGGCTGGTTTGAGGACAGAACTGTGGTCTGAGCAGGCAAAGCAGCCAATGAAAGGAACTGAGACCATCCAGGAGGGTCGGCGCTATGCAGGGCACCGGGTGTGTCCAATAGGGACCCACACTGCAGGGATACCAAAGAGGAGGGTCTGTGGGGACTTCTGAGAGAATTATTTTGGTGGCGGGGAGTAGGAGCCGATCGCCCCTCCTTGGGGACATCTGGACATGCGGGGACCCAAAGGCACAGCCCTTCACTCCCGCTCCAGAGGCTCCTGACGGCCATTACCCCAGTGCCAGCACTTCCCAAGGAATTAGCGGAGGCTTCTGTGGAAACTGCACCTCAGTTCCAGTCCACTCTCTGCCCAGTCCCACGTCCTCACCCTCTCACAGGTGTGTTCCCAAGCAGCTCCCAGTAGGCCTCCTGCATGCTGATCCCCACCTCCATTTCCATGCAGAGTCTGTTTCCCAGAAATCCAACCTGAGCTACGCGGTCACTGAGAAAGGGAGAGTGAAAGAAAGAAAAGGTGGGATGTTTGCTAGACTTGCTGTGGTGATCGCTCTGTAAGGTCTATAAATATGGAATCACTATGGTGTACAACTAAAACTAATGTAATATCGTATGTGGACTATAATGAAAAACAATTTTGAGGAAGAACATAAAGAAAAAAGAAAAGAATAGGTAGAAGGTGATAAGACAGCATGAACAGCCACACGAGCGTTACGGAGACCAGACAGGAGAGAGGCCTGCGCAAGCACAGAACATAGCCTTGCCCTCTGACCTTCCTACAAGACCTCTAATGAAGCAGACCCCCAATGCAGACCCTGACCTCTCATTAAGCAGTTTTAAGAGACAGAGATTGTCAGAAAAAGCGAGGTGGTGTTAAAGGAAAAGACAGAAATGGGGCGCGAGAGGAGAGCTATTCATAGTAGAATATGATTGCAATAGTCCTGTGAAGGGGAGACCGTAGGTTTGCAGAAGACAGTAGAAGAGAGAAGGGTGGGGCAGGCCTTCGGAGGGAGAAGAATGCTGCAGGTGGGGAAGGCTGAGGGGGAGTGAGTGTTCACTAAAGTTAGTACATAATATTAAAGCAGGAATTAGGGAAGAGAGGGTTGGAAAATGTTCTGAAGGACCTTATGCAGTATGAGAGGGCAAGTAAGAATTGAACCTGTGGACCAGGATGTCCTGTCTCCAGCACTGTCCCTACTAACATTAAACATTTAGAATGGTGAATCAATAGAAATATGGTTTGTAATTAAAAATTTCCCCATAGCCATGTTTAAAAATTGTAAAAAAGTAACAGGTGAAATTAATTTTAATGATAGTTTATTTAACACAATATATCTAAAATATTATTTCAACATGCATCAGTATAAAAATTATTAATGAGACATTTTATATTCTACCTATTAAATTTTCCAGCTCTGGTGTGCATTTTACGCTCCCAGCACATCTGACTTTTCATTGAAACACCTGATCTGTATTTAGATTTGATAACATTCACGGTTGAAAAAATAGATTTACAACCAAAGACATTGTATGCATATATGCATAACCCATGGACACAGACAATAGGGTGCTGAAGACCGGAGCGGAGGGGAGGGGGGGAGGGGAGACACAAGGGCTGGCTTGCGGGGTCAATGGGGGGAAAAAAAAAGAAAAGTAGATTTACAAACCTAAGTTGCTGCATACATACTTATGCTTTCCAACTGACTCAAATGATAAGGAAGTTTATATTAATTAAACCTAATTGAAATAAAAATATTTAATCTTTCAGTTGCACTTAACAGATCTCAAATCCTCAATAGCCACATGTGACTAGCAGCTGCCGCATCAGACCACAGGTCTGGAATATGGATTCCTAGACTTCTGGATTTGTGTCTTTGTTTTGTCCTCACTGTCTGTGAAAAAAATGGACCCCCAACCACCCACCAAGTGCTGCTCCACTAACAAGATCCTAATCTGTTCCCTCTTATTTCACAGAACGCTCTGAAGATGAGGGAGAAGGTTGAGAATCCAACATCTGTGGAAGGGAAATGGGGGTTTGGCTTGGACTAGACGAGGAGTGCGGAAAATGAGATATGAGTTGGAAGTATTCCATCCTGATTGTTACTCCGTGTTCACACGAGGAGTCTGTGGTTTCCTTCCAAGCCGGGTGCGCCGGAGACTGCACGGATGGCGCACAGCACAGCTCTTGATGGCGCCATCTCCCATTTTAGCAGTTCCCCTTGAGCTCTGAGCACTGACTGAGTCCAAAACACTTGGGTGTGGCTGCTAGGTCTGGTCCTCATTTCCTGCATTGCAAAATGGGGAAAGTAATCCCTTATTCGGGGGAACAATGGGAGGGAATTGGTGAAATCCCAACTGTGAAGCTACAGGGAAGGCGGAGTGTCTGTCCCAGACTTGGAGACCGTGCCCGCCTCTGCCTGTGGCTCATCTTCTGCTCCCAGCTGGGTGCTGGCAGCCTGTGCTTTCAGGCCACACTCAGGCACCGATTGCCTGCCTTGCATCTGACAGATCCATCATGGGGTGCTGGGGTGATGGAGGTTCTAGAGCATCCTTTAGAGATGTAGAAAGAATTCCCTCCTTTGCTCTGAAGGGTCCTACATCTATTACTTGGAGGTCCAGGTGAGATCTGGTGGGATCCCCACGCCAGCACAAGACCTGATCACCTTGCTTCCTGGCAACAGTATCTACCAGTATAGCCATTTCTAGAAATGGAGTCACACAAATGGATGATCACTCACACACACACACACGACACTGATGAGTATGATATGGTATTGCTGTATTGCTGGCATCCCCAGACTATATGGCACATTAGCTTAATATTCAGGTTGTACCTTAACCCCTCACAGGACAAGAAATGTAAAACTTAGATTTCTCCATCCCCTGTGTACAAGCCTGTCTTTCAAACCAATGTCCAGTCACTACCCAGGAGGGCTGCACGGAAATGAATGTTCCCTTGACATCCTCTGCTCCTGCCTCCTTGACACTCTCGCTTGGTGAAGCTGCCATCTTGATGTGGCCCTGATGAGGTCTCTGTGTATAGACTCGGAGCCTCCCCAGGAAAGACAGTGTGTTCTGGGAGGTAGAAACACGCAGGTAGAAAGCACTCCCCTCCGCATACACAGCACACAGCTGTCTGACTCAGCCTGTTTCCCCATCTTTAAATTGGGGAGAAACTCATGAGATTTTTTTTCTTCCATCTTAGTGGAAACTGGCCATACCTTCTTCATCCCTGTGAAAATCAGAGCTACACAGGCTCTGGCCAGCTTCTTTCCCTCTTCCAGTTAAATATCGACCAGTTAATATTTGCTTGAATTCAAACTGCATTTAACTATGAACCTAATGACTGAATTTACTAATTTCTGCAACAATACCTGGTACTTAGTAGGAGGTGGCAAAGAAATGGTTGTTCAATTGAACCTCACGGTCTCAGGTATAATTCCCATGAAAGAGACATGACATCAGAAGTGCGAGTTTTTCAGTTGCGAGGCATATGTCCAACGACTCCAAGAACATTAGTTGTGCTTGAAATAATTATTGATCTTCATTAACAGTGTTAAAAGCATTGCTCCGATGTCCAATTGCTTGTCATGCTCCCTTGGCCTGCTGCACAAAGGACTTACAGCGTGGTTCTTTCCCAGGAGAGCATTATTCAAAGCAAGACATAGAAAACACATTTGGGTACAGAAAACCCAAGTACAGACAGCTGAGCAAATAAATCAACAGTATGCACAACGACACAGGACTCACAGCGGACTGCTTTGGGATGTGCAGCAGACCTGCCCCCCTCTCTCTCTTCTTCTCAGAGTTCTCCAGATCCTGCTCTGTAACTGGGCACAGGCCCTCCCAGGGTCCCGGGCACACGCCAGGGAGGAAGAGAGCCTTTGAGTTTTCTGAAGCATCTATGTTAAGATTTATATTTTGCAAATAAGGTTTTTAGTATTTAAAAATGTGTAACATCTGTATATCTCATTGTAGAAGATTCTATCACTAACATATTAAAGAAGAAAGTAAAATTACCTGAAATCTTAGCTATCAGAGAAAATCATTGTATTTTCTTCTCTGTGTGTGTACATGTGTATGTGTGTATAACCTGATTTATTTCACTTTAGAATATATTCTAATCATCTTTTTATGTCAATATATTTAAGAAAATATTAATTATTTTTATATTGGGTATACTACAATTTATTTAACTAACCCCCTATTCATGGATATTTAGAATGTTTTCAATTTAAAAAATATTTTACAATGTAGTCATGAAACATTTTTTCACATATATCCTTGCCTACTTATTCAACCTTTTTTTTTTTGTTAGTCCTCACTGAAGGATATTTTTTCCATTTATTTTTTTATTTTTTTTTATTTTTTTAGAGAGAGTGGAAGGGAAGGAGGGAGGGTGAGAGAGAGAAAAAGAAAGAGAGAGAAACATCCATGAGAGAATAGACACATCAATTGGTTGCCTCCCACATGGGCCCCGACTGGGGCCAGGGATGAATCTAGCAACCCAGGTATGAGCCCTTGATGGGAATCAAACCCTTGACCCCTAGTGAGCTGGCCGGCGCTCTAACCACTGAATACACAGTCCAGGGCTCAACTATTTCTTTATGATTCCATTCTCGAAATGGAAGTACAAAAACTACCCTATATATGTTTATAAATGTTATATATATGTATCTAAAATATACTTATAAAAAGTTGGAAGAATATGTTTCAAACTTAATACAGTTGTTACCTCTTGAGAGGGAACTGAGATTGGGGATGTACTCAAAGAGGAAATTCACCAAATCTATAATGTTTTAGTTTTCACAAGAAGAAAATATCTGTGTAACTTATAATTAGTTAAAATTAAAGGTAACACCAGCCAAAAAGGAGAAGATAAAGTAATTGATAATCGATAATCACACATTATTGGAAATAAAACTGTCCACTTTTTCCTGCTGGAAAAAGTTAAAGAATAGGAACAGGATAGTATTAGACTTGTAAACTGCTAAGAGAAAAAAAAAAGGAAGCACAACACCTAAAAGCTTGGTTAGTCCAACAAAAGTAAGGAATGGAAAAAAAGAAAAATAACAAAAAAGCATAGTAAATAGAAAGTACAAATATGTGGAGAAGGTAAGTCCAGCTATACCAATGTCATGATTACTGTAATTTGGTAAAGTCCCCATTAAATGTAGCAACTCTCATATCAGGTAACAAACAAAAGCCAGTTATGGGTTGTTTAAATGGACACATAAAAATACATGACGCAGAAAGCTGCAAAATAGAGGAATGGAAAAGACGCATTAACCAGGAAATGCTAATACCAAGAAACAGATGTGCCAATATTAATATAAGAAAATGGATTTCAAAGCCCAAAGAATTAATGGTCCAAGAAGAGTCTTTTTTGTTTGTTTGTTTAGTTCTTGTCCATTCCTGAATCTTTGTGCACTTTTAAAAGGTATAAAGAAAAATAGCCCTGGCCAGTGTGCGCAGCGGTTAGAGCATCGGCCTGTGCACCAAAGGGTTGCAGGTTCGATTCCCAGTCAAGGGCACATACCTTGGTTGCGGGTTCCATCCCCACCCCTGGTCTGGGCTCCTGCGGGAGGCGACCAGTTGATGTGTCTCACATTGATGTTTCTCTCTCTCCCCCTTCCTCCCTTCCACTCACTCTGAAAAGCAATGGAAAAAATATCCTTAGGTGAGGATTAACAAAACAAAACAAAAAAGAGAAAGAAAGAAAAATGACCACTCAAGTAAAAAAAATCAAGGATTTACCATTGCACTGTCTAATATAGTAGCCGCTAGCCACAGAGTATAGCCAATAGCTGCTAGGCTACTGAACACAAAATATGGCTAAGCCAACATGAGATGTGCTGTATGTGCAAAAACATACATTGGATTTCAAAAACATGGTATGAAAAATCATGCAAAATATCTCATTAATATTTTTAAAATATTGATTACATGTTGAAAAGATCATATTTTAGATTTACTAAGTTAAATACAACCTATTAAAATTAATCTCACCAGTTTCTTTTTTTTAATGTGGCTATGGAAATTTTTAAATAATATACATATCTCACATTGATTTCTATTGGACAGTTCTGAAGAGGATTAGACTAATACAATTAATAAGTATAAACTAACAGATATATAAAGGGAGAATTTTGATCTCAGAGATTTTACACTCGTGTCAAACATTCATGCAACCTTGAATAGAATGATGTTTCTATCTCTCCCTCTCTCTTCTTCTTTGAAATCAACTTAAATTGATCAATTACCTGGTAGTCACATGAAGATATCAAAAATGTCTAAATAGACTAATAGCTAAGCACAATGCTTTTTCACAATCTCAGGAAATCCTTGCTGCCTAGTCCAAATGCTGTTGCCCTCCCCAGTGAGTGTGGGGAGGTGTCAGTGCAGGGTGAGCCTGTGGGTAGTCAGGCTTCAGGGTGGAGAGTGTTCATGTCAGGAGCCCAAGTTACCTGAGGTCCCGCTCTGCCTCCTGGCCCCAGCTCACAAGATTTGTTGAGTCTGGACTCCCCTGTCAGAGAGCAATGATGACAGCTTTACCCCGGGGCCATGCCTATCTGCCAACTGGGAAGGGCAGGCCTGACTGGCCAGCTATTCTGAATGATTTAGCCTGTAGCCCTGAGGAGGGCCCCAGGCTCTCTCCTCCACATGGATTTTATCACTCAGCACTTGGAGAACAGACTTTTATCTCAAGTAGCTTATCTCACTCATGTTTGGCTTGAAGTTTTAAAAATTCTTATTTCTTCATCAATCCAATTTTAAAAAAAATAATCACCCTCAATATTTTTAGTGTACAGGTAGCATCCTCCCTTGATTTTCAGCAACATTATAGATCAAATTATTTCTGTTATTTCATAGGATTTTGAGTAGGTGGGGATGCAGAGGCTGGTATCCAGTCTGTATTATTTGTCTCATAACCAGGCATCTTACTAAATGCATTTTTCATATTAAAATAAACACTGATATATCATTAAGAATAATGCAAAATATGCATGCATTTTTCAATGACACAGAAACCATCAAACAAATGATATGATTGTGGAGGATTGCTAGGGATATTTTGAGGACAAAATTTGAAGTTCAACTAAAAAATGAATTTTGGCTACCTTGAAATTTCTCTCTCTCTCTCTCTCTCTCTCTCTCTCTCTCTTTCTCTCTCTTTCTCTCTCCCCCTTCACCTCTCTTATCCAAAGAAATAAATCCACATTCCAATAAAGATAAAAATGTACTAGTAAGCCTTTCTGGTCTCCCACAACTGCAGGGCCGGCTTTATGGGTGTGCACTCAAGGCCCAGTGCTTAAAAGGGGCTGGACTTCATTTAAGGCTCTGCTATTGCTATCCTAAAATTCTTAATTCGCACAACTGGGTGACTGATCCTAAAGATAGGCTTTACTTAGCAAAGCCTGGTCATAGATATTTCTGCAAAAATACTTAGCCAGTATTATGCATTTTTCGCCCAAATTAAAAGATTAAGGGTGGTGACATTTTGCTAACTCCAAAGAGAACTCCATCATGTGTATCTTCAGAATAATCTCACCTTTCTGCAGGGGTGGGGTGAGGGGTTGAATTTGGGGAAAAGAGTATGAACAGAATCCGTTTCGTTAGTATCCTTTTGTGAGGTTGCCTCACCTTCACTTGACACTCTTTTATTCTCACTTTACTCTCCAGCCATATTCCAGCTTGCAGTTCAGTACACAAATTTATTCTTTCTCCCACACATTCGCACAAGTGTCCCCATTGCTTCAAATACCCTGCCCAACCTATGCATGTGATGAGCTCCAATTAATCTTTAGCCTTTGCTTGGTTATAACCCCCTTTAGGACCCTCTCCTCGGCCTCTCCAGGCTGAGCTAAGTGCCTTGCTCTATTGACCTCATGTCTCCAGTGAGGACTTAATCATGGAGCTGGAATTCTTATGCACCTCTTTTCCACTAGAGTAGTGGTTTCCAACATTTTTGTGTGTATTCACTAATTTTTGTGTGTGCGGCACACTTGAAAGTATTAAAACACTGAAACACATTAAACAAGTCAAGAATAATTACAAGGCAATTACTGCTGTAGTGTAACTGGGTCTCGAAGCTGCTATAACAGCATCGCTGTTACTGCACTATCACTTGGTCTCCCTTTAATGCTAGTTTGCTGTTCTGAGTACATGCTCTTGCCTATCTTACATGTTACATTTTCTTATGTTCCAATAAACACCAAGTTGGATAGATTTTACATCTCTCACCTTTGGGTCTGTGTCCTATTTGACAGACTTTGCTGACATACATATTTCATTAGAGCAAAAATATGTGTTAGACACTGACTGAAATCCGACCGCCCCTCATGATCACCAGGATCAGTTACACAGATTGCTCACTGTACCTGGGCGCTCAGCTGAAGGGGCCAAGGGAGACCAATGGCCAGCCGTAACCTGTCAACAGATGATGTGCCCACCAGACTGCACCTGCCCAGAAGGGGTCCCTTTTCCTGATTTGTGCAAAGGTGCCATTTGGATGAGTGGGTGCTCTGGCTCAGGACACCCCAGGCTGCTACAGAGATCAGCTGGGAACAGCTGGAGAGCAAGGATTCTATTCATCTTTACATCTCCAACATTTACCACTGTGCTGGATAATAACAGACATCAGTAAATGTGGAATAAATTATAAAACAATCAAGAGGCCCTGCTGATAGCATGTAACACAATTTGGGCCTAGTCTAAAACATTATTAATATAAATTTCCCAAATCTGGTCTGCTGGGGCTCTGCTTTTTAAATGCGTTGGATACACTGGCGTGATGTGGTAAAGTTACCGCCCCCCCACCCCCCCATCCCTCAGGCATCATACGGAGCCCTGGATCCTTCCCATTTGTGCTGGGAGTGTTGCAAGCCCTTAGTCATTGTTCATCAAGTGTACTAATGTTGAAAGAAAGGAGGTGAGAACATACAGTGGGGTAAAGACAGTCTATTCAATAAATGGTGTTGGGAAACTTGGACAGATACAAAAGAAAATGAAACTGTACCACGTTCTTACACCATACATAAGAATAAACTCAAAATGGATTAAAGGCTTAAATGTAACACTCAAAACCATAAAACTTCTGGAAGAAAACATAGGCAGTAAAATCTCAAACATTTCTCTTAGTAATATTTTTTTCTGATGTATCTCCTCTGGCAAGGGAAACAAAAAAATACATAAACCAATGGGATTACATCAAATGAGAAGTTTTTGCACAGCAAAGGAAACCCTCAACAAAATGCAAAGACAACCTACTGAATGGAAGAACATATTCGCCAATGATGCATCTGATAAGGGGTTAACACAAAATTTATAAAGAACTTTTACAACTCAACACTAAAAATCAAACAATCCCATTAAAAATGGGCAAAGGACCTGAATAGATATTTCTCCAAATAGGACATAAAGATGGCAAATAGACATATGAAAAAGTACTCAACATCACTAATCATCAGAGAATTACAAGTTAAAACCACAATGAAATATCACTTCACATCTGTCAGAATGGCTACCATCAACAAATCAACAAACAAACAGTTGGCGAGGATGTAGAAAAAAGGGAACCTTCATGCACTGTTGGGTGGGAATGGAGATTGGTGCAGCCACTATGGAAAACAGTATGGAGGGTCCTCAAAACTTAAAAATGGAACTGCCTTATGACTAGTGATTCTACTTCTGGATATGTATTCCAAGAAGAAACCCAAAACACAAATTCAGAAGTACATATGCACCCCTATGTTCATTGCAGTGTTATTTACAATAGCCAAGATATGGAAGCAACTCAATAGATGAGTGGATTAAAAAGCAGGGGTACATATATACAATGGAATATTACATGGCAGTAAGAAAGAATGAAGTCTTACCTTTTGCAACAGTATGGATAGACCTAGAGAGTATTATGCTAAGTGAAATAAGTAAGTCAGAGAAAGACAAATACCATATGATTTCACTTATATGTGGAATCTAAAGAACAAATAAAACAGAAACAGATTCATAGATACAGAGAACAGGCTGATGTTTCCAGAGGGAAAGGGGTTTGGGGAACTGGGTGAAAAAGGTGAAGGGATTAAGCACTACAACTTGGTAGTTATAAAATAGTCACCGAATGTAAAGTATAGCATAGGGAATATAGTTAATAATATTGTAATCACTATCTATGATGCCAGGTGGGCACTGGAAATATCAGAGGGACCACTTTGTAAAGTGTATGATTATCTAATAACTATGCTGCACACCTAAATCTAATACAAAATAATATTGAATGTAGTAAACTGTAATTGAAAAAAATAAATTAAAAAAGAGAAAGAAAGAAAGGCTGAGAGCTGCTGTGCCAACACACTTCCTTCTTATAAACAGGAAGCCGGCAGTCTCTCTCCCCGCCCGAGTTCCTGCATAGCATGAGCAAGCAGAAATGAGCACTCACTGAGAATTTTAGTCCTAGAGCTGGAAAAAGGCTTAGAGGTCACCCAGTTCATTCTTATTCACAATCATGAGACTGAGACCTAGAGAGGAATGTGCTGTCACACAATTGTTGGTAGAACAGCAACTAGAACCCAGGTTAAGAGTACCTTCCTCCTGCAAGCCGTGTGTATGCCTTCCCATCCTTCCTTTTATTCAGGTCTATAGCAGTTCTCTCCTCCCCCAGTCCATGAGCCGATTGCCTTGGTCTCCCCTAATCCTACTCTAAGAGATGACAGAGCCAAGTCCAAGCAAGGGTGGGAATAGAAAATGGCCTAAAGGGTAATCTTGTCTTGAAAGTGCAAGAAGCTGACCTGGGCCTCTGACTGGAGACATCACATTGACACTGCCAGGTTTTATGCTAATAAAGAGTGCTGCTCGGCCACTGTGGCTCAGTGGTTGAGCGTCTACCCATGAACCAGGAGGTCACCGTTTGATTCCCAGTCAGGGCAATGTGCCTGGGTTGTGGGCTCAATCCCCAGAGGGGAGCATGCAGGAGGCAGCTGATCAATGATTCTCTTCCCCAGAGGGCATGCAGGAGGCAGCTGATCAATGATTCTCTCTCATCATTGATGTTTCTATCTCTCCCTCTCTCTTCTTCTCTGAAATCATCAAT
>NW_005369217.1:730439-739073 GCF_000412655.1 Myotis brandtii
ACGGTAAGAGAGTGAGTCCCCGGGCAAGTATCTGTCTAAAGAGAGATAGAGAGGAGAATGAGGCCGGAGAACAGTGGAAGTCTGTCAACTACATGGGGGCCCCTTGGCCATCTTAAAGGTCCACCTGAGATGCGTTCCCTGAGCCTCGTGATCTAAGTGAGGCGATCTCTGTTCTCTTCCACCATAACCCAACTACAAGTTGTAACTGTGTGTTTCTTTGTGTGTCTTCCTTGTTCAGTGTCCAGGTCATCGGAAGGCAGGTCCATGAAGGCAGGGAGCATGTGGTTTGTTGGCTCCCAGACCCAGCAGGGCCTGGCGTGTAGCAGGCACACAACAAATATTTGATGAGACAATGAATAAAGATTTGTTTTCGGCTTTGTTTTTTAAACATTGGTGATTCAGTTTGTACAATGTCATGAACTGAAATACCACTGACGGTTTCATGGCTGCAACTTGAGCACTTGGCATTAGGTGTGTATTTAAACCAGATATAAATTATATAAATGGTTTTTTGCATCATCCATGACTCTTTTTATAAGCGATGGAGCAGACAACCAGGGGATTAATATATTTTCCAATGGACACGGGTTTCCTAAAGGTATAACATTACTATAGATTCTATTATACCTCATATTTGCTTCACTGCATAATTCACAATTCCATCTTAGACATAGTGATTTATAGTTTGTCTTACTTTTGTGTAGAGAAATGTTGTTGAAGGAGTTTTTATTTTGCTCCTTTGACATGAGTATACAAGGTCATAAGTGTTAATAAAACTAGGCCCGCTCTGCCCAACTTCAGAGGATGTTCGTACTGGAGTGAAGTGAAGGCAGACTTGGGGGTGGGTGTATTCTTTCCAGGGCATCCAGAGGATCTTTTCAAAACTGAAATGAGAGCATGGCATTCATGTGCTTAACACCCTCCAGTGACCTCTCATTGCACCGAGAACAAAAACAAATCCCTCCCACTGGCCTACAGGGCCCGAGAGGATGTGCCCTTGGCCTGTCTCCTACCTGGTCACTTCTCTCCCTGCCTGGCTCAGTGGACTCAGGCCCCAAGGACCTCCTTTCTGTTCCTCGTGCAGCCAAGCCCATTTCCTCTCGGAGGCTGGCACCTCTGCGTTGTCTGCCCAGACGTTTCTTCCTCTCCATCCTTGTCCAGCTGCGCTCTCTCATTATTCAGTTCCTGGTTTACATGTCACCCCCAGGATGTCTCTTCCCCAACCCCATTTCTAAAGTACACCCCTGATCAGTCTCCATAACATCTTTCTGTTTGTCTTTCCATAGAACTCATTGTTATCTGTTATCTGATAGTTTCTTGTTCCTCTCCATTTATTTACTTATCCTCTGCCTACCTCACTAGAATATAAGCTCCATGAGAACGAGGTCATTATCTTTATTGTTCTTTGCTGCATTTCCAGCTCAGAACAGTGCGGGCCCATAGTAAATGCTCTAGAAATATTTGTAGATGAACGAATGAAAGCCCACAGGGCAGAGTTGCTGGCGTGGTTTCCCAGCCTGGCCCGAGGTTGACCTGGAGAGTCCGGCTGAGAACTTGGGAAACAGTAGGAGCCTGTTATGCTGGAGAAAGCAAGTGGCCTAGAAGTTATGCGGTCTGACTCCTAGACCCTTTTCTTATTCTCAGCACTAGCTTCTTTCCCAGGGCCTCCGTTTCCTCATCTGCCCTGTGAGGGAATCGGATGGGGCAATCTCTGAGGTCACACCTGGTGGACTTTGTACCCCTGTGCTCCACCCTTCAAGCACAGAGGCCAGCTGCCTGGGGGAGCAGAGCCTCGGGGTCGCTGCAGCTGCAACACCTCCACTTTTCAGAGGCTCCTGATATTGGAGGAGATGCCTGACTTTTTTTGGCCTAAAACTGAGAGTTAAACAGCAAACAGCACTTCTGGAGGCAGTGAGGTGTACTGGGAAGGTTACTGGCACCAGATGGACCTGGGTTTGGGCCTCAGCTCCTTGTTTACCAGCTGGATGACCTTGAACATTTTCCTAACAGGAATGCTTATACCCTGCTTGCCGTGAAGTTTACAGAGAAACTGAACAGAGGTCAACTCCCTTCCCATCGCCTTAGGAAGTTTAGCGTGACCACGGGAATGCCCAGTCTGGGTTACAGAAGCCAGCCTGCAGGCTGTCCTCACTGACGTCAGCAGGGGCTGCAGGGCAGTGGCAGCCAGAGTGAAAAGGGGAGATGGGCTTAGCTCCGAGAAGGAAAACCAAAATAACTCATTTGTGAGAACTGCAAAATAGCTTGTTTATTTGCTTTGCACCAGAGCAAATAAAGAAATGGCTGCGCAGAACTGGAAAGAAGAGAAGTGTGTTTATCACACGTTCCTGGGCAAACCTCATTTGCATTCCTAGAGAGTGTTGATGCAGTGTTCTGAGAAATGAAGTTGTGCCCTGGCTGGTGTTACTCAGTGGTTAGGGTGTCGGCCCACGGACCAAAAGGTTGCATGTTCCATCCCTGGCCCAGGTTGAGAGGCAACCAATCGATGTCTCTCTCTCTCTTTCTCTCTCTCTCTCCCTCTCTCCCTCCCTCCTTCCCTTCCCCTTCCTCTAAAAATCAATGGAAATAATATCCTTGGGTGAGGATCAACTAAAATATATAAACAGGAAGAAGACATGAAGTTGTTTGGTAGGCCGGCTTATCTCAACACAAATCACTTGGGTTTTGTCTCGTGTGGTGGTCAAGAGCTGCTATTTGGTGAGCTTGACTACATGCCTGAGACTGGGCTAAGTCTTTTACAAATGGTGGCAGACACGACAGGTTGCCTCACTCAGTACCCAGCCACCTTCTGTCTCCCCTGCCTTCCTTTTTCATAGAGCCTGGGAACCTGAAACTCTGCAGATGGCCATGTAACATAGTTCTGGCCAATAATATGTAAGTGGAAATTTCTTGGAGAGAAAATACTTTATCTTCTTCCCACTCCTCCTTTATTCTTGCCTGTAATATGGATGTGATGCCCGAGGGTGCAGCAGCCTTCTTGCAACCATGAGGCTGAAAGTCACCAGGCTAAGAGTCTACTCCCTGAAAACATAATGTCTTTCATTAGAAACACAATCAATATTGTAGAACACGCCATTATTGGTACCATTAGGAAAGATACAATTAATGCTGCTCATTAAACTACAGCCTGTTTGAAAAGCACAGCCAGATTCCCAAGACATTAAAATGTGGAGGAAAAAAACACACACAAAACAACATGGGTCTTAGAATCAATGAGAATTGAACAAGTATCTGGAACTTGGACTATCTATCTCTAGACTTAAGTAAAAACAACAGACTCCTTTTAGGCATGGTTGTTGGGCTTTTGTTACTGATGGGGAACATGTTTCTAATGTTGGTTCCTCACAATCACCTCCTGAGAAGGGTATTACTACCTCGAGTTTATTAATAAGGAAATGAGGCAGAGAAGGGAGATGGACTATAACGCATAGAATCACACACATTGGAAATGAGAGCTGAGCCCACTTAGGGTCTCCGAGCCCGCTATACTTGACCCTGTACCCCACCTGCGCCGTTGCTCTTCCTGCCTTGCACGTGGCCTTCGTGGCTCAGCTAAGAGGGCCGGTCAGCAGCTCCGCAACTACACCCTCACCCCTGCTCCCGAGGACACTGCCCGTAGCCTCGTAGCTCTCCAGCACACGAAATTCGATCCTGGGAGCTGGGTGCCAGGACCACAGAATTTAGCAATCACTCGGCACAAGGTTTCTTAGTCATTTAGGCAGTTCGTTTTCTGTCCTGTTGCTTGCACTCCTTCCTCATCCCTTATTGAATAAAAGCCTAGGATGAGAGAAAGCTCAGTGTGTCTCTGGAAGAATTCCATATTCATACTCTCCCTGGCTTGCTGCTGATTTCCTGTTAGCCTACAGGCTTCTAGTCTGCGGGCCCAGGAGGCCTCATGTGAAAGAAGTTTGCAGAAGAGGAATTCCTGGCCAAGAGCCTCTTGCAAATCAGTCGGTCAGCTTTCCTTGGCCATGAACCTGGCCTTGAGGACAACCTCCTGGAGACCGACGGAAGGGGAAGGGAAGGGGAGGCTGAGCACTGGGCCGAAGGTCACAGCCCAGGCAGTGGCTTGCAGCTTAAGGAAGTGTTCCCTCCAAACGCTGATGTTTTCTAAAGCGGGAGGAGAAGCAGTTGTTGAAGGATGTTAGTTTAAGTAAAAGAATGTGCTTTTCCAGATCGCTGCTATCTGATTGGTAGAAGTTGAGAACACAGGGGCAAATTAAATGGGATATCAACTGAACTAATACATTAGGACATTTTTTTTTTTTAGTGTGTTGTTTATGGAATCACTGGAAATGCTTAAGGAGCACATTAAGAAGAGGACTGCTCCTTTGGGAGCAATTCCTGTGAAAAGGGCCCCACGCAAAAGCCAGGGTGGGGGGTGCAGCAGCCCCGGGCTGGAGCAGGAGGGGAGGCGGCTTTGCTCCTTGTGTGGCCCTGCTAGCGTTTCCCTCAGGGCAGGGGGAGAGCTAGGGGTGGGGCAGGCGGGGCTTGGTGCCATCTCCTCTGGCTTCCAGCAGAGGCAGGAGTGGAGAAGTGGGAAAATCCTGTGGGGTTTTTTCTTCTGACATGAGGGAAAAACACTCAAAGGATCCTTTTCTGAAAAAACCCATTGAGAGCTGCTGCTCCGCCCCCACTCCCACCCCAAGATCCACACAGCCCAGGCTGTGGGCTGGAAAACTGACCTTTCCAGCCCTGGTTTATTCATAACCACACCTTCAGTCCAGCTCCAGCGTGGCCTGGCACCCCACACCACACTCTTCCCATAAGAGATGTTATTAAAGGCCTGCGTACCTCACAGGAAGCCTTAGATTGCAAGCATATGTCCAAACTGCTGACTTTGTGTAAATGGATCGAGTCACCGAGTCTGAGTTGGAGGGGCCGATGTTTGCACGGGGAGTGGTGAGGACTTGCCATTTGAATGTGCGCCAGGCTGAGTGGGGCTTCTGGCTTCAGATGGAGTCAGGCTGAGAGAGGTTTCGTTTGTAAATCAGCCATATGGTAATTCTTCTCCTCTCTTCTTTCTGCAAGTGAAGCATCAGCACACATTTATCCTGACCCCATGTGGGGCTCATTGGCTTTTTCCTCTCATTCATCCGCTGTGCCGATGATTCTCTCCCATCATTGATGTTTCTCTTTCTCCCTCTCCCTTCCACTCTGAAATCAATAAAAGTATATATATTTTTTAAAAATTAAACTTCTGCTTCACAAAAGATCCTGTTAAGAGGATGAGAAAACAACCCACAAACAGGGAGAAAATTGTTCCCAATCTTCTCTCTCTGTTTCCAATCTCCACCACACTTGCTATGGGCTTCCTGGACCAACAGATCTATTGACTGCATGCTGGTGCAATTTTTAAAGATTAAATGTTTTATTTTGAGCTAATTGTGAATTCACACACATGCAGTTATAAGAAACAATGCAGAGAGATTTCATGTATCTTTTCCCCAGTTTCCTCCAATGGTAACATCTTACAAAAGTATAGTGCAGTATCATAGCCAGAATATTGACATTGAGACATTCAAGATATAAGACTTATCCATCAATGTTGCCCTTTTATAGCCACACCCACACGCCTCCCTCCTATCATTCCCCTCCTTTACCCCTGGCAAACACTAATCTCTTATTTGTTTCTATAATTTTGTCATTTAAAGAAAGCTATATAAACGGAATCATATAGTATGTAACCTATTGCTGTTAGATTTTAGAATTTCACTCAGCATAATTCTCTGGAGATTCATCCAAGTTGTGGCATATATCAATCATTCTTTTTTATTGTTGAGTAGTATGCCTGGTATGGATGTATCACAGATTGTTCATCCATTCACTCATTGAAGGATATCTCGTTTGCTTCTAGTTTTGGGCTATTGTGAATAAAGCTGTCATGAACAGTGATGTGCAGGTTTTTATGTGAATTAAGTTTTCATTTCTCTGGGATAAATGCCATTCCTTTGGGTCATATGGCAGCTGCATAGTTAGCTTTTTAAAAAACTGCCAAACTGCCTTTCAGAGTGACTTACCATTTTGCATGACCGATGGCAATGTATGAGAGATCCTTTCTCTACATCCTCACCTGCATTGATGTTGCCACTACTTTCTATTATCGTCATTCTGATGAGTGTGTATGATGTCGTAACATGATTTATATTTGCACTTTCCTAATTGCTGGTGATGTTAAATGTCTTTTCATGTGCTTATTTGCCATCTGTATATCCTCTGTTGAAATGTTTGTTTGTATCTTTAGCCTATTTTCCAATAGGATAATTTGTGTTTTGTTATTTAGTTTTAAGAGTTCTTATATACTTAGATACTAGTTCTTTGTCAGATATGTGGTTTGCAATTTTCTCCATGTTTGTGAGTTATTTTCTCATCATCTTAGCAGGGACTTTTGTGAAGCAGAAATTTAAATTTTTTAAAAATATATTTTTATTGATTTCAGAGAGGAAAGGAGAGGAAGAGAGATAGAAACATCAATGATGAGAGAGACTCATTGATAAGCTGTCTTTTGCACACCCCCTACTGGGGATGGAGCCTGCAATCCGGGCATGTGCCCTGACTGGGAATCAAACTGTGACCTGGTTCATAGGTTCATGCTCAACCACTGAGCCATGCTGGTAGGGCAGAAGTTTAAATTTTGATGAAGTCTAATTTATTAACTTTTCCTTTATGAATTATGCTTTTGGTGTCAATTCGAAGAAGTCTTTACTTAACTTTACCCCCAAAGATTTTCTCCTATGCTTTTTTTCTAAAAGATTTATAGTTTAATATTCATTGAAGGCTGTAATACATTTTTTCTTTTGAATTTTTGGTGTTTATATTTTTATTTTTGTGTGTGCTTTTGTATTGATTTATTTATTTTTACAATACACAAAATAAATCTATTATCAGATTGTAGATACAACATAATTATCCATTTATATGCAATAAACATTAATATTTCAAGCAAAACAATTTTAAATTAATAATACATTTTGAATTAATTTTTGTATGCTGTGTAGGACTTAGAGCAAGATACCTTTTTTTTTGCCTGTAAATGTCCAATTGCTCCAGCACCATTTGTTAAAAAGGCTGTCTTTCCTCCACTGAATTACTGTTGCACATTTGTCAAGAATCCCTTGGGCATATTTGTGCAGGTCTTTTTCTGGGTTCTCTATTCTGCTCCAGTGCTCTCTGTGTCTATCCCTCTACCAATACCATCCAGTCTTGATCACTGTAGCTATATATTATGATACAACATCTTGAAATTGAGTAGGCTGGTTGTTCTTAATTTACGTTTCTATTTCAAATACTGTTTTAGCTATTTTAGATCTTTTGCCTTTCCAAATAAATTTTAAAGTAATTTTGTCTATAGTTCTAAAAGATCTTGCTGGAATTTTGGTAGGAATTGTGTTAAACCTGTATAAAAATTTGAAGGACAATTGACACATTTATTATGTTGAGTCTTCCAAACTATGAACACAGTATTTAGATCTTTGATTTTTTTTCAACAGTGTTTTGTAGCTTTCAGCATAAAAGTCCTGTACATGTTTTACTATATTTAAACCAAAATATTTCATCCTTTTAAAGCTACTGTAAACGGTAATACATTTTAAATTTTGGTGTATATGTCTTCATTACCAGTATATAGAAATAGAATTGATTTGTGTGTGTGTTTATTGTGTATCTTGCAATATTGCCCAACACAGTTTGAGTGTTTTGGTTTTGTTTGTCTTTTTGTAGATTTTTTGAAATTTTCTACCTAGAAAATCATGTCATATGCAATATGGAGAGTTTTCTTCTTTCCAATCTGTATGCCATCCATCCCCCCTCCCCTTAAAAATTGTTAAAAACACACACCATAAAGTTGACTATCCACACCAGTGTACATTTCCGTGGTGTTGAGTACATTCACACTTGTGCAGCCATCATCACCATCCATCCCATAACTATTTTAATCCTGCAAAACCGAAACTCTATACCTATTAACACCCCATTCTTTCCTCTCCCTAGACCAGTGATGGCGAACCTATGACCCGCGTGTCAGAGGTGACACGCGAACTCATTTTTTTGGTTGATTTTTCTTTGTTAAATGGCATTTAAATATATAAAATAAATATCAAAAATATAAATCTTTGTTTTACTATGGTTGCAAATATCAAAAAATTTCTATATGTGACACGGCACCAGAGTTAAGTTAGGTTTTTTCAAAATGCTGACACGCCGAGCTCGAAAGGTTTGCCATCACTGCCCTAGACCCTAGTAACCACCATTATACTTTCTGTCCTTATAATTTTGACTACTCTAAGCACCTCATATAAGCAGAATCATACAGTATTTGTTCTTTCGTGCCTGGCTTATTTTACTTAGCATAATATCCTCAAGATTCATCTATGTTATAGCATATTACAGAATTTTCTTCCTTTTTAAAGGTGAATAATATTCCATTATATGTATATACCACATGTTGCTTATCTATTCTTCTAGTTGATGGAAACTTGGGTTGCTTCCACATTTTAGCTACTGTGAATAATGAATGGATATACAAAAATCTCTTAGGAATCTGCTTTTAATTATTTTATTTATTTATTTATGTATGTATGTATGTATGTATGTATGTATTTATTTATTTTTATTGTT
>NW_005369217.1:739140-739546 GCF_000412655.1 Myotis brandtii
TTTTTTTTTAAACTATAGTCTGGCCCTCCAATGGTCTGAGGGACAGTGAACTGGCCCCCTGTTTAAAAAGTTTGAGGACCCCTGGTTTAAAGTATTACATGTCTCCTTTTCCCCCCCGATTAACACCCCCCCGGCCACTCCCATTCCAAGCGCAAGCCCCCACCACCCCAGTGTCTGTGTCCATTAGTCATGCTAATATGCATGCATACAAGTCCTTTGGTTGATCTCTAACCACTCCCCTACCCTGCCTGCTCCCTGAGGTTGGACAGTCTGCTCAGAGCCACCTTGTCTCTGGATCCATTTTTGTTCATCAGTTTATGTAGTTCATTATATCCCACACATGAGTGAGATCATGTGATATTTATCTTTCTCCAACTGGCTTATTTCGCTTAGCATAATGCTCTCC
>NW_005369217.1:741342-763731 GCF_000412655.1 Myotis brandtii
GGGCATCCCTGTCTTGTTCCTGTTCTTAGGGGAAATGAATTTAGTTTTTGCCTGTTGAGTATGATGTTGGCTGTAGGTTTGTCATATAAGGCTTTTATTATGTTGAGGTATGATCCCTCTATTCCCACTTTTCTGAGAGTTTTTATCAAGAAAGGGTGTTGAATTTTGTCAAATGCTTTTTCCCGAATTGATTGATATGATTATTGTCTCTCTGCTTTTAATTCTTTTGAGTATATGCCCAGAGGCGGAATTGCTGAGTCATATGGTAACTATTTTTTAATTTTTTGAGGAAACTCCATACTGTTTTACATAGTGACTGTACCATTTTACATTCCCCCCAGCAATGTGCAAGTGTTCTACTTTCTCCATAACCTCACCAACACTTGTTGTTTTATGTTTTTTGTTTGTTTGTTTGTTTTTATAGTAGCCATCTAATGGATGTGAGGTGGTATCTCATTGTAGTTTCAATTTGAATTTCCCTAATGATTAGTGATGTTGAGCATCTTTTCATGTACTTTTTGGTCATTTGTATATCTTCTTTGGATAAATGTCTATTCAAATCTTTTGTCTATATTTGTATGGAGTTGTATGTTTTTGTTAAGTGTTAGGAATTCTTTATCTATTCTGGATATTAGTCCCTTATCAGAAACATGATTTAAAAATATTTTCACCTATTCTGTGGGTTGCCTTTTTAATCTGTGGATAGCATCTTTGATGTTCAAAATTTTTAAAATGGTCATGAAATCCAATTTATCTATTTTTTTTTGTTACCTATGCCTTCAGTGTTATCCAAGACACCATTACCAAATCCAATGTTGTGAAGCTTTTGTCTTGTGTTTTCTCCTAAGAGTTTTATGTCTTACATTTAGATCCTTACTCCATTTTGAATTAATTTTTGTATAGGGTGTTAGGTAAGGCTCCAACTTCATTCTTTTATTTGCTATTCTTGTCCTATTGCCTTGATTAGGGAGAAAACATTTCATCTGTCACCACTAAGTTTCATAGGAGCTGTAGATATTTTTGCAGATGATTTTCATCAGTTTGAGGAAGTTTCCCTGTATTTCTATTCCTGAGAGCTCCTTTAAAAAAATCATGAATAGCCCTAACTGGTTTGGCTCAGTGGATAGAGTGTCGGCCTGTGGACTGAAGGGTCCCAGGTTCGATTCCAGTCAAGGGCATATACCTTGGTTGTGAGTACATCCCCAGTAGGGAGTGTGCAGGAGGCAGCTAAATTGATGTTTCTCTCTCATCAATGTTTCTAACTCTCTATCCCTCTCCCTTTCTCTCTATAAAAAATCAATAAAATATATTTTTAAAAAAATCATGAATAGGGTTGATTTTTGTCAAATGCTTTTCTGTATCAATTGATATGATTATGTGACTTCTTTAAACTTTTTTAGGCCAAACAAAGAATAATTCAGGATGCTTTGGGCTGCAAATAGCATATTAAACCAGATTAAAATGTGATTAAAGTAAAAATAAATGTATTCTTTCTCTGAACAGGATGTCTGAAAATTGACAGTTCCAAGGTTGGCTAATTTGGCAAGTCAGAAATGTTGGGATGCTGTGTGTTTTCGGTTACTCCTCTGTCTCTTTTTAAATTTATTTTTTTTTATTGCTGACAATATATGCCCCATTCTGCCTTCCGGGATGCTGTGTGTTTTCCGTTACTCCTCTGTCTCTTTTTAAATTTATTTTTTATTGCTGACAATATATGCCCCATTCTGCCTTCACCCCCCTCCACCCAGCCCCTGACTGTCCCCTCATAGTTGCAAATTGGCTACTGAGGCTTTGAGTGTCACAAGGTAGGCAGGAAGTAGGGGATGCACTCCTCTTTTTATCATGAGGAAAGTCTTTCCTTGAAAATAATAGGCTTTTATGTCTTTTGGCCAAAATATTTAACCCTAAACCAATCTGGCAAAAGGAATGGAAAGGAAATGAAATTCCCACGAATAGTTTAATTCTATATTTTTCAGTGTGGATACTTTTGGCATTTTGGTTGACAATTTGTTGTTGTGCTGGACTGTTCTGCTCACTGCAGGACATTGAGCGCATCTGGCCCTCACTTATTAAGTGCCAATAAAGCCCTTGAGTAACTGTGAGAACTTTCAAACTTCCTCTGGTGGGCAATACCACCTCCCATTGAGATCCATTGTTTACTAGTAGATCAATGTGATTCACTCCCAGGGCCTGGGTCCATTTTTACCTTATAATATAGCATAGAAGGAGGAAATGACTCTTGAGTATATTGTCAGCAGTGTCAGCCATTGGGAGGAGGGGGGCGGGTAGAAGCATCTTCAAGTGGAACCAGAAACATGATTGGATACAGAGAGATGCCGACATCTTTCCCAGAGCCTCCAAATCCAGGGGGAGTTACTCTTTCTGCCATAAGTACCTCTATGGTAGCAGCATGAGCCTATACTTCTCACCAACTCTGGCCATATGGTGAAAGACTGCAATGGGAGAGGGGGCTTGTTCTTACCAAGTTTATTTCTTTTTCTCCCTGTGATGTTCTAATAGTAAACAATCTCAACCTGGCAAGGACCTTGGAGATCATGAAAATTATTGTAAAGATGAAGACACTGAAGCCAAGAATGGTGAAGTGATATTTTCAAGGCCAGTCAGAGAGTGAACAAGTCAGGACTGGTTAGCTGATCAAACATATATACATACGAACATGCCCCGACTGGGGCTAGGGATCAAACCTGCAACCCAGGTGTGTGCTCTTGATGGAGATTCGAACCCGTGACCCTTTGGTGCGTGGGCTGACACTCTAACCACTTAGGCGCACTGGCCAGGGCATACTAAGATTTTTTGTTTGTTTGTTTTTGTTTTTATCCCAGATGAGATTTTCCTGGTTCTTTAATATCCACTTCAAATATCAACAAACTAGTGGCTTTTCCCAAAACTGCTAAAATCTTCATGTAGAATTAGTCTTTCTTTCTCTTTGTTCTCATATCCTCTCCATTCTTTTGTCTGCCCATTTATCTATCCATCCACTCAACTATTTTTTTCACTCAACAACAATTTAATGAATGCCTACTTACTCTAACTGTACTATGTTTTATATGCCTTACAGTGTTCATATGGCTTGTCTAGTTCTTGAATGTGTGTTTTTTCCTTCTGCAGATTATGAGCTCTTCAAAGTAGAATATTGGGAACCAGCTATAACTGTAAGAAATATTAAATTATATTCTGTTAACTGTGATTGTTTTGCTCTGATTAAAGAAGGCACGTTCTAACCTGGCTTGGAGTTGCACATGGGATCTGGGAGCTCACCTGGAAATGCAGATTATCATGGAAAGATTAACAACCTTGTTGCAGAAACCAGAATCGCCAGCCCTTTGAAGACCCTTAAACCCTTTGCATATCTCTAAACCCTTTGAAAATACCCAGCCCTTTGTGTATATCACTAGCCCTTTGAAGACCCCCAGCCTTTGCATGTCTGCAGGCCTTTGCAAATCTTCAGCCTGTATTACCTGTAAACTGCCCATTTGGCATACCCTTTTGCCTACTTCCCCATGTAATCTTTGTCCTTCTACCCAATATAAACAGCTGGATTATGGGAAGAGGCAGAGCAGATTTTTGTGGATGACCTACTGCTCTCCCGTACTGCCGGCAATATTGAAATAAATGCTCATATATGATTCAACCCTGTCTTTGCTTAATTGGCTCAAGTAGTGACAGGCAGGCTGGACCTGTCCAGTTACACAAGTAGGACAAGAATAAGGCTTATGACTCTGTTTGTACCAAGTGCCTGACACAGAGGAAGGTATTCAGCCAATGTTTGCAGAACTGTATTATCCATCTAACAGCACCTTCTCTTCAAGTTTTGCCGGGGTGTTTCTCAGTATCTAGAAGGGTTCAGGAATCTGGAGAAGGGGCTGTGTGTAAATTAATAAAGAGACTAGACATGAAATATAAATTTGGAATACATGGGGGAGCCAGAGGAGACCTAGTTTCAGTAACCAAGTTCTCTGAATCTCTGGACCCCTAGCTTTTTATTAACACAAATTTCCCCAAAGCAAAGCAGATATACATATCAAAGGTTAAGGTTTGGTATACTGTAGGCATTGTCAGGTTGGGGGAACTGCCCTTGGCTGTTCAGCTGTTTGGCCAGCAGCAGGTAATATTATATGCAAATCTTTAGGTTTGGGGAAATGCTTTCAGCTATTCCAGCAGCAATAACATGATTCAGCCCTGCTGAATATAGAAGCCCATCAACCTTTTTGATGAACTTTTTGCATTTTATTATGCATTGCTGGAATTAGCTTCCAGCAAAGCTTATTGAAATAGGCATTTATTTTCCTTTTTCAAGTTTCATAGGACATTTAAAAAGCACAGAGACAATAATTTCATCAGAGTCTGAAATCTGCAGAAAGAGAAAAATAAACCAGGACAGAATTCATATAAATTATCAGAGCGTCATCATCATGACTGCAGTGACGTGGATGGATTTATCCCAATCTGAGAAGAATTTGATTGCTTCATTATATGTATAATCTTTATCATCCTTTCAGCATCTCTTCTCTTTGGGATTCCACATATGGATCAACTATCCCTCCTGCTTTATAGATGGAAAACTGAACGCTAAAATGGCCTACTGGCTTAAGCCATCTAGCCATGGCAAGTCAGGAACTGAGATGTAGGGATAAAATAGACATTTTTGGATGTCAATAGTTTCAATAAAATCAAGATCTTATTATCAACTGCATATCATATTTACTATTTATTAAGCTCTTAAGTGCCAAGAACTTTATGTGCATTGTCCTGTCCCAAAATTTTTATTTAGAAAAAATTCCCAAACCTACAAAAAGTTGTGAGAGTCCTATCTAATAAAAGAGTAGTATGCAAATTAACCATCACTCCAACACAAAGATAGCGGCGACACCCATAGCTACAAGATGGCAGTGTCCAGTCCTCTCAGCCACGCTGGAGTCCTTCAGTCCTGGGGGGTGGCCACTGAGAGCAGGGCCTGCTTGGCCATTGCCGTGGTGACCCGGGAGCAGCCAAGTGAGGCCCTGTAGACATCGCACAGCACAACCCACTTGGCCATCACCCATGGCGACCCGGGAGCGACCAAGCGGGGCCCCGCAGACAGCAGAGAACCATGGGGAGTGGGCCTAAGCCATCAGTAGGACATCCCCTGAGGGCTCCCGGATTGGAGAGGGTGCAGGTTGGGCTGAGGGACCAACCCCACCACCCCTGTGCATGAATTTCATGCACCAGGCCTCTAGTATACAATAAAACATCATTTCACTATTTGCTTTACTTCTTACACCTGGTTTCTTAGGACTAGTTTTAAATTTTTGCTTATCTCCCCCCCACCCCTTAAACCATTTGAGTTACACACAGAAGGTGTGATTCTTTGCTCCTAAACATTTCAGCATATATCTCCTCAGAACAAGAGCATTCTACATAACTAAAACACAACTATACCACTGAGGACATTTAACATGAAAACGATTCTGTTATCTAACATAGTGTCATTATTCAAGTTTTCCCAACTTTTCCAATAATCCTGCCTTCCTTTCTTCTTTCTTTCAATCCAGGATCTCATCAAGGATTACTCATTATATTTACTTTTTATACTTCGTTAATCTCCTTTAATTTAGGACAGTTTCTCAGCCTTTTTTCTCCTTAATGTCATTGACTGTTGTGAGGACTCCAAGCTAGTTATTGTGCAAAGTGGCTTTCTATTTTGTATTTGTTTGATGTTTCCTCATGGAAAGATTTGGGGTAAATATCGACCAGAATGATTACATAGGTGATGCTCTGTGTTTTCCACTTTATCACATCACAGGGCATGAAATAGTCTGTCCTGTCATCCATGACATTACAAACACTTGGTTAAGGCAGCATTTGCCTAAGTTCTACATCACAGAGATACCATTTTCCTTGGCAATTACTAAGTAACCTGTAGGGTGACATGATGAGGTTGTGTGAATATCCTCCCATCAGCCTTTCACCCAGTGGTTTTAACATTTTGATGACAATTGTACATTATCTTTTAAAACTTGCATGATAACCCTGTGAGGGAGATATTATTGCCAGTAATTTTGCAGTGGGGGAGCTGACAACAAATACATATCTATCAACAATTGAATCCAAAAATCAAACGAAGAAAAAATCTGATGAACAGAATAAACTGGTGAATGGAATAGAATAAGGGTCAGGGAAATGGAACAGACTGATGACTCTCAGAGGGAAGGCTGTGTGTGTAGGAGGGTAGGGAAGAGATTAGACAAAGATCTTATATGCATGTATGCATTACCTACGGACACAGACAATAAGGTGGCGAGGGCCTAGGGCAGGGTGGAACTGGGTGGAGGGGAGCTATGGGGGGAAAATGAGGGACATCTGTAATAATTTCAATAATAAAGACTTAAAAAAAAGAAGAGAGAAACTTGCTCAAGGCACCACAGCTAGTAAGGGACAGAGCTGAGCTTTCAACCCCCGCAGCTGTCTCTAAATGCCTCTGCTCTCATGACTTACTGCGATACTTCCTGAAGGTACATCTCTCTTCTTTTTTACTCCAGGCAAGAGAAGAAAAAGTGATATTTAAGATCATAGATGACACCAATTTTTTTTTTAGCTCTTGAGTCTTTTCCTTTTATTCCCTGAACACTATTTTTTTGTTGAAGCTTGATGCTCCTCAATTCACCTTGCTCTGACTATTACCTAAATGTGGTGAATAAATTACACTTTTGTCCAATGGTCCCTTGACTATGAATTTCTACTTTGATTTGATCCCAGGGTGCTGGGGACCCTCATGCTTGCCAGCACCACACTGTGACTGATGCGATTACCTTTGGTAATGGTCTATGGGAGTGTAAGAAAGACCATGACATCAACCCATAGGGATGATCACAGTGAACTTCTCTCTGGGTTCTTTCATAAAGGGGGAACTTGTGGGGTCTTGGGGTGAGGGCAGGGAATATATTTTTCTATTGGGATCAAATTTTCCAGCCAAGAATTGGATTAAAAAATCATAATATATTAAAACTAGAAGAGATTACCTGGCCCAAACCCCTTCTTTGTGGATCAAGAATGTGAGCCCTAGAGTGGGAAGTGGACTGCCCAAGTTCATAGCAGGTGACCCACAGATTTGGGGCTAGAACCAGGGACTCCATGCAGTTATGTTCCAAAATCACTAAGTTATGCTCTATATTCACCCTTGCCTGGCGCCAACTCAGCCAGCTTGCCTGGTCCTTGGTCTTCCTGCTGCCCTTTCCCAGCCTTCCCCTCTCAGATTTGCCCTTTGAAGGCATTTGGTCATTTTTTCCTTCATTCTTCCATTGTTTCATTCATTTCTAACCAACGTTTATTATCGTCCTGCTGTATGCCAGATCCTGTGCTGGGCACAGGGGGTACAAAGCAAAAAGAAACAGTGTCAGCCTGGAAGGAGGTCACAGTTTAGGTGGGGGTGGGGAAATACAATCCAACAACCATAACATTATGTGCTATGTCTGCACTGGAGTAACACTGCTCACCCAGTGCCCTTGGGAAACAGTTGCTGGGGAACGTGGGACCCGTGGAAAGGGAAGAAAGTACTATGAGGGAAAAGAAGGGCAGGGCAGAGCTTGCTAGATGTGTGATGAGAGGATTTGGAAAGGGACCCAGAACACACCCTCTCACAAACCCAGGAGTAATGGCGTGGCTGGGGTGGCTGTAACTGCTGCTGGTGATTAGAAGCCTAGAGCTGGTTATTGGCTCAGTTCAGTTCAAAGGTTTAGACGAGAGCTCCATCGTCCTGCACGGCTACTGGGTGTCCGGAACCCTTTGTGCCTGTAGGAGGAGGAGGCCTGGGGAGGAGGCCAAGAGAGGAGGCCAGGGAAGGAGGCCTGGGGAGGAGGTCAGAGGAGGAGGCCAGGGGAGGAGGCCAGAGGAAGAGGCCAGGGGAAGAAATGGCGAGGACGCTGAGAAGCAGGAACACAGCTGCCATAAGGGCACTAATTGCAGTGTCAGCTGCAGGAGGCCCTGTGATCTTGCTGCCTGCTGCCCCGTACACTGCATCATGGACACTTAGTTATGAGGGCTAAACTGAGGCCCAATCTTATTCTGCACAAGGGAATAATCACATCACAAGCAGGAAGGAAGGCGTTAAGAGCTGATTACACCAAGGCATTCGTAGGCTGTGAAAAGTTTTGGCTGCTTTTTCCGCTCTTGCTGCTGACCGATTGCACAATCCAGACCAATTAGGAAACAGCTGCTTACATATATCAGCGACTTGATATAATGACTTCATACAGCATGGCTTGGGCTCTGTCGGACTTCTCAAGTGAGCCCTTCTTCCCTTAACAACAGTCAGCACAATAGTGACAACTGGAAAACATTTACTATGCCAGACTGTGTGTTATTTATATGAATTAGCTGCTTAGTCCTCATAGCAACCCAAATCATTAGGCAGTACTAAGAATCCAGTTTTGCATAGGAAGAAACGGAAGCTCAGAGATGTTAAGTAACTCGCCCAAGCTAATCAACAGTGCAACTAGGCCTGAATGAGGCAGTGCGGCTTTTGAGCCTGCGCTCCTGCTCACTAGGCATATTGCCTCTTAGTCCCAGGAGAATGTGACAGGGCAGGTGCTCTAGAGATGGTTAAAATGTTTAATTATGTTGTTCATTCACTTGTGGTTCATTCAATGATAAACTACATGAGGGCAGTGAATAGGCCATTTTGTTCACCTCTGGGCCCCCAGAACCTAGCACCTTCCTTGCCACACAGTACATCTTTTGGGCTGAAGGAATAGCTATGGCTCAGGTGACATAGCCTATTTTATATTTTGCTAATTATCCTAGCAGGAGAAACCAATGAATATAGTCTTTCTGTGCATCTGTATTTCTCAGTTTTGTGAGCTGACTGGGTTCTGGGTCTTCAAAGAGAGTTACCAGGGCTGCTCCTTTCTTTGCCCTTACCCTCACCTCCAGTCTCAGGCACTCATTCTTTAATGAATTTGTTTAGCATATATTTGAAGAATACCTGTGCCAGATAAGTTTCCAGGTATAGCAGCGAATAAGACAGATAAAAATTCCTTTTCACATGGGCTTGCCCTCCCCTAGAGGAGGCAAATAGTAACAAGAATTAAGTAAAATACACAATATGTACAATGGAATACATGTTTAGGAAGGGGGCTATGAAGTCTCAGGAAGAGAGTGAAAATTTTAGATAGGTGGTCAATGAAGGCCTCATGGAGGATGTGACATTTGACAAAAGATTAGAGGGAAGTTAGGAGGCAGGTCATGCAGATACCACAGGGAGGAGCTAACCAGGCAGAGGGAATAGCAAGCACAAGGGTCTTGGGGCAAAACTATGTGGTTATTAGGTGAACAATGGGGAAGTCAGAAGTCACTGGAGTGAGAGGGGAAAGTGATTCCAGACCAGGGTGAGGTGGGAACCACTGGAGCAGCATCTGGGAGGAGGGCCATAATCGGACTTTCCGGGTTATTCCACAATGTGGCTGTGTGCATGCCTATCTCCCCTCTAGACTGTGAGCTTCTCAAACAGCGACCATCTGTATGTTCCCATGGCTGAGCACAGGGCCTGGCACCTGGCAGATGTTTCAATACACGTGTAACCAACGAATATACACAATAAGCTTGTGAAACAAGCTAAATTGGAGTGCAAGCGGAGGCCCAGAGGGAGGACAAATACATTCTGACCTGAGGAAGGAGGGATGTTTTATGGAGCAGATGTTTCAATCTAGGCCCTAGACCAGTGATGGCGAACCTTTTGAGCTCGGCGTGTCAGCATTTTGAAAAACCCTAACTTAACTCTGGTGCCATGTCACATATAGAAATTTTTTGATATTTGCAACCATAGTAAGACAAAGACTTATATTTTTGATATTTATTTTATATATTTAAATGCCATTTAACAAAGAAAAATCAACCAAAAAAATGAGTTCGCGTGTCACCTCTGACACGCGTGTCATAGGTTTACCATCACTGCCCTAGACAGATGAGAAGGCTCTCCGAGGTTGAGCAAGGAACAGGAGCAAAGGTTTGGGAGCAAAGGCACAGGCCAAACTGAGACAACTTGGAAGAGACAAGTGTTCCTGGCGTAGGGAGAGAGGTGGCGCGGTGGGTGGGAGGCCAGAGTCACAGAAGAGGCCCAATCATGTCACCAGGTGCAGACCAGGCTAGCTCGCTTGGGCTTCCCAGGGCAGGCAATGGGGAGCCACTGCAGGATTTTACAGGTGTGTGCATCCATTTTGGAGGATAAGATTCAGCCATTAGGTTTTGGCTGTTAACTCAGTCATGGCCTGTCTGTCGCCAAAGGGGGCAGCTGGCCGTGCAAGAAGGATGTACGGCAGGCGGTGCCTCACATCGTGGCCGCAGCCTCTCCCTCTAGACCAGTGGTTCTCAACCTTCCTAATGCCACGACCCTTTAATACAGTTCCTCATGTTGTGGTGAACCCCAACCATAAAATTATTTTCGTTGCTACTTCATAACTGTAATTTTGCTACTGTTATGAATCGTAATGTAAATATCTGATATGCAGGATGTATTTAGGCGACTCCTGTGAAAGGGTCGTTCGACCCCCAAAGGGGTCGTGAGCCACAGGTTGAGAACCGCTGCTCTAGACTGTGCAGACTGTGTAGAAATACTGTCGGTACAGAAGGAAGAGCCCGCCCGTGGAGCCCTCTGACACTGCACAATGAAGGACTTAGCAGTGCACTCAGGTGTGTTCCAACAGGCGCCTGTGTTCAGCACGGGAGCAGCTATGATTTCATTACGCTGCTCATGCAGCCCATCCGTCCTCTGTAGAATCAGTCAGGCTTAGGTTCCAGGGCTATTGAATTTCTCCTGCGCGGGAGGGGGCTGGGGGGAGGCTGGGAGGAAGCTGGCTGAAAGCCCCCACAGTCTGCTTTGCCCTGAGCGGCCTGTGGCTCAGCTACTTCCCAGTCCCTGAAGCAGGGATTCCTCACAAAGACGGAGAGGCTCCTAGAAAGGGGAGCTTCGGCTTCTACTTCTCAGCAGGGAGGGGAATGATGAGGCGGCCATCTGCGAGGGCAGGCCTCGGGCCATTCTGCCTTCTGTGTGTGTGGGGGCAGGGGGAGGGGGAATGGCCCCAGGAGCCCCTTCTGCAGTGGAGATGGAAGTCCATGCCCAGGGGAGAGTTGTCAGCCATTCAGTCCTTGGAGGGGATGGGCTTGTTTCCAGGCTGGAGTCCAAGGCTCCCACCTTCAGGCCCTGACTCGAGCTACCTCTGGCGGACCCACTCTGCCACCTCTGCTCTCCAGCTGTCTCCAGTCAGTGTGCACGGCTTCGTGGTGAGACAGGCCCGAGCACAGCTCCTGGTGTGGTTTCAGCTGGGGCTACAGTCTGGGACTGTCCCTGGGCAGCACACGGTTTCACACGCACACACACACACACACACACAGACACCACATGTGCGGAAGAGACACAGCTTTTGAAGTTGGGAGGGGGCAGGCAGGGGCAGGAATGGAGTGGCGCAGAGAAACCCCAGTACCCAGCTTTCAGGGAGTTTAAATAAGAAACCAGTCATTTGGGGAAGAGGAGGGAACTTTTATCAGTAATTTCCAGTTTCTTTTCAACTGCTTTCAGGGAAAGAAACCCAGTTGTCCTCTGCTGAGAAACAGCAGGTTCACCTGCAATGACTAAAATGCCATTCAGGGACTCCAGGAACCCCCAGGTACAGAAAACCATGTGAGGAGCAGAGCTTTTACTCTCACACTGCAGTCAGGGGTCAGCACCATAGTGTCTGCCCGCATTCTCTCGGGAGGGCCTCTGATGATCAGGGCTCATTGTCTACACACAATTTGTACAGTTTGGAGATGAGCTTAGCTGGCCTTTCCTTATTGTTATTTTTTAAATTTTTATTAATTGATTATATATATATATATATATATAGTGCACTCACTGGCTGACTCTTGTACGTGCCCTGACCTGGGATTGATGCACAACCTTGGCGTATCCAGATGACACTCTAAACAACTGAGCTACCAGCCAGGGTGGCCGAGAGAGAGATCTGTTTATTGTCCCGCCTATCCGTGCACTCACTGGCTGACTCTTGTACGTGCCCTGACCTGGGATTGATGCACAACCTTGGCGTATCCAGATGACACCCTAAACAACTGAGCTACCAGCCAGGGTGGCCTTTCCTTATTTTTGGCCTCCTCCAGCCCCTGTAAAACTCTCATTGTGGATTCAGACATTAAACATTGGCCAAGAGGGCTTGGTGATGGGCACAGGCAGGTACGCTGGATTGAGGCTGAATCTCTGACTATACTCCAGACCCACACGGAAAGGAGCTTTTTGGTTTCCACTCTTCTGTAGTAAGGGTTAATGGATGACGTTGTTTTGACAGCTGTCAATATCTACTAAAGACTTTAGAAATGCTCATCATCTTTGACCTAAGAACACAACATCTAGGAATGTCTCCAAAGAAATTAGAGATACCACAAGTATTTAAGATAAAGATGTTAACACAGTATTATTTATAATAGTAAAAACTACAGCCATCAAAATTGCTATTTCAGAATGTTTGATGAAATGAAAACATATTTACAATTATTAAAACTTTAAAAATTATGTGAAAAAATTTTATATGGAAAATCATGACAAATATCACAAATATCCATATATCCTCCAGCCAAATGATCAAATGTTGACATTTTGCCATATTTACTTAAGAATTTTTTTTTAAAACAGGCTTAACTCACTTTATTTTTATTGTATAATATTATGTGGTGGCCACAGCTGGAGCCTGGGTCCTCTGCACAGAAACTCTGGTGTGGGTCTTTACAAGATGGTCAGTGAATTCCTGATAGGGAGACTTGGTGAACACAGTCTCTTTCCAGAGATCTGGGGTGATAGCTGTAGGTCTTAGAGATGGCATCAAAGGTGGCCTTGGCAAAGTTGCCCAGGGTGTCAGTGTAGCCCCTGGCTGAGGTGTAGCAGTCGTCAATACAGGCCATCATCAGCAACTTCTTAGGCACAAGGGCCGAGATAATGGCCTTACCCCTGGGGGCAGGGATGAGGCCCACCAGTACAGAGACACAGCGGCCAGTCACCTTGCAAGGTACGGTGTAGGGTTTGCCGATCTTGTTTCCCCAGTAGCCTCGCTGCACTGGCACAATATAGAGCTTGGCCAGGATAATGGCTCCTCGGATGGCAGTGGCTACTTCCTTTGAGGACTTCACACCCAGACCGACATGTCCATTGTAGTCCCCAATGGCGACAAATGCCTTGAACCGGGTCCTCTGGCCAGCACTTGTCTGCTTTTGCACAGGCATGATTTTCAAGACTTCATCCTTGAGGGATGCCCCCAAGAAAAAGTCAATGATCTCAGATTCCTTGATGGGCAAGGAGTATAGGTAGATTTCCTCTAGGGACTTGATTTTCATGTCCTTGACCAGGCGGCCCAGTTTGGTGACAGGGATCCACTCCTTGTCCTCAGCCTTGCCTCCACGAGCTCCGTGGCCTCGGCCCCTGATGCCGCTGCCAAATCCTCCACGGAAGCCGCCGTGACCTCCTATTCCGGGGCCCACGGGGCCTCCGGGCCCTCCCGCAGCACAGGCGTCATCCGCCATTTGGTGTTTCGTCGGAAAAGAAGCAAGAATTTTTTAAGAAATAAAAGATTACAGATATAGCCCTGGCCAGTGTTCTCAGTCAGTGGTTAGAGCACTGGCCCATACACTGAAGGGTCTCGGGTTTGATTCCTGGTCAAGGGCATGTACCTCGTTGCAGGTTGGTTCTGACCCCAGTTGGGGCAGTGTGGGAGGCACATTGATTTCTCTCTCTCTCTCTCTCTCTCTCTCTCTCTCCCACACACCTTCCCTCCCTTCCTTTTACGCTCTCTAAAAATTAATGGAAAAAATATCCTCAGATGAAGATTAAAAAAATTACATATATATTTGAGGACTGTTTTGTATTCTTCCCTGCCTTTCCAGAGATAACTATTTTGTTGAAATTAGTATATAACTTTCCCACCAAGAATTTACCTCTCTATATAAAAACCTAAGTGACCAGTATGTCCAAATGACCGGAATGACCGATCGACCGGTTGCTATGATGTGCGCTGACCTCCAGGGGGCAGACGCTCAATGTAGAAGCTTCCCCCTGGTGGTCAGTGTGCTTCAACAGCCAACTTCCCTCAGCCCCTCTCCCTGGCTGGCTCCCCTCCCTCTACTCCTCCCCCCTTCTGGCCAGCCCCCCGATAGGCTCCAAATTGGGGGGCTGGCCTGCCAACCTCCCAGGGTCCCTTCCCCAGCCAGCTGGCCTCTGATAGACCTCAATTGCCAGCCAGGCTGAAGGACCCCACCTGTGCATGAATTTGTTCACCAGGCCTCTAGTACTTTATACACACACACACACACACACACACACACACACACATAGCTCTCCATAAAAATTTTAGAACATTTAAAAATAATTTAAAAAAATTTTAACCTCCTGCAATGTGCTGTTTTCACTCAACTCAATTTTCAAGATGTACATGGATGTTTTTTATTGCTTTATGTGGTATTCCAACTACACAGATATATTTAATAAACTTTTAAAATAAAATTATAGCTCTTGCTGGTGTGGCTCAGGTGGTTGAGCATTGTCCCAGGCACTGAAAGTTTGCTGGTTCAATTCCTGGTCAGGGCACATGCCAGGATTGCAGGCTCCATCACCGGTGGGGGCCATGCAGGAGGCAGCCAATCAATGTTTCTCTCTCACATGGATGTTTCTATCTCTCCCTCTCTCTCTAAAAATCAATTTAAAAAATCCTTAAAAAATTATGGTTGTTTGAAGAGTTATCTCTAAGTGAACACTTCCATCTAATTACCACCCAGGGCAAGAATTAGCCTTATCTGTACCCCAGAAATGCTCCCTTATGCCCATTCCCAACAGCTATGTTTTTTTCTTCCCCCAAAGTAGCCACTGTCATTACTTTTTAAAATATATTTTTATTGATTTCAGAGAAAAAGGGAGGGGGGGAGAGAGAGAGAAACATCAATGATGAGAATCATTGATCGGCTGCCTCTTGCACGTCCCCTACTGGGGATAGAGCCTGAAACCTGGGCATGTGCCCTGACTGGGAATCAAACCATGACATCCTGGTTCATATATATATATACTAGAGGCCTGGTGCATGAAATTCATGCATGGGTAGGGTCCCTAGGCCTGGCTGGCGATCAGGGCCAATCTCTGGGGTGACTGGCAGGGTGATCAGGGGTGGGAGCCCTGCTAACACTTGCCTTGGCCGACCTGGTGCTGCCCACTTGCCAGCCCTGCCCCCCCCCGCCACTGCTGGTTGCCTCCCTCTGCGGGGTGACTGGCGAGGCGATCGGGAGCCCTCACTGGCACCCACCTTGGCTGGCCTGGGGCCTGCGGGCTGTGGGCAGCTCCTGCATTGAACGTCTGCCCCCTGGTAGCCAGTGGTAGTCATAGCGACTGGTCGTTCCACCAGTCGTTCTGCCATTCAGTTGATTTGCATATTAGGCTTTTATTATATAGGATATTAAATATTTTTATTTATTTCAGACAGGCGGGAAGAGGGGGAGAGATAGAAACATCAATGATGAGAGAGAATCATTGATTGGCTGCCTCCTTCACACCTACTACTGGAGATTGAGCCTGCAACCCAGGCATGTAGCTTTGACCAGAGTTGAACCTGGGACCCTTCAGTCTGAAGGCTGATGTTCTATCCAGTGAGCCAAACCAGCTAGGGCGTTTCTTATATTTTTGTATTTTCATTTGGGATCATCTTTTTTTTTTTTTTTTTTGACTGAATAAGTTTCTTTCACAGTTCTTTTAAGGCAGGTCGGATGGTAACAAGTTCTCTGTTTTTGTTTGTCTGAAATGTCTTTATATTGCCTTCATTTTTGAGGACAAGCTTTGGTGTGTACAGATTTCTAGATTGGTCGTTATTTCATTTGGGCCCTTTAAAGCTAGCATTCCAATGTCTTGTGGCTTCCATCATCTCTGGGGGAAGTGAGATTAAAGTCTTACTGTTGCTCCTTTGCAGGTAATATGCCTGTTTTTCTCTGGCCACCTTTAAGATTTTTTTCTCTTGTTTTTAGTAGTTTCCCTGTCACCTAGATACCATTTTATTTATACTTATACTGCTTGGGGTTCATAGATCTTCTTGATTCTGAGTTGATATCCTTTATCAGTTTTGGAAAATTCTTGACCATTATCTTTTCAAAAATTGTTTCTTCCACCTTGGCCATTGGTTGGACCACCATCTTGTGCACCAGAAGGTTTTGGGTTCGATCCCTGGTCCAGAGTACGTGGGGGAGACAACCAATCAATGTTTCTCTCTCACATAGATGTCTCTCTCTCTCCCTTTATCTTTCTCTCTCCCTCCCTCTCTCCCTTCTTCCTCTCTCTAAGATCAATGAAAAAAAGTGTTTCTTTTTCTCCATGACAGTCCATTTTCATGTATGTTAAGTTTTCTGAGTATAACTCCTAGTCTCTTATGCTCTTTGCATATATTCCTTTTTAAAATCATCTTGTTCAGATATTTTCTACTGACATGTTTTTAAGTTCATACCCTTCATCTTCTGTATCTAAATTGCTGTTAAAAAGTTTGTTGAGTTCTTCATGACAGATATTGAGTTCATAATTTCAGGTATGGTATTTTTCAGTTCTATAACGTCTCTTTGCTTCTTTAAAAAGTAGATTCTAGTTCTCAGTTGAAATTCCTTATTATTTCATTTATTTTCACCACCTTTCCCTCTGTTTCTCTAAAGCAGGGGTGGGGAACGTCTGGCCCGCAGGCTGTATAAAGCCCTCAAAATCATTTGGTTGGGCCAGCTCTTGCTTTGAGGGCTAAGAGGCCCCAAACTCTGGGTTCATTCTTGATTTAATTCCTCTTGCAGAGTACAACACTACAAAATTTCACTGCCTTCATAATCTTCCAGATGCCTTCAAACAGATTTTGTTATATGCTGTCAAGCTTTTCTGGTCCAAACCCAACCTAGTCAATCAATAATGAAGTGGAATTCTCAATGACATTTTAAAAGTGAAAATGAAAAGCAGGTTTCAAAAACAGAGTGTGCTGTCTGGTGCTAACTTAGCTAAAAATAAAATCATGTGAATATGTATATATATGTATAAGTGGTGCTCTTTGGTTGATTGGATTATAGATGCTTTTCATTTTGCTGATGTGCTTTTCTGTATTTTCCAAATTTTTTATAATAAATGAGTTTTTCGTATTTAAAAAAAATGCTTATTTTAGAGAAAGACAACTGCCAAAATATATTAGGTGAAAAAGGAAGAAAACCAAAGAAAAAGAAGGTGCTATCCCAGAAACGATAAAACCATCCACAGAATAGTGGAGGAAGGAAGGTGGGGCTACTAAGTAGCCCTCAGAGCTGGGAGGGACTTAGCTCATCTTAGTCAAACCCCTCATTGTACCAATGGGGAAACCGAGGCCCAGGAAGTAGCATGGCTTGCCACCTAGCGACAGTGCTGGTCAGGAGCTGGGTCTCCTGGAAAGGCTAACCCTCTTTCCAGGACAGTTTGTCAAGTTAAGGTGGCCCACAGAGTCACAGGCGGTTCTCCCCACAGAACCAGGACGAGAGCCTGGGGCGAGGGCTGAGAGTGAGGGAGCCAGGCTGGCTCAGCCGGCCCTTCTCAGACAGGGAAGTTGCTGGGCTATGACTGTTGGACTCACCTTACCTCTTGCTTTGTTTAGTGTTTGTTGGTGAGCAGTTAGCTTCAACAAGGGATGGCACTGTCTACAAGACACATTTCTTAGCTTGGCATTCAAAAGCCTTCTCAGTCTGCCCAGTGTCCCTATTTCACATGCGTCTCTGCCTTTTCTACAACTCTTCCAACGCCCGCAGCCCTGGTTTGGTCCTTCCATGCTGAGTGGTGGACATACCATCCCCCATCAAGAGAGTCTTTCCCCTTCTCCTGCCCTAATTCTACTTGTCCCTCCAGGTATAACTTCATCCCTCAAGTTCTTCTACTAGTAGCGTCTGAGCCTCATTTGGAAAAGATCCTCCAGGCTTTGCATTTTCTTTCATTAATTGTCAAGTCTCATTTTGAGACTCCAAGGTCTGAGAGACAGTGACCGATTCTTTCATATCGTGGCATCCTCCCTGGCACAGAAGTCAGTGAGGTGGGCACTTTAGGCAATACTGGTGAAGCAAGAGCTGTTTGAAAGAAAAATGCCTGTGAGAGGCTGGGGCAGAGCTAGAGTTGCTGACGAAGAATTTCGATGGGCGGCCAGGACAGGAGCAGGCAGCAGAGAGCCCTCTATTGGAGCCTGTTGAAGGCTTGCTGCTGCCTGTTCCTCTCTGCCCTGATTCTGGTGTCGGTTTCAGAAAGATGGAAGGGGACCCCAAGTCAGGAGGGAGCAAATATGGAAAGGAGACAACTGAGTTGTGCTGTCTGAGGTAAAGATAATTTAGAGAGGAAGCAGTGTAAGGGATTTCAAGTCTGGAAAGATGGGCAACTGCCTGGAGAGGGATTGGGCCCTGAAGTCTGAACACATTTCTCAGGCATGCAGTGGGCTGGCCTCATGAACAAAGAACAGGAATATGAGTTTGGGCAGAAAACGAACAGCGTGTAAGGGTTTTGGTTGCAAATAATAATGACAGGCCAATGCATTTGGGGTTCGGGGAGAGGAGGTCCTTTCAGTTCTCTTGCAGAGGGAGCCTTACCAAGGGAACTATTATATTGATCTGAAGCCAGACTTTTTCAGGTTTTTGATGGCTTCCATTAGGTACCTGAGCAGAGGCGTGTAATTGAATGGGGAGTCTAGGAGATTTTAAACCAAGGATGTTTGAATGAGAGATTTGGAGTGCTTAAATTTTGGCGTCTTTTCTTTGCAGCACTGAGGTTTATTTGGGGGCAAGGATTTGAAGTCATATTAGAATTAGCTGGTATAAAAATCAAATGTCAGACCTCAGCCTAGAGACAGGGGCGAGGGGGAATCTTGTGTTTACCTTGGCTAGGGGACTTGGACAAATTCTCAGAGGCCAGGTTCACAGGAGTAACTCCCAGAAAACTAGTCATGCACAGAATCTCATTCAAGGCGTTATGGGGGATGCACAAGAGCACCTAGCCCTCCTGTTACTTACAAGTAAGGTCCCTGCAGGTTGGAAAGCCTTTGCAGGGCACCCAAAGTGCCTCACTTTGGTGATACGTTTGGGGAGAGTGAGCAAAAAGGTACTAGTGTAGGATGAACGTTATATGTCATGGGGAGCATAATTTAAAGGGCCTGATCATTTGGACCAGCCTAAAATACAACCTGTGCTCAGAGCCACAGTGCTTGGAATTTCACCATCAGGCATTCATTCCCTTTCTTCACCCTTACTTCACTGGGTGAAGCTTACAGAATTCCTCTTCCCATCATTGAAGGGGCTTCGTACAGCACCTGGAAAGAGGAAAGGTGGGAATAGGAGGTAAAAATTCCACTTGCTTGACTTCTTTTGCCTCGAGAGGAGCTTTAAGTGTGGTTTGTTTTCAGAGAGGCCCCATTTGAAAACAGCCTCCTGGTTTTAAATCCCAGTTATGCTGCTTTCTTGCTGGGAACCTTGGGGCCAGTTACTTAGAACAGTATTTCACATGCATCTGGCACAGAGTAAGTGCTCAGTAGACTTCGCTATCATTATTCTTACTAGCTTTCAGCATGGCGGCACCTACTGTCCAAGGGAATTTTCTGTCTAGGTCCCAGCTAGGGGTAAAGGAGCCCGCGACTAAGGCTGCAAGAGGAGGCAAACGTTTTTCAGTTCTCTGTTTCTCAGCTGCAAATTCTTTGAAATGCTCCTCAGCCCGTGTGATAGAAGAATGTGGAGACATGGGGTAAGTAGTCAGAGAGGAAAGGAAAATCAAATCAACCAATAAGTCACAGGCAAGGGAAACCGGGCTGTGGGTTTTTAAGAGAAGTTTCTTTGGAACACAAACTTGCACATCAAGTTTGGTCACCAGAAAATGAGAGGGCTGTTGTACCAGTCTGCTCTCCTAGCTTCCTTCATGGCTCCTTCTACAACCCTGTGTTTAAGACTTTGGCATTGCTGGATGTTTTAGGAAATATTTGCTTTAATTAACTGAGTATGCTTAAGGCAAATGCTTCTGACAAAACAGTGCAAGCCTTGGTTCTGGTCCTCCCGAGATGAGCTTCTGGTTCAAATGAGCCATTGGATGGTCTGGAACTCCAGCTGGCCCTGCTCCAATGCTGATGACACCAGTGTTCTAGCCAGTGACAAGAATGGCTCAAATGAATACTGAAATTGACATCCTGCACAGGTCCTCCCCCTATTCTGAGCCTTCACGCCCATGATCATGGTGATGGTGGTGTGTGTATGTGTGTGTGAACTCTAAGTGTGGATCTAAGTGCCTTGCCCCTCCCTTCATTGGATCCTAACACGCCCTCCCCTCCCCGGCCCATAGCCATTTTTGTTTAGATGCCCTGCTGGGTTCTCTCTTGGGAGGTGTCTGCAGCAGGCCCAGCGAGGCAGTGTCTCTGGTGGCTTTTGTCTCCTGTGGAGGGCAGGTGGGTGAGGCTCTTTGCTTGAAGAGAAAAAGGATGAGGGTGTGCTGGGGAAACAGGTGATGCAGGAATGGGGAAGTGGCATGGAGGATGGAGGATTTAAATGTTAAGGGGTGGGTAGAAAATGTACCAAGATATTTTGAGGGCTAAATTTGTTCTGGAAGTTAAATGCATAGAGTGTGATGAATCAGAAGAACAAGAACCACTTAAGATTGTTAAAGCTGTTGGGTTGCCCCGGCGATATATAGACATTTTGTGGATGGTTTGCTATTAGCAATAAACATTTACATAGCACTTTGCTTTCTCAAATATTCACCCACAGAACCCTGGGGTGTTACTGATGGCCAGGACACTGAGACCCAGGGAGAACAAGTGATTGGCTTGCAGTACAGAACGAGTGTGCTGCGGAGCTGGCAGGAGGTCGCAAGTCTGCTGATGTCTTGCTGCTCCCTGCATTGTGCATCGCTTTGCTGCTCAACTTGCCTTACAGTGCCCAGGTCTTCAGACCCGGGACCAGAGAGGTTGAAGGGGCCTGATCCACATTAACTAACCAAGAGGCTGTAATTGACCTTTTGGCTTCAAAACCTCCTGCCTGAGTCCTTAACCCCTAGTGTCTCATGGCTGGTTTACCTGCTCACCTACCAATGCTCTCTCTTGGAGGATGTCACCACCCATCACACAGGTGCCCAAGCAGTTTGACTTTTCCCATTGCCCACTGTCCACACACCCTGTGTTTAATCAATCACCAAACTTTTAAATTCCATCTGCTTAATATTTCTTGCATTCCTCTTCTTTCCATCCCTACTCCAACCACCTGTCTACTGGCCTACTAATTAACCTCTTAATTTTCTTCTATCTATTCTACTTCAAAAAATTTCATCAGGTCTCTCTCTGGCTAAAAACTCTTCCAAGACTCCCATCGACCTCAGGATAAAGGCTGAACACATCACAAAGCCCTGCCACCTCTCCAGACTTGGCCACTGAACTGTCTCACACTCTACTCTCAAGCCAGAATGAACTTGTGTTTTTCATGCTGTGGGAACTTCAGCAAGGGGGCCAGAAGAAGACAGAGAAAGATCACAGGAATGGGTAAGGAGAGAATAAGGCTTAGAGCCTGGGCCTGGGCCTGGGCCTGAACCACTGGCCAGCATGGAAGTACCCACTTCACCTGGAATATTTTCAACCCAGAGGGCACTGTCATCACACTCAGAGGTGGGTAGGATCTTCAGAGCAAGACTGCAAACTCAAAGCTCTCTCTCCAAACAGCATGTTCTGGTTTGGTGACTCTTCAGAGGCTTAACATTTCTTACTAGCTGCGTGATACTGAGCGAGGCACTTAATGTAAGGAGGCTGTGAGCCTCAGTTTCCTCATCTGTAAAATGGGGATGATAACTGCCCTACTTGTGGTATTTTATTTATTTATTTAAAAAAATTTGCTGCAAAATTTTTTTCACAAAAACTGCCTGCTATTTTTGGGAATTTTTTTTACTGTGCGAGCCTCCAAGGGAGGGAGGGTCCTGCCACCCCCGTGGGAAGGTGAAAAAGCCATGTACTGTGACCACCCTGTCAGCGAGAGGGTGAGATGCTCCGGCCTGGTCTCTGCATCGGGAGCAGAAAGCAGAGGTGCAGCCACAGCTGAGAGTCATCCCAGAGGGTGGAGCCCCAGTGACAATGACAGTGCCGGCAGTCACCAGGGTGTCCAGACCAGATTCTCCTTGAAACATGAAGTTGGTTCCTTTCTCCCGTGGCTTTGAGTTCATCCTGGGAGCTGCCCCATCTCCTCCCAGCAAATGCCATTCCTGCTCTCCAGTTGGCCAGTCGGTTTCTGTAGATGGAAGCAAGAGTGTCTGCTCGAAGATTCGCCTCCTTCACAGGACGGTTGGGACAGGCAGGACATTTAGGTGGGGCTGCCTCAGGGGAACTGGGTGGA
>NW_005369217.1:763756-772792 GCF_000412655.1 Myotis brandtii
TTTAAAAAAAAGCTGAAATTATATTGGTCAGAAATCATATTAAATATCAGGCCTTCTATTGTGGGGATGTGCTTTGCAAAGGACAAGAAAAATGTGAGCCGTTCTCCTTATCTTACCAACAGAGAGCCCTCCCACTCCTCCTCCTCTATGTCTTAAATTTAGCTTAAAAACATAATTGTTCCAAAAAGTGGAGAAAGGCACGGGTCCATTTCAGGAGACGTCAGCCTCTAGGGGCAGACATTTATTTTCTGCACACCAGGTCCCACAGGCTCGAGGTCCAGTTTTGGCAGCTTCTTGTGTCATTTTTAGGTGTGCTGGCAGAAGGCCAGAAGCCACCCCTGCATGCTGTGGGGCCAGGCTTCCTCTCGGGGAAGCTGCCTGCCCCGGTTTGGGCTTCACTGAGTGGGCAGCTCCCATCCCCCTGACCTCAGCCCTCCCCGCCTGCCGGGGGAGGACCCCTGAGCTCACATCTGTTTGTTTAGCCCCTCAGTCCTCAGAAAGCAGGTGCGGGGCCAGTGAGAGGCCAGGCTCTAGGCAATTTTCCACATTGACCTGGCTGGGCTGGACATCAAAGATGTGGTGGTTCACGCTCCCGTTGCCCAGGGCTGTTGTCTCCTCCTCTTGGGAAGACGTTCAGGCACAGGAACCTGAGCCGAGCCTCTGGGGACAGAAAGGACATGCCTGAGCCCCCAGCCTTTACCTGCCGTCTCTGGGAAAGAGGCACTTTGAAGGCACGGTACTGAATTATAGTGTTTTTGAAATTAATTTTTTTGAAAGAGAAAGTTGTCAGGTGACTTATGGGAAAGCAGAGCTATCAACCTTCGGAGAACAATAACCAAGGGGACCCAGGCCAGGCCGCAGCTGCGGGGAGTGAGCAGCTGTCTCTGCCTCTGCAGGGGAACAGGGCCAACTGGTAGCCACTCGCCGGGGTGGGTGCCGCTCAGGGCTGCGTGGCTTCTCCCCTCAGTGCTTTCTCGCGGTCGGCACAGGCCTTCTGGTTCTTGGGGCAGTGGGCGGTGTGCTGTGGGGAGACAGGGTCAGTGCTGGGCACTGGAGTGGTGGGTGCCCACCTGGAGCCATGGTGCAGCGCCCGCACTCCCTAGCTCTTCGGGCCTCCGTGTCCTCACCTGTGACATGAGGGAGTGAGACTCAGTGATTGCCGCGCTCATTTCCAACCCCCGCTTGTCTTTGGTAGGTCTGTTTCCCACATGCCTCTCAGGTGTCAGGCTGCTGGGCTGTGGTTCTGGGGTTTGGGCCACAATTGTTCTCTTTTATCAACCATTATGATGGGCAAAAGCTGCTGCCCCCCACAGGTCACTGGACAAATGTCCCACTGCCCCAGGGGAGATGGCTCCCTGCAATGGCATGGGTTTATCTTGGCAGTAAACCGGGAAAGCAGGGGGAGCAGGTCCCTGCTGTCCTACCGGCTGTTACCCAAGCCCAAATCGATGAGAGGACCTGGGCCAGGTTACACTGTCTGTGATCCCAGACGTCAGACCATTGCAGCAAAGGAGGACAAAACCCTAGAAGCTCTTCCAAAAATATTCCATTTTAACCAAATGGGTGTATTTGATTACACACAGAGTACTGCTGAATTTAAAGGTAATAAGGAAGTTCATATGTTTCCTTCCATGCAAAAACCAGACAATCTAAAGCATTTTGTTAGTGCCAGACCAATAGGGGCAGTAAAGGGGAAGGAAGTCATGGCCATATTTGCCTGAGATCTGGTATTTCCGTGTTTAAATCCATCCTCTCAACCTGCATTAACCCTCCCTCCCCCACCCTTGCTACCTTTAAGCAAGTTGAGAAAAAAATAGAGACTAAGTGTTATTTTTGTTATCCATTCATCACCTGTTTGAGTGCATCAGAACCATAGACTTGCAGGGAAGGGTGTGCCTGTTGAGGTCTTTCAGTTCAGTCACCCCCTTATTGATGCTGTACCCCACTGTTCACCATCCCTGCTAAGGGGTAATGAGTGAGCTGGTGCCTGCTACATTCCAGTTCGGCAGGGGTCTCCTTTCATCCTGGCCATAAAGTCCTCCCTACAGAGAGCAGAACTAGGGTTCCCTGTCACATTCCTCAAAGGTCATAGAAAACAAAGCTCTTTGTGAAGACACTTCTATCCATTCAGTTGTCCCAGAAATCATGCTCATCTCCCATATCTCAACTGAATCTCAAGTTGTGTAATGTTCCCTCATAGGAGCCTATAAAATCCAGGTCCATCTCAATATTCCCGCTGTCCCGGTCCTGGTCCAGGTTTTTGGCATCTCTCACCAGCACCATCACCATCACAGCAGTTTTGTCACTGGGCTCTCTACCTCTTCCCCCTGCATCCCAACCTTCATGTTATGGGGTAGTTCTTGGGCAAAAGACAGTGGAGAGAACGTGAGTTTTGGAATCAGACAGAGCCCTGTGTTAAACTTGGGCTTTGCCACTTAGCCTCAGCCTAGTTAATTTTTCTATGCCTTAATTCTGGATCGATAAAGTGAAGGTAATATTGATTTCAGACTAGTCTTATGGAGATTAAATAATAGTTTTTAAAATGTCCACTAAGCCCTGGTTTAATAGTTAGAGCATCAGCCCACGAACTGAAGGGTCTCTGGTTCAATTGCCAGTCAAGGGCATGTACCTTGGTAGCAGGTTTGATCCCCGGCCCTGGTTGGGGCCTGTGCGGGAAGCAACCAGTCAATGTGTCTCTTTCACAAAATGTTTCTCTCTCTCTCTCTCTCTCTCCCCACACACACCTCCTCCCTCCCTTCCACTCTCTCTTTAAAGAACAATGGAAAAAATATCCTTGGATGACGATTAAAAAAAAGTCCACTAAGAAGCCATAAGTAGCTACCCAATAATCATTAGTTTCCTTTCCCTTACCCTGCTCCTAACCATTTTTAAATTTGTCAAGTGACAGTTTCAAGTTACTTCATCACACTGGTTGACATTATTTAAACCTTTCCAGTTCAGCACCAAGAACTAACCATAATACAATATATCTGAGGCAGGATTTCACCCCCAGAGAGCAAAACATCTATCCATCCAAACACCTAACATTTCCAGAGCAATCGCTGGGGCCCAGGCACTGTGACAGGCACTGAAAAACACAGAAGCAAAAGAAAATGAGTTTATAGCTTAGTGGGGGAGACCATCCAACACAGGGTAATAAAGCTAGAGAGCGGTGATCCCAGGAGGCCTCTTGGAGCTGAGGGAAGAGCTCCGGGCCAGGAGCAGGAGGGCTTCAGGAACAGCGTCCTAGAGGTGGGCTGTCTGACTCTTGAGGAATGAGATGAGTTAGAAAGACTTGAGGCCTTAGTGACACGGAATGTCCAGATCCCGTAGGGTCTTGTATTCTAAAGATTTAGATTTGAATTTGAAGTCAATGGGTAGCCTTAAACAAAGGACTAAGAATTTTATTCTAGAACTATCCCTTTGCCTGCATTTCAGTGAATGCGATGGGAGAAAGCAAGACTTGAGGCAGCAGGATGAGCTGGGAAATCTCAGCCATGGCTCAGCTTGAAAAGAATGGAGCCTGATCAAAGCAGTGACAGGGCATGGAGAGAGACCAACCTCAGTGAGGGCATAGCGACCATTTGAATGTGGGGCATAAGGCAGAGCAAAGACTCCGAAAGACCCCCAGAAGGCAGAGACTTCCAAGCCTGGGCAGCAGGTGATGTCATCTACTGCAGGGAGGAGCTTGGGAGGTCAGGGTCAAGGTATCAGAGGGCTCAAGGAAGCAGGCTGGAGAGAATTAAAAACCACTAAGGGGAATGATGTCCCAGAGATCAAGGAAATATCAAGCTTCAAGAAGGGGAGGTACATAGTATTGAAGGCTGCAGTCAAGGAAGATCAGGGCTGAAAAACTTTAATTAAATAATTAAAGTCAAGGTCACCAGTGACATTGGCAAGAACCATTTCCATGGAGAGTCTGAGCCGAGGGTTGTGGAGTGAATGGAGGTGAGCAAGAAGAGAAATCTGCAGTCTGTTCTTTCAAGAAGCTTATCTCTCTAGCAAGTGAGACATGGGGTGATGCTTGGGGGAGCTAGCTGGGGTGGGGGCAGAGGAGGGGGCTTGAGCATATGGATATGCTTGGGAAGCAACCAGGAGAAATGTGAGCAGCAGGTTGCTGCTCGCAGTGACAAGGACGGGGAGAGAATGCTCTTGGCAGGTAGTGTGGGCATTAAAGGAGCAGCGGTTTCCCACAAGAATAGAGGCATTTGGAACGGGTTGCAGAGTTTAAAAATGTGGAAGCTTCCTTCGCAGCCTGTGGGCTGAGTGTCCCTTGCAGGCAGCAGGAGGAGATGTGACATCCTCATGATGTCAGAGGAGGAACTGGTTGAAGTGGAAGGCACAGGTTGGAGGGGCTTTGAACAGAGGCCTAAGGTGGCTGAGATGATGGTGGAGGCAGGGGTGATAGGGTAATTCATTACCAGATGGGGTTCCTAGCTTTCCTTTAGTTCCATTTTGTTTTGAAGAAAGCAAAAGCCGGTCCATCACCACTGTATTTTTTTTTGTGTTTTTTTTTGGACTGTGATTCTATCATCCTATATATTGGCCGGCCAAAGAGTAAGACCTGCTCTCAAGGACCTTAACATCGTGGTGCAGAATGGAAGGACTTTGAAATAGCCCTTCAAAGTAACGTATGGTTCAGTCCAGGGGAAAGATGGAAACGGGGTCAGAATACAGAAGAGATGGCATCTGTACCTAATCCCAAGGCAGCACTAGGCAGGAAGGGCTGGAGGGAGGGAGACTGTTTAGGAGATGAAAGGACTAGACAGTAGCAATAGAAAGGGTGAGGGAGGCCCTAGCCCAGTGATGGTGAACCTTTTGAGCTCGGCTTGTCAGCGGTTTTAAAAACCCTCACTTAACTCTGGTGCCGTGTCACATATAGAAATTTTTTGATATTTGCAACCATAGTAAAACAAAGACTTATATTTTTGATATTTATTTTATATATTTAAATGCCATTTAACAAAGAAAAATCAACCAAAAAAATGAGTTCGCGTGTCATAGGTTCGCCATCACTGCCCTAGCCTGTTAGGCCTAGTGGATTAGGCGTGGGCCCATAGTCTAAAGAGTCATGGGTTTGATTCTGGTCAAGGGCATATACTTCAGTTAGAGGCTCAATCTCTGGCTGAGGCAACCAATCAATGTGTCTCTCTCACATCAATGTTTCTCTCTGTCTCTCCCCCTCTCTTCCACTCTCTTTAAAAATAAATGAAAAAAATATCCTCGGGTTAGAATTAGCAAAAAAAGAAAAAGAAAAAAAACACCTTTCATTAGCTCTAGCCAGTTTGACTCAGTGGATGGAGCCTGGGCCCATAGACTGAAGGGTCCTGGGTTCGATTTGTACCTAGGTTTTTGAACCTTGGTTGATTACAGGCTCGATCCCTGGCCCTGGTTGAGGTGCGGGGGTGTGTGCGGGAAGCAACCAGTTGATGTGTCTCTCTCACATCGATGTTTCTCTCCCCCTCCCTTCCAATGAAAAAATATTGAGTGAGGATTAACAACAACAAAAGGATGAGGAAGCTCTTCTGGCAGAGTCTGCAGGACGCCGGGCCTTCTTGGCTTTCCATTCTAGGTTCTCATCCTTATTGCTTGCTGCTCATAAGATCTTAATTGGTCTCTAAGTCCAGGGAAGGATTCTTCCTTGGTGTTTTTTGTTTGTTTGTTTGATTAGCAGTGCAGCCATGAAATAAGGTGGTGAACTCATGGAGACAGATAAAAAATAGAGCAGGAACACAGGTGGAAGGGACCATTCTACTCCCAGAAGACATGATCAGCCAGCAGAGATGCTGGCCCCTTAATCCAAAACCAACCTAGAGATGCTGGAGAAATCAGGGGGAAGTTGGTGGGAGACAGAAAGAAATTGGATCTCAGTTAGGGGAGAAGTGGGAAACGGTGGGTGGTTAGAAAGTTGGTGGCCAGATGCAACTCATAGGGAATAGGCTGAAGGAAGGAGAGACTTTGCAGATGAGTCATATTCTCTCCCTGTTGTAGCCACAAGGCGGGAGAATGGCACATCCCACCCAATGCAAGGCGGGTGGGGGTTACCATTAGGACAGAGATGAAGCCAGGCTGGGCTCCAGTGAAGGTAAAAGGTACTGGTGATTGTTAAATCCTCTCTAACGGTGGCCTCCCCCGTCTCCAGCCCTAGAGGTTGATGGGCTGGACAATCACTGTCAAGAGGAGAAGCAGCTCTTAAAAAGAGAAATGCCCAAGCAGGACATTGGCTGGGTGGAGGGCAGGCTCTCCTGACTGGGTCCACAGGGGCAGTCTGTGAGGCTGGAGGCTTGGTGCCCCAAGGCAAGGCTCTCCTTCCCCCAGTCACCAGCAGGGACACAGGCTAGAGCCCAGCATCTTACTCTTCCCCTGGAGGTTTATATTACTTGCCTAAATAGTCAACAGTCTTAAAAAAATAATAATAACTTCCAGGGAAAAATTATCAGGATGTTCAAAGAGAATAATCATTAGAGGGAAAGGTTTAACAAGTTGAACACACCTAGCTGGATGGGACTAATGGAATTAATGTATCAAGCGAACAAGAATTTAATATAAACATTTTATCTTCAAGAAAATATGACAGTATGTTGTAAACCTGAAGCAGAAACAAGCAGTTATAAAAAACTGGAAAACTTATTTAGAATGCTGGACAATATAGGTAAAATTATAAAAATTAATAAACCACCAACTAGACTATCTATGGTGAAATTTAAGAACATCAAAACTTTCATAAAGAATAAAAGCAAATAATCCACAAAAAACAAAACAAGAATCAAATTGACATCCATCTTCTAAATAGGATAAAGAAAGAAATTCTTTTTTTTAAGAAGAAAAGTGAATAGTATTTTCAAAGTTTTAAAGAACTTAGAATGTAGAGGTCTAGCCATAGTAATTACTACTACAGCTGTACAGGATGCTGACATGGTTGGATGGAATCGGAGACTCTGTTCTCTGACCATAATGCCATGACATTGGTGTTTACCAATAAAGTTGTAACTTTTTAAAAAAGTTCCACCTGGAAATGCTCCCTATTGAAAAGCACAAAGTAGTGATGAGCAATTATGAAAGCACTGTGAATGGACACTTGAGGGAGATAGCTAAAGCAGGACTTGGCAGAAATGTGGGGCCTCAAAGAATGTGTTTATCACCCAACCAAAAAGACTGAAAACAAATGAGACAAGCAATCAACTGAGGTGTTTTGGAAAAAAGCAACAGTTATCAGATACAAATAACATAAAATAAAATAATAAAGAGAGGATTAATAAAACTAAAGCTCATCTCTGAAAAGTATATCTCTGACAAAAGTGACTAAGAATAGATGACATGTAAACAAAAAAACAAACAAAGGCTTAGAAAGGGGAAATAATTGCCTAAGTAATTGAATTATCAAAAGAATAATATGAAATAGAAAGTCAAAATTTTGAAAACCTAAATGAATTGGGTGTTGAAAATATATATACATACATAATTTATATGCATACGATTACACAAGAAATAGAAAATTTGAATAGAACTGGAATCATTAAAGGATTGAAAAAGTAATCAAAACCATGCCCTATCACCCCTAAGAAGGCCTTGATCTAAGTTTTATAAGTTAGTTTTACCAAACGTTTAAAGAACCAAGTATCTTTATTTTATACACATTGTTTCAGAAAATTTTTAAAAGGGAGAACTTTGCCTGACTTATTTTTATGATGCAAGTATATATCCTTGACTCCAAGATCAGATAAAGACAATAAAATAAAAGAAAGTTATAGTTCTATTTCATTTGAATTTTCTAATTAAATTAGAGGCCCAGTGCATGAAATTCGTGCATGGGTAGGGTCCCTAGGCATGGCCGGTGATCAGGGCCAATCAGGGCCTTCCAGCTGCTGGCCCGGGCCTTCCTTTGTTCTGATGCATGGGCCTAATTCCCTGGTTTTGCACCAGAAGCACACTCATTGTATTACTGTAGAAATATGGGACTAGTTTAACAAACTGATTCTAAAATGACTATCCTATCTAATAATAGAGAAATGTGGTAATTAACCATAACTTTGCTACTCTTCCCATTGGCTAATCAGCGTGATATGCAAATTAACCACCAACAAAGATGGCAGCTAATTTGCATACGTAGGCTCCAAGTGGCAGTGACAAGGAAGCCTGGTGAGGAGGCAGGCATTCTGCCCCAACCCGCTGGTGGAGGGCCTCTGGGCCTGCTTGGTCAGCGCTGCCGGGGGGATGGAAGAGCAGAGACACATCCTGCAGGAGGGGCAGCACCCAGCAGCCCCAAGCCCCGTGGCCAAGGAGGCTCTGGCGCCGCTGGGGCCGCTGGGGCTGCTGGGGTCGCTGGGGCCAGAGGAGCAGAGACACAAGCCTGCAGCGGGGGCCCGGCACCCAGCAGCCCCTAACCCCAAGGCCGCAGAGGTGCTGGGGCCACTGGGGCTGCAGCAGAGACACAAACCGGCAGGAAACCTGTGAAAAGGGAGGTAAACTATCATAACTTTACCTCCCTTTCCACAAGATGAGAAAACTGACCCTGATTTATTTAGTGATATGGCCCACACCTTTCTACAAGCAAAGGGTATGTTATGATCACTCCCAGGAAGTGGTCAGAATACTGGTCAGAATACTGTTTCAAGGGAATAACACTAATTATTTAAGAGAGGAAACAAGCTTTTGTTGGGTTTATTCTGAAGGTCAGAGAACAGACCACCCCAACATATGCCATGTTGTTATATTGACGATCTTGACCTGCAGATGCTTGAAAAACAGCAAATGCAAGGAGAGGTTTTCACTGAAGTCTCCTTCTCTGCCTAAAATCAGACCCCCCCAAAAGGTTCCCTTGATGGGAAAAGTGCCATCAGCCAGTGAAGACTGACTCCTGTCACAGGACAGGAGACTAGAAGTTGATATCACATCCAAACTTTGTTACAAACTATCTCCCCTACCCCCATTCATCTTTCCTAAAAATCATGTACTCTCCTCTAAGAGGCCTACATATCCCATCCCCTTTCTCTAGAAAGAAGGTATTTAAATCTGGATTCTAAGCCACTTTGGGAA
>NW_005369217.1:773572-777414 GCF_000412655.1 Myotis brandtii
CAGGGGAGAGCAGTTAGAGGGATCAGGCCAGCAGGCAGGTGAGCAGTTAGGTGCCAGCAGCCCTGAGGGGTCCCGGATTGGAGAGGGTGCAGGCCAGGCTGAGGAACTCCCCGCTCCCGTGCACGAATTTCGTGCACCGGGCCTCTAGTCTTATATAATAAAAGGCTAATATGCAAATCGACTGAACGGAGGAACAACTGGCTGCTATGATGTGCACTGACCACCAGAGGGCAGATGTTCAACAGAGGAGCTGCCCCCTGATAGTCAGTGCACTCCCACAGGGGGAGCGCCACTCAGCCAGAAACCAGGCTCATGGCTGGTGAGTGCATGGGCAGTGGTGATAGCCTCTCCTGCCTCTGTGGCAGTTGGACATCGCCCAAGGGCTCCCAAACTGCGAGAGGGCGCAGGCCGAGCTGAGGGACCTCAGTGCACAAATTTTGTGCACCGGGCCTCTAGTAAAATAATAAAGGTTCATCAATTCTAAGATAATGTTGAAAAATAGAAAATAGGGATGTTCACCCTACCATTTGCTATAGATATGAGAGAGGTGGCATGCACATCAATGAAAAAAGGATGGCTTATATATAGATGCTATTTGGAGAACTTGTTTAGTATATGGAGAAAAATAATTTAGATTTCTATCTTCTACCATACACAAAAATAAACTCTAAATGAATTATAGACTTAATGGATCCATGGGGAGGAAATGGATTACAGACCTAAATGTAGAAGGTAAAATTATATTAAGAAGATGAGGGAACTTGTGTGTGTGTGTGTGTGTGTGTGTGTGTGTGTGTGTGTGTGTGACTTGAGAGTGGGCTTAAAGGTTTTTAAAACAATACTCAAAAAGCACAGATCATGAAGGAAAAACATTGATGGACCCGACCACATTAAGAAATTTTGTTTGGTGAAAGATATATAGATGTAAGTGACAGATTGGTGATAGACTTGGAAATGTTTGAAACTTTTAAAACTTGACAAGGAATTAATTTCTAGAATATACCAGGAACTAACACAAATTTAGAAAATTTAAAAAACTTTTTATAAAATTAGGCAAAAGATATAAATTCAGAGGAGGCTTAAAAATATACAAAGAGATGCTCAACATCCCTCGTGATGAAAGACACACAACACAAAACAAGATGCCGTTTCCTATCCATTAGACTAGCAACCATTGGAAAGCACAGTGCTACCAGGTAATGGAGAGGATTCGGGGAATGAGAACTCTCCAGTCTGCTGGTGGGAGTATAAAATCGGACACCCTAGAGCAGTGGTTCTCAACCTGTGGGTCACAACCCCTTTGGGGGTCAAACGAACCTTTCACAGGGGTCGCCTAAGACCATCGGAAAACACATATATAATTACATATTGTTTTTGTGATTAATCACTATGCTTTAATTATGTTCAATTTGTAACAATGAAAATACATTCTGCATATCAGATATTTACATTACGATTCATAATAGTAGCAAAATTACAGTTATGAAGTAGCAATGAAAATAATTTTATGGTTGGGGGTCACCACAACATGAAGAACTGTATTAAAGGGTTGCGGCATTAGGAAGGTTGAGAACCACTGCCCTAGAGAACTGCCTGGAGTTTCTTTGCAAAGTTATTTATATACTCCATAATTCAGCAGTCCCACTCCTGGTATATGCCCCAGAGAAGTTCATGCTCAAGTCTAGGAGGAAACTTAAACAAGGATGCCCAATGAAGCATTGTTTATTAGCAGAGAGCTGTCTAACCAACACACCCTTCTCAGGGAATGGGGAAGAAATAATAATATATTAGCTAGCTAGCTTTTGGTTTTTGAGCACTTAACTATGTTCCAGTGCCAAGCATGTTTCAAAGCTCTTCAGATACACCCAAAACTCATTTAATTCTCACAGGCACCCTGAGATGTAAGTACTCTTAGTGTCTCACTTTATACATTAGGAATGTGAGACACAGAGCAGTTAACTCATTTGCCCCAAATCACATAGCTAGGAAGTGGAAGAGCCAGCATATGGTAGGTGTAAGTGAACTGCTCTCTAGTAGTCAGAAACCATGCAGTAGATTTAGTGACAAGAGCTTAAAAACAGTGCTGAGTGAAAAGTGAGATGCATAACACACCACTCTTGCAAAATAAAGGCACATACATTCACCAAAAATATTAGGTGTCCTTCAGTAAAAGGATATATATCCAAGGACATTTGAGTGGGTCTCCTCTCTCTCTCTCTCTCTCTCTCTCTCTCTCTCTCTCTCTCTCTCTTTATCAAGGGCATGTACCTAGGTTGCAGGCTCCTCTCTGGCCGGAGCCCAGGTCATGGCTCATGCAGAAGGCAACCAATAAAAGTGTCCCTCTCACATTGATGTTTCTCTCTGTCTTTCCTTCTCTATTCCACACTCTCTAAAAATCAATGGGAAAAATATCCTCAGGTGAGGATTAACAAAAACACTCCCCACAACAACAAACAAACTAAAAAAAGGAAACCAGTGCCATTAAAACCAACTTGGGACAGTTGAGGAACCAAGGACAATGTGGTGCAGAAAGAAGACCAAAACTGAGGGGCCCTTACATTGGCCATATTCACTGAGGGCTACTGGGCACAAGCAGGGAAAGAGAGCAGGGAAATGAAGATTTTTGCCAATTGCCATTGCCTTTGTAGAAAATGAAAAGAAGGCCAATGTTCTCCTTGCTGTCTAAAAAGGTTTATGGGCCACCTTTCCTCACTGCTGTTTCCTGGACATACTAATTGTAACAAAACCCTCAGGACCATGAATTTAGGGAGCAAAAGCTATTTAAAAATCTCTCTCTCTCTCTCTCTCTCTCTCTCTCCCTTTCTCTCTACACACACACACAAACACACACACACGGTCACTGCTTCCAGATTCTCTACAGTTTCATGGTGTTTTCCCCTCTCACAATGGCCATGGCTGTGTTAAGTTATGGAAAGAGCTTTCTAGAAAATCTAGCTGATGGCAGGGGTTGTTTCCAGACATGGATGCATAGAAGCAGGTGTTCAGATGTGGTGTGTGTGTTTGTGTGTGTGGTGTGGTGTGTGTGTGTGTGTGTGTGTGTGTGTGTTTGTGGGTGTGGTGTGGTGTGTGTGTGTGTTTGTGGGTGTGTGATACATGTTGGTGGTGGATGATGAACATGGATGAATCTCTATCTTTTAAAAAATCTTTTTATTTGTTGTAACTCACATTCCAGCTGAGATTTCCACAGGTCTGCGGGTTTATGAAGCCATGATGGAGAGGTGGGCTGAGGGAGGCACCCGACTCAGGGCTGGATTGCCTGTCTGGTAGGATTCCTCACTCAGACCCCCAACAGGTGTCACAGGTGGAGGCACCTCTAGAGAGGTTCGCTTTGTTCTGCTCCTCAAGTACTGCAGACAGAGCGGCGGCTGGCGGATAGAAGAGTTCCTAGGCTTGGCTCTGCCTGTCCCCAGCAGTGAGACTTTCTTCATGAAATAAACAGGAATCATTAGGCCAGTCCCACTGACCTCTCAAGGGGAGGTGTGTGGTGTGTGAGGTTTATGAGGTCCAACCTGCAAAATGCTTTCAAAACCATAAAGTGCTGTAGAGCATGCTTTTTTTTTTTCTTCCTATGATAACACCATGTGTTTTCATCTGTACCTTCCAGGAACCTCATAGACTCTTGGATTCTTTCCAAGTCTTAGCAGGGTTGAGGGGGCGGGGGCGGGGGGATTGGAGTGAAGCTTGTTCCATTTCACCTATAGGAAACCCAGGAACTGTTCCCAGATGACGACGTGTGTCAGCAAGGCAACCGAAGCCCAATGTCTGATCGATTCCTTCTTAGGAGGAGTGATGTTTATTGGAAGGGAGGGGGGGGGGGGGGG
>NW_005369217.1:777521-789810 GCF_000412655.1 Myotis brandtii
ATGGGTCCAGGTCAGAGTCCACACCTGTGGCTTGGCCTCGGCTGCCCTGAGTGAAACTTACTGGGTTCCCTGGTTCCCCTTTCTAAGGAGCCATGATTTGGTGAGGGTGGGTAGGATCCAATTACGCACAGAGTTCATCTCAGAGTCCTGGAGAAACACTTGGCTTTTTCTGTCACACAATCTGCATCACATTTGTCTTTGATACTCACTTGCTCTCAAAACACCTCAGTATAGTCACCCCCACAATGTTGTGTTACTTTCAACTTTATGCTTTTGAAAGGCAAAAGCTGTCCACCTTTACAACACCAGCAGCTGTAGATAAGCCAGGGGCGGAGCTACTGGGACAAAATTCCGGTTTCATCCATCAGAGCCCAGGAAGCCGCTTTCTCTTTTTATGCACTGCTATTGTCAGAGTGTAGGGATCTCTATTAATAGACTCAACATTTCATGCTGCCAATGATTTTCTAAGAGGAGGCAGTCATGCAGCCAACCAGGCTCAGCTGGCCCCTTGCGCATGGAGAAGTTTTGTCAGAGTATGTGGGCATAATTGGGTTATGAGGCTGCTAATATGATTATACTGCCTGGAAATGCAAAAGCCAGAGTCAGTTAAACAGCAAGGTGAAGTTATTTCCAGCTGATCAATTGCAGCATCTCCCAGCAGCGTTGAGGCCTGGGTGACAGGAGAGATGGATTTAGCAGGCAAGCTGCTCTTTCTCTCCACCGGTGCCCTCCCCTTTCTTTTCTTTTTTTTTAAAAATACAGTTTACATTCAATATTATTCTGTATTAGTTTCAGATGTACAGTACAGTGGCTAGACAATCATGTACTTTACAGATCACTCCCCACCCCCATATTTCAAGTATTCACCTGGTCCATACATAGTTATCATATTGACTATATTCTTTATTCTGTAGCTACCAATTTGTACTTCTTAATCCCTTCACCCTTCTCACCCAGCCCCTCAACCTCCCACCCCTCTATTAACCATCAATCTGTTCTCTGTATCTGAGTCAGTTTCTATTTTGTTTATTTTGTTCTTTAGATTCCATACATAAGTGAAATAATATGGTATTTGTCTTTCTCTGACTTATATAATACCCTCTAGGTCAGTGATGGCGAACCTTTTGAGCTCGGCATGTCAGCATTTTGAAAAACCCTAACTTAACTCTGGTGCCATGTCATGTATAGAAATTTTTTGATATTTGCAACCATAGTAAAACAAAGATTTATATTTTTGATATTTATTTTATACTAGAGGCCCGGTGCACAAAAATTTGTGCACTCGGGGGTGGGGGAAAGGTCCCTCAGCCCGGCCTGTGCCCTCTCACAGTCTGGGACCCCTCGGGGGATGACCATCTGCTGGCTGAGGACTGCTCTCCAGGGGATTGGGCCTAAGCTGGCAATCAGATATCCCTCTGGCAACCTGGCAGCCCTCGGGGGATGTCCACTTGCCAGCGGGGAGCAGACCTAAGCTGCAGTCGGACATCCTTAGTGCTGCTGAGGAGGCGGGAGAGGCTCCCACCACCAATATTTCAGAGTGTAATTTGTAGTCTAACTATTTTTCTTGAATCAATCACTTCATTGTTTCGTTAAAGTGTCATGTCAAAGCCATACGTTAGAAGTGCTTCTAAATGATTAAATATCTAATTTCTTTCATGTGCCTTTCTCATTTGTTTTCAAAGCTATGTGAAACAGGCTTCTGGGGAAATGGTATATTAATGCGCATTTGTAGTAATTCATAGTGTTGAGTTATGTGAAGTAATAAAATGGCATTTCCTCTAATTTATTGAAGGAGAAGATTATCATCAAGAACAATAAGAAATGACATTTTTATAAGAAATATGAATTTACATTGAGACTAACAGTCAAGAGCAAGATATAGTAATACATTTCCAGCTTTTTATACTTGTTATCATTACTTTTACTATTACTCAACTTCAAGTGCTTTACCTAATACAAATTTATTACAAGACAAAAATTTGATTTCTATGATAAAAATGAAATAGGTGAAGTTGAGACATGAGCCACAGCAGGAATCTTGCCAACACTCAGTTCTAGCTAAAACATGGACCTTTAGGCACAGGTTATACATTTATGTAACTTTTTCAATGGCATAATGTTGTAGTGTAAAATATAGGCTATGATCTGACTTGAAAATCCAGATTTAACCAATTCAGGACCAACTTATCCACTATCCATTATATATTGTCTTTAAGTACATTAATTTACTCACTCCCAGTAACATGCAGCTATTTACTAGGCAGTAGGAATAATTTTAAGTATACTAGTCATGTGTTCTGAAATCAGTTATCACAAATTCTAAAATAAATAATATACTTAAGCAACTTTACATTTTGCATATTCAATAATATATTGTGTAACTGGTCTGCAGAAAAACTTACAGACCAATGCTCCTGGTGAGCACTGGTTTTAGGAAAACTGTCCAAAGTCCAAATTACACCATTTTAAAGACTCTGGAGAATTACCAAGTCTTGGACTTGAGACCATGATCCCAGACAAAAGGGAAGTACAAAGGATAGAGCCTGACATTCATTACTGGTTTTCCCCTTAAATCAGTCAGCCAATGCAGAACTCCAACTAAATGGATTACAAAATATCTGTCAGGGTACACAGTGCATCATGACGATGATACTATATAAAGACTCTCAAAAGCTATTTAACTCAGATGTTGCTTACCTTTATTGATTAAAGATTGTCTGTAATTCCATATACATAATTTTTATAATTATTGTTTAAAAGTACTTCTATGCATGCTCAAAGCAGAGGAAAAAACAAAGCTATTCCAAGTACATCTTAGGTCAGTGATGGCGAACCTTTTGAGCTCGGCGTGTCAGCATTTTGAAAAACCCTAACTTAATTCTGGTGCCGTGTCACATATAGAAATTTTTTGATATTTGCAACCATAGTAAAACAAAGATTTATATTTTTGATATTTATTTTATATATTTAAATGCCATTTAACAAAGAAAAATCAACCAAAAAAATGAGTTCGCGTGTCACCTCTGACACGCGTGTCATAGGTTCGCCATCGCTGCTCTAGGTCCATCCAGGCCTTTGCAAAAGGTAAGATTTTTTTTTTATGGTGAGAAGTATTCTATTGTATTAATGTAACATATCATTTACAATGAATAACCCAAGTGCTCATCAATAGTCAAGTGGATAGAAAAGCTGTTGCCTTTACCTTTGGAAGCACAGACTCCAGATTCTGCTATGAGAGGCTGCCTTGCAGGTGTGGACTCCCAGCGGAAGGAAGGGTTCAGTTGGTTCCATTTGATTCAGTTCAGCAAACATTAAATCAACTCTTACTTTGAAGTACACAAAAGCAAGGTTCTTCCTTTTTCTTTTAATTCAAATGATAAGCTAGAAAGTCTTTCTCTGCCCCTAAGCCAGCGGTTCTCAACCTGTGGGTTGCGACCCCTTTGGCGGTCGAACGACCCTTTCACAGAGGTCGCCTAAGACCATCCTGTATATCAGATATTTATATTATGATTCATAACAGTAGCAACATTACAGTTATGAAGTAGCAACAAAAATAATTTTATGGTTGGGTCACAACATGAGGAACTGTATTTAAAGGGCCAGAAGGTTGAGAACCACTGCAGCCCACCCCTTTGAGGTACCCAATGTTGAGTTTTATTATATGCTTCCATATGTTTTCTATGCTTCTACAAACATACATGTGTAGGAATGTTATCAAAACCAAAAAGGCCTAATACAATATATATTTTCTACAACTTCCTTTTTTTCACTTATCCATACAACACAAAACGTTTCTAGGTTATTACATATAAATCTAGCTCATTTCTCTTCAATAACTGCATACACTTACATATTATGGGTATTGCATAACTCATTTAGTCATTTCCCTTATGATGTACATTTAGTTGTTTCTAGTTGTTTTTTGCTCTCAGATGCTCTTTCTGGAAGTATAGTGTGCCTAAAATGTGGTCTTTGGGAGTGGACAGCGCTGGTTTGAATCTCAGCTTTGTATTTGTTGTGTGACCTTATGGGTCTTCTCCAAGCCCCTCTAGCTTCAATGTCTTCAACTGCAAAATGGGGGCAGCAAACACTTTGAAGCGATGTGGCGCAGGTAAAATGAGATGATCCTCACCAAGTATTTATGAGCAGAGCCTGCCACACATGATGCCCAATAAATGTTAACGGTAACTTCATGTTTGGACATCTTCCTCTGTCTTGCCTGAATTCTCACTGCGATAATGTAGGGAGCTGGGGTCTGAGGAGAAAGTCATTGGAGAAAGCTAGATCCAGCCTATGCCAACTCTACCATATCTGCAGATAAAGATGCAGCCTCCTCTGCGAGGTGGGGGGAGGGGACGGGGAGGCCCTGTGTGGACCCAGGAAGGAGATGTGTTTCCTGCCTCTGTTCTGTGAGCTGTACGCTTTTGAGGGTTTCCAGTCACCCGAGGTGGGCGCGTACGTTCAGAGAAGTGGAAGGGTCTTATGCAGAGTCCTCAAGCAAGGATCCTCTCTGTCCTAGTTGTGGTGCCAGACACCCTGCACTCTACCATGCTCCTTTTGCTGCTACAGTCACTGCTACCACCTATGTGAATGATCGGAGCCACTGGAAGTTCTCCTCAAAGGTGTGGTCATTTATCTAGATGGCCTTGATTCTCAGTGGTTATAATTCTCAAGTGCCATAAAGTTAGTCTGTCTCATTAGCCTCCTCTGGTGAAGAACTTAGAACACGTGGGGTCTGTCAGCCCACTGCATCCTATGATTCAGGCCTCAAGGTAGAACATTCTACCTACCACACCTATATTCATGGGCTGGCTTCCAACATCCTCACCCCGAGCAAGATGCTGACATGGTTTTCTTATAGGACCTCTTCATTGCAGGGTCCCAGGGCCAGTTGAGTAGTCCCAGGGTCTTTTCACCGTTTCTTTCTGGAGGCTCCAGGGCTATCAGACAGACGCACTCTGGTGGCCTCCTTGGATATCCTAGAAACCCCTGGGTATTTATACAGGTTATGCTCCTCCATCAATTTACACAGGCTTACCTATGTACTCAGAATATTCTAGGTCAGTGGTTCAAATAGTGCTCCCTACACTGGTTTTAGTCATTTGTTCATGGTGAAATGAGAAAAATAAGAACAGGGTGCTGAGTTTTCATAAAGCTGAGTGTATTTCATTTAAAGGATTTTTCTTTATCCTTTGAAATTGAGAGATTACCTTTTTTTGGTATGAAAATGTCCATTTAAAAATGATGATCATTTCTTTTTGGACAAATGGAAGCATTTAATTTTCAATGCTATTTTAATTTCTGTTATTATTCTGTTCAAGAATTTTGCCCATCTTTCTACTAGGTATTAATTTTTATGTTGAGTTTCAAGATATTCTATATTTAAAAAACATTAACCCCTAAGGAAAATATTTGAAAAAATATAATTTATGTCACTTAATTTTGTGTATTATGCTTTTCAATGTGTAGTTATATTTTTATGTATTCATGTCCCTTTTTTGTAATGTAGATAATAAAATCAGTGAAAATAAATCTAACTCTAATTTTTTTTCCAAATTTGTATGATTTTTCTACTTTAACTTTTAATAAGGCTTAAATTTACTGAATTCTCACAAAAATCCCCAACTAGCCACAACAATATTAAGAAAGAAGAACAAAGTTGGAGGTATCATGCTACCTGAAATCAAACTAAACTACAAGGCTATAGCAATCAAAATAGCATGGCATAAGAACAAACATATAAGATCAATGGAACAGGATAGAGAGCCAAGAAATAAATCCACACTTTTATGGTTAATTAATATATGACAAAGGAGTCAAGAACATACAATGAGGTAAAGACAGTCTATTCAATAAATGGTATTGGGAAAATTGGACAGATACATGCAAAAAATGTAACTAGATCACCAACTTATACCATATACAAGAATAAACTTAAAATGGATTACAAACTTAAGCATAAGACTTAAAACAATAAAACTCCTAAAAGAAAACAGAAGTCTCTGACATCTCTCTTAGCAATATCCTTTCTGATATATCTCCTCAGACAAGGGAAACAAATGCAGAAGAAATGAAATGGGACTACATCAAATTAAAAAGTTTTTTTTGCACAACAAAGAAACTGTCAACAAAACCAAAAGTCAACCTATTAAATGGGGGAAGAAATTTGCTAATGATACATTAGATAAGGGGTTAATATCCAAAATTTATAAAGAACTCAGACAACTTAACACCAGAAAATCAAACAACCCAATGAAAAAGTGGGCAGAAGACCTGAATAGATACTGCTCCAAGGAAGACATACATATGCCCAATAGACATATGAAATGTTGCTCGACATCACTAATCATCAGAGTGACACAAATCAAAAGCACAATGAGAAACCACCTCACACCTGTCAGAATGATTATCATCAATAAATCAACAAACAATAAATGTTGGCACAAATATGGAGAAAAGGGAGCCTAGTGCACTGTTTATGGGACTGCAGATTGGTGCAACCACTATGGAAAACGGTATTGAGGTTCCTAATTTAAAAAAAAAAAGGAATTGCCTTATGACCCAGAGATTCCACTTCTGCGAATTCATGCTACCTGAAATCAAACTAAACTACAAGGCTATAGCAATCAAAATAGCATGGTACTGGCATAAAAACAGACACATAAGATCAATGGAACAGGATAGAGAGCCAAGAAATAAACCCACACTGTTATGGTTAATTAATATATGACAAAGGAGTCAAGAACATACAATGAGGTAAAGACAGTCTATTCAATAAATGGTATTGGGAAAATTGGACAGATACATGCAAAAAATGTAACTAGATCACCAACTTATACCATATACAAGAATAAACTTAAAATGGATTACAAACTTAAGCATAAGACTTAAAACAATAAAACTCCTAAAAGAAAACAGAAGTCTCTGACATCTCTCTTAGCAATATCCTTTCTGATATATCTCCTCAGACAAGGGAAACAAATGCAGAAGAAATGAAATGGGACTACATCAAATTAAAAAGTTTTTTTGCACAACAAAGAAACCATCAACAAAACCAAAAGTCAACCTATTAAATGAGGGAAGATATTTGCTAATGATACATTAGATAAGGGGTTAATATCCAAAATTTATGAAGAACTCGTAAAACTCAACACCAAGAAAACAATCCAATTAAAAAGTGGGCATAAGGTCATAACCGGTTTGGTTCAGTGGGTAGAGCGTTGGCCTGCGGATTGAAGGGTCCCAGGTTCGATTCCGGTCAAGGGCATGTACCTTGGTTGCAGGCACATCCCCAGTAGGAGGTGTGTAGGAGGCAGCTGATCGATGTTTCTCTCTCATCGATGTTTCTAACTCTCTATCGCTCTCTCTTCCTCTCTGTAAAAAATCAATAAAATATGTTAAAAAAAAGTGGGCATAAGACCTGAATAGACACTTCTTTAAAGAGGACCCATAGATGACCAATAGATGTATGTAAAGATACTCAATGTCACTAATCATTAGAGAAATGCAAATGATAACCACATTGAGATGTCACCTCACACTTGTCAGAATGGTTATCATCAATAAGTCAACAAACAAGTATTGGTGAGGATGTGGAGAAAATGGAACTCTTGTACACTATTGGTGGGAGTGGAGATTGGTGCAGCCACTATGAAAAACAGTTTGGAGGGTCCTAAAAAAAAATAAAAAAATGGAAACTGCCTTATGATCTGTGATTTCACTTCTGGTTACATATACAGATAAATCCCAAACACAAATTCATGCCCCTATAGTCATTATAGCATTTTTTACAACTAGAGGCCCAGTGCACAAAATTCGTGTACTCAGGGGGGTTCCTCAGCCCGGCCTGCACCCTCTCACAGTCCGGGAGCTCTCAGTTGGACATCCATCCTTAGTGCTGCCGTGGAGGCAGGAGAGGCTTCCCCCACTGCCGCTGTGCTTGCCAGCTGTGAGCCTGCTTCTGGCTGAGTGACGCTCCCCCTGTGGGAGTGCACTGACCACCACGGGGCAGCTCCTGCATTGAGCATCTACCCCATGGTGGTCAGTGCCCATCATAGCGAGCGGTTGAGCAGACTTAGCATATCATTAGCATATTATGCTTTGATTGGTTGAACGGCTGACCAGACGACCAGACACTTAGCATATTAGGCTTTTATTATATAGGATAGCCAAGATATGGAAGAAATCCAAGTGCCCATCAATAGATGAGTGCATAAAAAAAGTTGTGGTATGGTTTTCGGTCAAGATGGCAGAGTAGTAAAATGTGGTACTCACATCCTCCCACAACCACATCAAAATTACAACTTAACTACAGAAAAACCATCATTCATAACCTCTTGAAATCTAGTTGAACAGAAGTTCTATAACTAGGGATATACAGAAGAAGCCACACTGAGATTGATAAAAAGGGTGAAAACTCAGAACATTCTGGTCCCACACCCACATTTGGCAGTTAAAAATTACAAGTGACATTTTGGCTTTGGAGGTCCCTTTCACGAGGGAACCCAGCCCCAGACTCAGTGCCCCAGCTCAGGTTTTCAGTGCCAGGAAGAGAAATCCCATAACTTCTGACTACAAAAATCATTGAGGATTGTGGCTGAGTGAGAGGAAGTCCTGCTGGAATCCCAGGCTTTCCTCTTAAAGAGCCCATACATGGACTTACCTGGACTCACGAGCTCTGATCTCCAGGGCTGGGGCATCAGCTTGAAAGGCACCAGGGACATATGGGGAGGAACTGAATAGTCTGGCATCAGGGTGAGATCTGATGGGGCAGCTTTCTCCAGAGGCCATTGTTCCTTTGCTGAGCCCTCACCTAACAGACCCAGCAGATGGACATCATATCTGAGTCTCCATCAACCCGGCTAACACTGTTCATCCAGCCCTGGTGATAACCTGATATCCTGCCCCACCCAACTTACAGGCCCAGCAAAGTCATTTCCAGTGATTTATTCATACAAGTGTCCATCTTGACTCATGCTTTAGACTTTGATAAAATGTCTCAAAGGTTCACAAAGCCCAAACAAGCAGCACATGGCCTCAGTGTAGCCCACACGTCTTGCTAAGTGGCCCTATGCCCAGCACTAGTGGCAGTCTGAATTGGCTATTTCTTAGCACCTCCAAGTCCAGCACAAGTAGCAGCTATCTACATATTTCTTTGTAGTTCATGCCAGATGGCACTGGACAGGACACAGGTGGAAGCTGATCTTGACCTGTACTTCCTGAAGCCTCAGGGTCAGCACACTTTGTGGACAGCCTCAGACCACACCAGAACACCACCAAACCATCTCCAAGAGCAACACACTCAAGGGGAAAACTATTCAGACACTAGAGCCCTGCTGAAGTGAATTCTGCTCCATAGAGTCAGCCCCTGCACAGCAGCTCCTCTGCTGTGGTCTTGGCCAGTCCTCAGAGTTGATCAGCCTGGGGGTAAATTTCTCCCATTCATGTGCCAACAGAAATCAAGGCTCAACTACAACAGGAGGGTACACACAACCCAAACAGGAGGCACACCTGAAATGACCAGCTTGGGTCACTGAAAGGCTGTGCCACTGGGCCCTACTGGACACCTGCTACATAAACTCACTCTACCAAGACCAGGAGACATAGAAACTCTCCATAAAACCAAACACAGGAAGGTAGCCTAAATGAGGAGACAAAGAAACATGTTCCAAATGAAGGAACAGAATAAAACTCCAAAAAAAAAGAGCTAAACAAAATGGAGACAAGCAATTTACCAGATGCAGAGTTTAAAACACTGATAATAAGGATGCTCAATGTATGTAGAGAAAGAGTAGATTAACTTAGTTAGAACTTCAATAAAGAGATAGGAAACAAAGAACTAGTCAAAAATGAAGAATACACTAACTGAAATGAAGAATCCCTTACAGGGAATCAACAGTAGAGTAGAGGAAGCAGAAGATCAAATCCGTGATTTGGAAGATAAGGAAGCAGAAAATACCCAATCAAAAGAGCAAAAAGGAAAAAGAATAAAAAAATATGAGGATAGTTTAAGGAGTCTCTGGGACAAGTTCAAGCATATCAACATTTGCATCATGGGGGTGCTGGAAGGAGAAGAGAGAATGAGCAAAGAATTGAAAACTTATTTGAAAAAATAATGACAGAAACTTCCCTAACCTGGTGAAGGAAATAGACATACAAGTCCACAGAGCACAGAGAGTCCCAAACCAGATGAATCCAAAGAGACCCACACCAAGACATAGTCTGAGTATAATTAAAATGCCAAAGGTTAAAGACAAAATGAGAATTTTAAAAGCAGCAAGAGAAAAGCAGTTGAGTTACCTACAAGGGAACTCCCATACGGCTGTCTGATGATTTCTCAACAGAAACATTCCAGGTCTGAAGGGATTACTCTACTCAGCAAAGCTATCATTTTGAATTAAAGGACAGATAAAGAGCTTCCCAGACAAGAAAAAGCTAATGGAGTTCATCACCACCAAACCAGTATTACATGAATTGTTCAAGGGTCTTCTTTAAGGAAAGAAGGGAAAAAAGGATTTTAAAAATTAATAATAAAATGACAATATATCGATCTATATCTATATCTATCTATCTATCGATCAATCTATCTATCAATATATGGCTAATATGCTAAATGTCCCTCCTACCACCTGACCAGTCGCTATGACGTGCACTGACCACCAGGGGGCAGACACTCAAAGCAGGAGCTGTCCAGCTGTAGTGACTTGGCAGCAGCAGTTCTCAGGTGATGCACCTATAAACCAGAGAAGAGGGAGCCCTTGTGGGGCCACACGATTCCACCTTCAGCCATGGGTTATGTTGTTGCTGGGGCACTGTCGGCTCCAATTCTGTTTACTGCACACTTGCGTTTGCATTCCACACCCTATACAACAGCAACTTTGCAGAGTGCCCTCTTTCACTCCAAGACCTCTTGGGGGATATCGGAGAGCCAGTTTCAGCCCGATGTCTGCAGGCCAGGCTGAGGGACCCCACCTGCCAGAGGGACCCTGCTCACTCCATAGATGCCTTTTGAGCCACAGTGCCACCCCAGGTGTGGCTGGCCAGGGAGGGACTGTGGGAGGTTGGCTCCAGGGCATGTCCAGCCTGTCTGTCTCGCCCAATCCTGCCCCGCTGGCCACCTTCTAATTAATTTCCTTTCAATGTGCACGAATTTGTGTACTGAGCCACTAGTAAATACATATCTATCAAAAATTACTTTAAATGCAAATATATTAAATGTACTAATCAAAAAATATACAGTAGCTGAATAGATAACAAAACAAGACTCTCACATATGCTTGTCTGTAAGAGGCTGACTTCAGATCTAAAGACACACACAGACTGAAAGTAAAGGGATGGAAAGAGATATTTCATAAAAATGGAAACAAACAAACAAACAAACAAAAAGCTGGGGTAGCATACTTATACCAGACAAGATAGACTTTAAAACAAAGACTATAACAAAGATACAAAGAAGCACCCAGCAATCTACTTCTGGGGTTTTATCTGAAGAAAATGAAAACACTAATTCGAAAAGACATATGCATACATATGTTCTTTGTAGTATTATTTACAACTAGAGGCCTGGTGCATGAATTGACTGAAGCTCCCAACCGCTGGTGAATTCATGCACCAGTGGGGTCCCTTGGCCTGGCCTGCAGGATGGGGCCGAAACTGGCTCTTCGACATCCCCCGAGGGGTCCTGGATTGTGAGAGGGCACAGGCCAGGCTGAAGGACCCCACCAGTGCACGATCAAGGCTGGGGAGGGATGTGGGAGGTTGGCTAGCCGGGGAGGGACTGTGGGAAGGCTCCAGGGCATGTCTCGCCTGTCTCAATCCAGATCGGCTGGACCCCAGCAGCAAGCTAACCTACTGATCAGAGTGTCTGCCCCCTGGTGGTCAGTGCACATCATAGCGAGTGATTGAGCGGCCTTAGCATATCATTAGCATATTATGCTTTGATTGGTTGAATGGCCAACTGGATGACTGGACACTTAACATATTAGGCTTTTATTATATAGGATAGTCAAGATATGGAAACAACATATGTGTCCATCAATAGATGAACAGATAATAAAAAGTAGTGCATATATACAGTGGAATATAATTCAGTCATTAAAAGAATAAATCTTGCCATCTGCAACAACATGGATGGACTCTAGAGGGTATTGTGCTGAGTTAAATAAGAAACAGGGAAAGAAAAATACCATATGATTTCACTTATATGTGGAATCTAAAAAGAAAATAAATGAACAGGCAGACCAAAACAGACTCATAAATACAGAGAACATTTTGATGGTTGCCAGATGGG
>NW_005369217.1:790484-805414 GCF_000412655.1 Myotis brandtii
CCTCCCTGCTCGCTTCCAGCTGCCTGGCTGCCGGCCGCCATCTTGGCTGACAGTTAATTTGCATAAGAGGATATGCTTTAGCCAATGGGAAGGGTAGCGGTCGTACGCCAATTACCATGTTTCTCTTTTATTAGTGTAGATAGTCAAGATATGGAAACAACATATGTGTCCATCAATAGATGAACAGATAATAAAAAGTAGTGCATATATACAGTGGAATATAATTCAGCCATTAAAAGAATAAATCTTGCCATCTGCAACAACATGGATGGACTCTAGAGGGTATTGTGCTGAGTTAAATAAGAAATGGAAAGAAAAATACCATATGATTTCACTTATATGTGGAATCTAAAAAGAAAATAAATGAACAGGCAGACCAAAACAGACTCATAAATACAGAGAACATTTTGATGGTTGCCAGATGGGAGCGGGGTGGGGGGGGGGGGGGGGGGTTATGGGGGTGGGGAAAATGGGGAAAGGATTAAAAATAAAAATTGGTAGTTACAAAATAGTCATGGGGATGTAAAATGTAGCATAAGGAAAACAGTGAATAATATTGTAATAACTATGTATGGTATGAGATTTATCTTGGTGCTAGATTTATCTTGGTGATCAATTCATAAGTTATATAAATGTCTAATCACTGGGTTATACATCTGAAACTAATATAATATTGTACGTCAACTGTAATTGAAAAATAAAAATTATTTCAAAAAAAGAACACAAGTTGTGGTACACATATACAATGGATTATTACTCAACCATAAGAAAGAATGAAATCTTACCATTTGTGACAAGATGGATGGATTTAGAAGGTTTATGCTAAGTGAAATAAGTCAGATAAAGACAAATATCATATGGTTTCACTTACATGTGGAATCTAAAGAACAACAACAAACAAACAAAACAGAAACAGACTTATCAACACAGAAAACAGACTGATGGTTGCCAGAAGGGAGAAGGGTGGGGTGAAAAAGGTGAAGGAATTAAGAAGTACAAATTGGTAGTTATAAAATAGTAATGAGGATGTGGAGTATAGCATAGAGAATATGCTCAATAATGTTGTAATAACTATGCATGGTGCCAGGTGTTTACTTAAAATATTGTGGGGATCACTTTGTAAAGCATACGAGTATCTAACCACTATGCTGTGCACCTGAAACTAATATGAAATAATATTGAATATAAACTGAAAATTGAAAAATCAAATTTAAAAATTTATTGGCTTCTCACCTATTTGTTTTTATGCCTTCATTTGGACATTAAGAAATAGGCAATCCTAGATGGAGCCTCAAACTTCTTAGAGTTTCATTATCTTTGAAATCCCAATGTCTGGAGAACATTTTTCTACATGGCCTCCGTCCCTTCCTGCCTCTCCTGGGTGCTGCTGGTCTCAATGGAAGATGCTTCTCAGTCTTGCTGTAGCACAGTGGTTCTCAAACTTCTGGCCCTTTAAAAACAGTTTCTCATGTTGTGACCCAACCATAAAATTATTTTTGTTGCTACTTCATAACTGTAATGTTGCTACTGTTATGAATCGTAATGTAAATATCTGATATGCAGGATGGTCTCTTAGGCGACCCCTGTGAAAGGGTCGTTCGACCGCCAAAGGGGTCTCGACCCACAGGTTGAGAACCGCTGCTGTAGCACATCATAGACAGCTGAGAGCTGACACTGACACAATGGGGTTGTATTGTCTATTATTCTGTGATTGATTTAAAAAACACACACAAAAAAATGTGTCCTAATAACTTCTTTATTTCTCTAAAACCTTAGATTTACCCACCCTGGCCAGCTTATAGCCCAGTGTTTCTCCTGATTGACTCATTAGCATAAAACTCCATTGTTAGCTCACCACTATTGTTCATTCTCAACAGCTGCAACTACAACTTAAGCTATTCAATAGGCACTAATTCAATACGTTATAACTTCTGATTACAACCATGGTTACCATCTGACAGTGATTCTCATGAGAAACAAAGATGGCTGTCTCATGGACCTGACAATCTGAGAGTAGCCCCAAACTGTGCCTTCCGTATCACCTTTGCTGCTAGACAAACTCCTCCACCCATTTGCTCTAAGTGAAACTGTTGCCTTAATTTTGGAGCGTTCATTGTTTTTGGTGGGAATTAGGGGTCTCAAACAGGGCCAGAAATGGGGAGGGTGGCTGTGGCAGAGTGTTAGGCAGGCATCACGGTGGTGTGCAACTCACTGGGCATTTGCCCAGCGGGCTCTTATCCTGACTGTAATGCTTAATCGTGTGACCTGGATCAAATCATCACTTCTCTGCACTCATCTGGAAAACAGACAGGTTGGTCTCTACATGTCACACAAACCACTGAGGTATCAGATGAAGATATTAGGCCTTCTATGACAGTTATCTTTTAAAAAAATCTCTCTGAATCGTGGTCGGTGCCCTACGTCAGGCACTCACCATCCCTGTGTGGTATGAGGGAAGGGGAAGTTCATTATTGGAAGGCGCTGGCAGTGGCCTCCTTCCTGATTTCCGAGCGTTAGCAGACTGCAGTGTTTTGCAATGTACCCATGCCTCGTTAAAATGTATTATCTAGTTTGAACCAAATTAACCTTCATAAAATGGATGAGTGATTTCAAGATTCCTGCAAAGAAATTCCTGGATTAAACATAATAGTAATTTTGCAAGGACAAGAAAACAGCAGAATGACCCTTCTCCTGTGCCAGGAACAATCTCTCCATCGCTATCACCGGGAGATAAAAACAATAGAGGATCTAATTGCACCAGATAAGAAGTTGACTTAAAATCCCTGAATTCTCTAAGCTTTAACAGTGTGGACTTCCTCTTGTTAACAATGCACTTTGTGTGCTGTGCCCATTGTACCCTTGTGAGTTACCTCCCAGCTCTAATGATCATTAAAAGCAAGCAGGGAAACAAACTGAACTTTTTAGTTGATGTACCAAAAGTTTAATATTTGAGATATTTGAATTGAGGTATTTCCAAGCATAACACTAAAGTTAAAAATGATACAAAATTCTACCATATTGTTCTCACTAAAAATATAGTTATGGGTAATATTTTAATGAGAGCAAAAAGCTTTGCATAATTAATAACTGCATTTAAATATATTAGGAATATGTTTTTATTTTCATGGCATCCTCTAAAACATATTTTGTGTTCACTTGATAATAAACATATTAGTACAGAAGTACTTAAATCATAAAGAAATAGATACGTGGGATATAAAACAGAAAGCAACAAATGAGCAAAACAACTCACTGACACAGACAGCAGTTGGTGATTGCCAGAGGGGAAGGGTGTGGGGAGACGTTAAAGAGGGTAAAGGGTCAGATAAATGTGATGGGAGTGACGAGACTTTGGGTGATGAGCACACAATGCAATACACAGGTGATATATTTTCACTTAAAACTTGTATTATCTTATTAACCAATGTCAAATTTAATCAATGAAGAGAAATTCGTATGTAGGGTGTGCATCAGCATTTTTATAATAGAGAGAGCAAAGAAGGGTAAGGATATGGGCCAGGTCACGGGGCAGCAATCTTCTGGTTGTGATGTCCTCCCTGCATCTCCTTCAGAAGCCAGATCACAGTCACAGGAAGAAGCGTTTGAGGGATATGTCAGGATCTAACATCTAACATTAATTTTTAAAGCCATCAAGTAACCCAGCTTTGTGTCACTGTGGGACATAGAAACACTAATGGAGGAGCATGGTTTTTGCTATTTCAAATGTCCCTCATTGCTGAACTACTCACAAACAGTATTCTTTTTAGGGACTAGTGGAATGGATACTGGACACTAAACGGGTCTGAGGCCGCCTGTCACTACTTGAGCCAAATGAAGCAGAGACAGGGTTGAATCACATATGAGCACTTATTCCAATAATGTTGGCAGTATGGGGAGAGCGGTTGGTTACCCTGGAAATTCTGCTCTGACCCCCTGGCCTGCTGGCTGATTATATACGGGTGAGGGAGGAGCTATTTGCAGCTGAGAGTGTAACAGGGAAAAGGGGAGGGGAGGGTCTGCAGTTCTGCAGTGTGGCCTTCAGGAGCTCGAAGTCCAAAAAAGGCAGCTAATCTCCTATGATGTTACAAACACCTCAGACCGTCCCAGGGATCAGAAAATGGGCAGCATTCCTGAGGCAAACTCCTGGAGTGGGGTCAGAGTCCAGGCATAGCAACCAAGGCAAAGCACGTCCTGTCCTTGGTCTGCTTTTAAAATGTATTTCTTTTCTGAGCAATGGACCCATCCGGGGTTTGAGCCATCTTATCTTTTTACAGCGCTGTGTTTCTTTTTGCCACACATCTTCCAATTTCCTAGGGTCTGCCAGAAAACTTCTTACCTATAGTTAGTAAGGTGAATAATTACTAAACAACTGTGGTTCTATTCTTATTACAGGTCCTTCCCCACTATCATTCTGATGACTTTGGTTTCTTCTTTCTGAACTTGAATTTCCTAAAAACTATCAGACATCTGCTCTTCTTGATCTGAGCATTGAGGTTCTTCTGCCAGCTGTTTGTTACGAAGAGGTCGGTGGACCAAATCATGGGTTGGGCATATCCAGGGCCCTGGGCAATTCTGGGCTGTCGTCATTTTTCATCACAGGGTGAAACTGGATGAAAGATTTACATTTCACTAGAACTGGTGTCCAACCGCTAATGACTTGTTCCTCATCTCTCTGCACAGGAAATAGTTCTATCTCCGGCTGAAAAGTTCTGCCTGACATCAAGAAACACGTGAAGCTCACCCCGCCCCCCCCGCCCCCATCTGTCATTGCTGTCTAGAGAGTGAGATCTGATCTATTTACTCCCCAGGTACTTCCTTCCACGAGACTCTGCAGTGTCTCTGGAGTTCACCCGCAGTGCAGATTGACTGCAAGACACAGTTCCTTCACAGAGCACCCAGCGGCCACCAGGGCCAGTGGACCACCACAGCTGTGGAATTCACGCAGCAGGGCTTTGCCCAAACCAAACCCGCACCCGGTAAGCAGGGCAGAACGTGCCTGAAGAGAATAGAAACAATGAAGGTCAACCTTCAACCCTACCCAGGGATCCTCTTCCCTCTACTTGAACTTCTTTGGTGGCCCTCGAGGAACTAACCACTCCATCCTATGTAGTTGCTGTCCACTCTACCTGGAAAGACTTTGCTCTCACTGCCTATGTGGCAATCACATGTCCATCCATGAGCATTAGACCTCGTCACCTGTGTGTCCCCAGGCCTGGTGAAGGGCCTGGCACAGGGTGGGCGCTCAGTTCTTCACACATGTCTGTGGAATGAATGCGTGAAGGAGGGAAAAAGCCATCATCGGCTGTCCCTCAAGATTCACACGTAAGGTTCTGCTGGCTCAGCAGATGGTTTCGCTAAGAGAGTTTAAAACTCTGGAGGGTGTCAAATAACTGCATAATGCACTTGAAAAGAGTTAACAAATGTTCAAGATTAGAGATGACCATGAATCAGTCCTCACCTTTTCAATTACGTAGATGACCTCAAAATTGTTTGAAAAATAAGATTAATTTTCTTATAAAGATCATTTTCTGTTATGACACTTCAGTAAATTTAGAACATGACAAAATTTTAAAAAGAAACTTTGAATCAGAAAAATCACAAAAACTGAAATCTTACAGTTATTTAGAAAATACAAAAATAAAAATGCTATAGCCCTGGCTGGGGTAGTTCAGTTGGTAGGAACGTCTTCCAGTACACCACAAAGTTGCCAGTTCAACTCCCCATCAGGGCACAAACCTAGGTTGTGGGTTTGACCCCTGGTTGGGGCATGTATAGGAGGCAACTGATTGATGTCTCTTTCATATCAATGTTTCTATCTCTCCTTTCCTTTCTCTCTCTAAAATCAATAAAAACATATCCTCAGGTAGGGATTAAAAAAACCACTTACATCGAAATCTGTAGATTAGAGCTAATGTTATTCAAAGAGGAAAACTCATAGCATTTACTACTTAACTAAAAATTAAAGTGTGGAAATGAACTGGAAAACTAAACCTCTAGCTAAAAAGGTTAGATATGGGGGGAAAAAAGAAACACAAAGAATGCAGAGCAATGGAAATAATATTGAAACAAAATGTTTTAGAACTTGGAAAGTCTGAAGACTTGATGAAATAACAGAAGAGCTAATTATACAGTGGCTATTATTTTTTTCTGTTAAACAGAGAAAGCAGAAATACAAAATTGAAAATGAGAAAATAAAAAACAGAGACATAGAGGAAAATGACTTTTCAGAGCCCATCATCCAGAATGCTGTGGCGGGAGGTAGAGAGATGGGGAGCTGGTGGCAGCTATGGCTTAGGCTTCTGAGCCCCCTCCAATCCCCCACCGGTCCCCCCCCCCCATGTGAACAGCCTGGTCCCTCTTGGTGTTGACTGCCTGGTTCCCTGGGGGACAGGGTGTGTGTGTAAGGAAATTCCCATTTAGGCTGCAAAGGATCCCAAGGCAGGGCCCAGAGCTGGTGTGATCCTGTTCAGGCTGGGTTTGTCCCCTGAATACATCTTTTACTGAGGGGTCAAGAAGTCCTGCTCTGGCCTTATTTGTACTTTTTAATGCCTATTTATACTAAGAAAGATAATATTTAAGTAGAAAAATGGCCAATTCTTCTTCTAAAGGTCTCTAGATGTCGGATTATTATACAGATGGAGGGAAATGCAGACCTTCCTTCTGGGACAAATGAATGAACGAGTGGACCAAGACAAAGCCATTTTTCCTGACCTTGAGGATGACATATAACCCCGTGGGCTCTGCAGATGGTCCTCTCAGTAGAGCTTAAAATCCCCAGGGAAAAATCCCCTAAACAGCTCCAGGGACATGTTACAGGCCCTAGGATAGCTTTACTTTTTATAAAATATTACTTCTCACGTTCAACACGTCCAGATCAGAGTTCTTAATGTCAACTCCCAGACCTGCTTTATCTCTCTTCTCCATCTAACTAAATGGTCTCACCATCTGCCTGTTGCTTAAGCCAAAACCCTAGTGCTCATCCTTGACTCCTTTCTCCCCTCCTGACTCACATCCAGTCTCCCGTGAAGTCTTGTTGAGACTGCCACTAAAATATTTCCCAAATTAGTATGGCTCTCTCTCTCTCTCTCTCTCTCTCTCTCCCCACTATTTCCACCCTGGTCAAAGCCACCATTATTTCTTGTCTGGACTTCTGCTTTTTGGCCCTGGACTATCTTTCTAAATGTAAACTGACCACATAACCCTCCTGGTAAAAACTTTCCAAGGGCTGTCATTCAGATTTATAATAAAATCCAGACCCACTTCCCTGGCCTGTAACCCCAGTCCCTGGCACCTCTCGTCACACAGTACGTTCCAGCCACCGTGACCCTTTTCCCTCTCTCCCAGGTTTGTTCCTAACATAGAGACTTGCATTAGCTCCCTTTGCCACATTGCACATCCCCAAATCTTATTAGCGAGTTTCTTTTGTCAGATTTAAGTTTAAGCACCATGTCTTTGAAACCAATTCAACCCCATTCACCTTATCACATCTCCCATTATATTTTCAATACAATATGTACAGGGTGGTCTAAAAGTCTTCGTGCACTTTCATACATCGGTGGAAGTGACCAGTAATGAGTTTATCTGTCCTATTCCTTCTTAACCTAGAAGCAGACAAGGATTTGGGTTAATATCCTTTCTTATCAGATGTGCTATGGAGCCCTTTCAGCCATTTCAGAGCAAGGAAAATACTAGATGCTCATGAACACCTATCCTGTATGAAATGCCTTCCTGGACCTCATGCTTCTAAACCAGGTGATCACCCTTCCAGTGTTTTTTCCGTTCTGGCTCTCTCATCTTGCATTTTGCACTATTTTGGCCTGTGGACCTCTGAGGGGCTGGGGGACAAGGAGGAGTCCCTGGTTCAGATAACGTCTTGGGGCCACTGTCTCCGGCCACTCTGCAGCGAGCCTAACGAGGGCAAAATCCTAGGGGGGCAAGAAGCTTTCCTCCAAAGTCACCCACTTTTAGTTTTTTTGTAAAACCCGATTTCCTAATCATGTTCTCAGTTCCCTAGACTGTGATCAGTAATGTTGTGATCAGTAAATGTTGAGTGAAGGCTTGGCCAGAGGGGAAATTTATAGGTCAAATCTATGTGAGAGGGAAGGAAAAGCATCAAGGTTATGCCATGAGCACAGTTTCCATTAAAGGAGCAAGACTAGTACACGTAAGAGAGGCTGTAGGCTGCCTGGAACTCATGGGACAAGAGAGCAAAACAAAGAGCCAGGCAGTTCAGTGGTGGGTTTGGCTCCCTCCGATGGCAAGAGCGAAGGGGACCAACATGTGGACAAAAGGTAAGCTGCGGCTGCTGGCAGGTGCTCCCACCCCATGTCCCCACAGGAACCCCGCCGCAAGCCGCAGCCCTGGAAGGAAAAGCAAGTGGGTGAATGAAGCACATGGTCCACAAAGCACCTGCGCGAAAGGTCAGGGGAGATGGTGAAGGGAGCTCTGTGTAGCACAAAAATGAATAATTATGAGGGGGGAATCGAGAGTGAAGCATAACAGGGTTATGTAACATTAGGAGTTGACAGATCCTGCAGGTTGGCGGACCTCCCACTCCTGCTTTTAATCAGATCAGGAGCGTAAATGATACATCCAGAGCGTCAAGCACGTTGTCTCATTGTCATCACTGCTGAAACAAAACAAGCGTCAAAAGAGGGACATGCTCCCCCCCTGGTGCTCTGGGAAGAGGTCCGGGAGGGACCATCCTGGCAGCCTCTTGCTTGGTCAGGGTGGGGCCTGCTCAGAGTAGGAGCGGTGCTGAGCAGATGCCGTAACCTTCTTATGATTAGTCAACAAACGCAGGTAAATTCACTTTGTTGGTTTACATTGTTAATAAAGTGTCCTATCAACTACTGCAGTTAAAGAAGTTAAATTTGTGAAGAACTTAGAACAGTGCTGGGCACTTTAGCTATTGTTTTAATTGTTATCATTATTGAAGCTATGGGGTTTCCGCTACTGAATTCTGCTAGCCTGTCTGAACAAACACTTCTCAGGGTTACTCGAGGGCAATCAGGGCAGTGCGGATCGGTTCAGCTTGCTTGCTTGATGGGTTTAATAGGCATGGAGGAGGAAAGGTGGACCAAGCATGTCAAACTCACTTAACGAGGCATGCAGCCTACTGGCTGTGAGTTTGACATGCTTGGTGGCCACTGGTGCACACTATTCCTTTAAAATAAATCTTTATTGTTGAGCTGTCCCCCCTTTTTTTCCCTCCTTGCCCCCCTCTATCTGGCTGCTGCCCCACACCATTATTGTCTGTGTCCATGGGCAATGCATATATGCATGTAACTTCTGGCCTAATGTCTGACATTGGCACCTCCTCTAAATGAAATGCTATCCAGCCTCCTATCTCCCTTTAGCGATGTCCGCTATACGCGTGCATGCCCTCGAAGGTGTGTGCAAGCTGCACACCTGTTGGCAAAGCAGGAACCTACTGGTTTACAATGTGGAGTAACACTAATGATGGTGGTGGGGGGGGGGGCATATGATTCCGCTGGGATTTAAGAGACTTACTTGATTGATAAGCCTTCGCTCCAGGCTGCATCCTGGATCAGGAGGGAGGAAAGGCCAAGGCCCCTCTGGGGACACAGAGCACACTGCCCATGCTCACCTCCTCAGGCACACCCACTGGTCTCCTAGGCGGGGGCCTGTAGACGTTCACAATGTCCAGGAGTGACTCCCCAGCACTGGACTACTGGCAAGAGGGGTGTCAGCCAGGGTCTCTAAGGGTGAGACCCTTTCAGTTAGGTTGCTGCCCCTGAGCCACGTAGCTTTTAAGGACTGACCTGCTCACTCTCTCACTCATCGCTCATTGCCAGTATCCTCACGCCTTTGCCATTTGCCCCAGTCTGCTCAGAGACTCTTGGCCTGCCTCTGGGCTTCCCGCCTCTGTTTGATGGTTCTTTCTCCTGCTTGTAGAATCACCTCCACACTCAGATGAACCCGAGCCAGGCCTCCCTTCATTGTCTTAGCTCCCTATCCTGACTGCCATGCACAGCCTGGGAAAAGGTCGCCCACTGTTCGGGAAAATGCCCATCCCGGGTTGTCCTCCATGGGCCACCCTGACACCAGCTTGCACAGGGCCCCTGGGGGGGGGGGGCGCGGGTTCTGGGAGTTAAGGCCTAAGGCCTGGGTCTTGGCTAGCCCTCTTTAATGCCAATGGTATCAATCTGTTTTCTATTGGAAGCAGAGTACCAGTTGTGTGTCAAACAGGCTGCTGTTGGAAAGGGCAGGCTCTCCCTTGGGACTCTGGGCAAATGCCAGCGTGTCCTTTGGATCAATCCAACCTTTGATGAAGGCTGTGAGGGGAATAGTTAGGCCGTGATCACTGTTAAAAACATCCCTTTCTCTTCCCTCAGCAGGGCCACCCCATTTTCCAGAATGGTGTTGATATATTGCTCTGAAATAAACATTCAACCACCTTGACCAAGTTCTTTGGTGGGGAAAAATAATATCACATGTCTTTGCATGAACTAACCATATAAATCCTTTATGAAAAATGTGGAGTGAATTCCTGGGCCGGGGTGTTCTTAAAGTGAACACGAAGATTTGAACCTCTTGATTTGCATGATTTTGTGGAGTTTTCTGAGTCAAGTGAATAGGGAACCATTTTCAGAGGTTCTGGCTGCTTTCAGGAAGAGAGCACAAAGTCTTATTCTTGTTTCCCAAACAGGTACTTTGTATAGTATACCTAAATAGGAAGCAGCCTTCTAAAAATATAACTTGATGTTATCAGACCTGTTATTTTTTTATTTTAAAACATCTTAATTTTACTGGGGGCACTAAATTTATTTTCTGATGCTTTTATCTAATATATTTTTCATTTTCTCCATACCCTTTCATATCTTCTCCTAATCTATCATGCTATATCATAACTCTGAGCCTTTGCTTATGTGGTTCCCACTGCCTGGAACACCAACTTCTCTTGCAATGTCCCTCCACTCTCAGTAACCAAATTTCTACTCATTCTTCAAGACAACTCAGAGGTCACTTCCTCCAGGGAGCCCTCCCTGTCTTGACCTCCTCCCGAATCCCACCACTCTAACCTAAGGTTCATCCCCACTGACCTCATACACCCCATGCTTATATTTCTCTCCCTACCCACATTTCAATTACAATTTCAGTTATGTCTTTCTTCCCTTTTAGACAGTAAGCTTTTGGGGAATAATGACTGCATTTTAGTCATGGTTGCATTTCTAGCAGTGATCGGAAACCTGACACATAAAAAGCTTAAATTGGCATTGTTGACACCATACGCTGATCTCTTTACTCTGCCCCCTTTAGATACCTTCCTTTCTTGAGAAGAAACTACGTGTCCTTGGCATACCTGCCATGAACTTTTCTTATCTTTAGTGTGGCTAACGTGTAGGGCTGCTCAACAAATTTAGTTTTGCAATCTATGAGTATATATCCTATTGTCTATACCAGGAATTTTTTAACTTTTTGGTCTCAGAAGCCCTTTATAATCTTAGAAATCATTGCGGACAACAAAGAGCCTTTTTTAAATTAAGTTATTACATATGTGTTCTTATCCCACATTACCCATCCCCCCCACTCATGCCCTCACTCCCTGTTGTTTGTGTCCATTAGTTAAGCTATATGCTAGCATATAAGTCCTTTGGTTGATCTCTTCCCCTTACCCCCACCCTCCCCTACCTTCCCTCTGAGGTTTGACGGTCTGATTGATGCTTCTCTGTCTCTGGATCTGTTTTTGTTCATCAGTTTATGTTGTTCATTATATTCCACAAATGAGTGAGATCATGTGGTATTTATCTTTCTCTGACTGGCTTATTTCACTTAGCACATTAATTGGCATGTAAGTTCTGGCCCAATGCTCTCCAGTTCCATCCATGCTGTTGCAAATGATAAGAACTCCTTTTTTACTGCTGAGTAGTATTCCATTGTGTAGATGTACCACAGTTTTTTAATCCACTCATCTATTGATGGGCACTTAGGCTGTTTCCAAATCTTAGCTATGGTGAAAAAGAGCCTTTGTTTATGTGGATTACATCTATTGATAGTTACTAAATTATAAATTAAAACTATGAAATAAAAAAATACTAAGTCACTTAAAAAAACAATAACAAGCCCATTACATGCTAATACCAATATTTTTGAAACAAAAAACGTAGTGAGAGTGGCATTATTTAATATCAGGGTTTCCCATCCTTGGCACTACTGAAATCTTGGACCAGGTAATTCTTTGTTGGGGGCTGTCCTGGGTGCTGCAGGGTGTTTGCAGCATCTCTGAGCTCTACCCACAAGATGCTGGGAGCGCTCCCTCCTTCCAGTTATGACCAAAACATTCCCTGACACCACCTCGGGTGGGTGAGGACAACATCACCTGACTGAGAACCGCTGCTCTATTTTTCTACAAATCTTTTCAATGTCTTAATAGTAGACAGCTCAATTTTTATTTCTGCGTTTACATTCAGTCTGTTGCAATATGTTGTTTTGGTTGAGGTATATGATGAATTGCAGTCTTACACAGATATGTAGTTGGAAAAGGGACAAATATTTTAATGGCTTTAAAAAATAATTGTGCATAGTCTTCTGTGATACTACAGCAAAATAACAAAAAAGTGTTTCCTTAAAGTTAGTTGTTATGTGGAATCTGAAACCATATTAATGAACTTTTCCTATTCTGTGACATTTAAATACATTAATTTATCTTAAACTTTGAAGGGATCTTTTACCCATGTGAGATTTTTATAACATTATACATTTATTTGGAAAATGTTGATGCAGGTCTTTTCAATGTTGAAACATTTCATTATGCAACATAAAAGAAATTATATTTGTTGCTATGGATCTTATTAGAAAAAAAATTAAGTGCTGGGAAACTGTCAATGTCACAAAGGTAGATGCAAATTTTCCAAAATTCAAATTTTCTCTTGAAGCTCAAATTTTGTTCTTGGCCCAAAAGTACTATTAATTGTTTTTGTTGAAGTGACTGGCTCACTCACTTTTGAAAAAATATCTGCCAGATACCAATGTTTCCATAGTCACAGGCTATCAATTGTTCTTTCAAGTAAAAAGTGTGTTCCATGTAGACAGTGGCTGGTACAATCTGCGACTCACATGACCGCACACGTGCTTGCCACGACCACCACCTTATTTTGATATGTGTTTTCCTTTTTGTCACAGAGAACATGTTTTGAGCAGTCTTTGCATTTATTAATTCTTGTCCAGAAAAAAATGCCCTCTCAAATCAACCTTGATGCTTACAAAAGTTACTGAACTACATAACCCTATAAGTCGTTTTAGAAAGTGATTCCAGAACAATGGAAAATTCTCAAGCTCTTAAGATCCTGCTGTTTATAGGGCAATTCTTAGATTTGTGGAAATAGACACTGCACTGAGCAAAGACTAGGTATTATAAGGGGCTCTGTGGCAAAATGATCAGCAGGTGTGAGCTTCAAGTGATCCAGTTCTCATGTCTTACAGTGACAGGTTTGCATGATGAAAAGGAAACAAACATTCAGTTCATCAAACTAAGGCTGGTGCAGCCACAGCATGAAAAAAGCTGCAGTCATGTGGGACAAGTGGATGATTCTATAAAGCTAAAACCTAAAGACTTAAAACATGGCAAGTTTGTGAAGTATGAGGAAGTAATAAAACACAAAAGTACCCAGCCTGCTTGGCTCAGTGGTGAATGTCAACCTATGAACCAGGAGGTCTCAGGTTGATTCCTGGGTCAGGGCACATGCCCAGTTTGAGGGCTCGATCCCCAGTGTGGGGCGTGCAGGAGGCAGATGATCAATGATTCTCTCTCATCATTGACGTTTCTATCTCCCTCTCCCTCTTTCTCTCCCTTCCTCTCTGAAATCAATAAAAATATATTTTAAAAAACAAAACACAAAAGTGACCATAAGAATTAGAAATATATGTAAATCTCGAACCTGGGAAATGGACTATAACAGCCCTCTAGGGGAGAAGAGAAACGCCTTATAAGTCCCACGGCACTGCACCTTTGCCTTATTTTTTCGTGGTCAGTGGAACATGAATAGGAGCCACATTGTTGATTGGAGACATGTCATTCTCACATCTGACATTTGCTTCTGGGAAACAATGTGGTATATCCTTGTCAGAACTGTCTGAAAAGCCGCTACTACACTTGTAGAGTCCAGAGCTGATATCTCAATGAATGACAAACCATTCTTTTCTGCAAAAGCTCTTGCTTCACCTGTAGGAACTGTCCTTAAATGACGCAATGGCCCCCAAGTATAATAGCAATGTCACTATCTGCGTGATCTCTCAGTTCTTTCAGCCATCACTTTACAATTTCAAATGTGAGATGTTTAGCAATGTCATAAACCAGTAAGACACCTACAGCTCCAAGATAGTATGCTGACGTTATAGCCCGGGATCGCTCTTGCCCTGCTGTGTCCCATATCTGTGCCTTTGTTTTCCCATCAACCTGGATGCTTCTTGTTGCAAACTGCACTCTAATGGCAATCTTGCTTTCGAGATTAAACTCATTTCAAATAAATAGAGACAGGAGATAACTCGTTCCAACACCCAACTCTCTGATAAGGACAACTTTGAAGAGGCAGTCAGTCATACTTGTCTCATTCGTGGCCGAGGAGTAAATGGGAACAGCAGTGGTATTGGTGAGACCAGGGGGTGTCACTGTAGGGGTACCCCAGAGCCGAGCTTCAACTCACAGCAAATATTTTAAATCTCAGGAGTTGAGATTTAATAAAATTACTGTTTACTGCTTCACCGAGGACATTCCTAAGTGAAAGTGGCTTCTTTTTCCTTCTGCAAGATCGCAGGCACAGCAGGCCGCCCACCCTCAGTGTCAACACGGTGGCAAAGGCAAATAACATCTTAGTTTTATTATGAAAACTAGAGGCCTGGTGCACAAAATTTGTGCACTCGGGGCGGGGGGGGGGAGGGCTCCCTCAGCCCGGCCTGTGCCCTCCCGC
>NW_005369217.1:806179-813078 GCF_000412655.1 Myotis brandtii
CTGGATGAGGGGCTGATGGCTGTTTTCAGGCTGCCTGCACCCCCTTCAAGGTGGGCGTCCCCACTGGGGTGCCTGGCCAGTCTGGATGAGGGGCTGAGGGCTGTTTTCAGGCAGGCCAAGCCTGCAACTGAAGCTCCTAGTCTCTCCTTTTTTTCTTTTCCTTTTTTATTCTGGTATTTATTTACCTTCTGTAATTGAAACTTTGTTGCAGCTCCAGCTCCGAGACCCGCCTGCTGGAAGCAGGTATCTGGGGTTTGTTTAGCTTCTATAATTGCAACATTGTTGCATCCGGAGCTCAGAGCTGGGCTGCAGCAGGCGGGGAACCTTGGCTTCCTCCTTCACCAGGGCAACCAAGCCTCATGTTTTCTTCAGCTGCATGGCTGCCGGCCGCCATCTTGGTTGGCAGTTAATTTGCATATCTTGCTGATTAGCCAATGGGAAGCTTAGCGGAGGTATGGTTAATTACCATGTTTGTCTATTATTAGATAGGATAGTTTTGCTCTTGTTGACCCTGGCAGGGCTTTGGGGACCCAGGGATGACCAAACTTATAAATCACAGCCCTGGTCACTTTGGTGAACAAGTTTACTATTGTTGGCATATTTATTGTTGGTTTATAAGTTTGTTTTTGCCCAGCCAACATCCAGGAGGCTTGCCCAGCCAATATCCCAAGTTGCTTGCTTAGCTTCCACTGGGTGGCGGGCCTGGTGCCAGGTCCTGAAGGGTGGCAGTTTGCACATGCCGGCTGAATATTAGAATCAGCAGGTGAGAGGACTTGTTGGAAATACAGACTCCTGGGCCAGCCTTTGCAAAACTTAATGTTGGGGATCATGAAGGGCATAGGAGAGTTAAAACCACAGCCCTGGTCACTTTGGCAAAGTGCTGGCTTCCCTAGAGGATGCTGTAGAAATACCTAAAACACCAGCGTTGTTTTACTTTCATCACATAAACGGTGGCAAGCATTGGTCCTGAGAGAACAGGAGCTGTTTATGTGATGAGCTCATGAATTGCCAAGGAAATTGTCATGGTTTCAAGGTTTCCGGTTGGAGGGGCCCTTGGAGATGGTCTAACCTAGCCCCTTCAGTGTACAGATGAGCACGTGTAGTCCCAGAGAGGGGAAGTAACCTGCCCAGAGTCTCACAGGCAGTAGTGGCAGAACCAGATCAAGAACCCAGGTCTTTTGATTCCCAGTCCAGTGCTCTTTCTACCACACCCCACTGTTAAGTGTCTGACACAGGTCCACCTGCAAAAAGATCCTTGGTGTACTTGGGGAGAACAAGAGTTTACTATTGTTGGCATATTTATTGTTGGTTTATAAGTTTGTTTTTGCCCAGCCAACATCCAGGAGGCTACCTATTTTCTCAAGTTGCTTGGCTTACAATGATTTTAATTGTGCTTAGTTACGTCTTTGTGCTCTAAAAGTTAGACCTCCAATAGAATTGGTTAACTAAGAGAACCATGTGGATTTTCCCATTCAGTTAGGCCACACATTATGCTCAGCCCTCTGTGGGAGAAGAGAAACTTAGGATTACTTAAGAACTCCATGTTTCCACCCGCACTTTGGCTCACTTCAAAGAAACCTCTGGCTAGAGCAGGGGTGGGCAAACTTTTTGACTCGAGGGCCACAGTGGGTTCTTAAACTGGACCGGAGGGCCGGAACAAAAGCATGGATGGAGTGTTTGTGTGAACTGATATAAATTCAAAGTAAACATCATTACATAAAAGGGTATGGTCTTTTTTTTTTTTAGTTTTATTCATTTCAAACGGGCCAGATCCAGCCCGCGGGCCGTAGTTTGCCCACGGCTGGGCTAGAGCATCTTCCAGGGGAACTGCCTTAACTGGTTGCCTTGATGTTGCTGATTTCCTTAATTGTCTCTTGGCTCTATTGTGCCCCAGGGCATCTCAGAAGAAGCTTGTGGATATTTTTTCTGTCTGGCAGTTGGGGAGGAGAGAAGATAGATGTGCCTTCTCTACATACATAAGCTGCAGAACACCAAGTCAAAATTATTAATGATAGCTAAGATGGAAACATCGTTCCAGTGACCTGCCGTGTTTTTAAAGGAGAAAATGCCAGGCCTGCTTGGTTTTTGGACAGCTGAGTTGAGAATATGGGGAACCTTGCTGTTGGTTGCATTCAAACACCATGAAGAGAGAACATACTGGCAACATGCAAGAACAAAGGGCATTTTAGAACAATCTGAAATGGAGCTTGAAAATTATTCCTAGCCATGCTTTTCTTGCATTTTCCCCACTGGCTTGATCCAAGAGCTAATATCCTGAGAGGTCTCTTCCGAAGCTGCCTGGGTTGGGGTTTCTCCTGTCCAGGACCAGAGGCTGGGCCAGGTGGCCTCTTCTGGTGGCTCCCAGGACGCTGATACTTCTACCAGCTCACATGAGGACTGTCACATGAAGGGCCGCTCCATGGCCTGGAAGCAACTTGTTACTCAAACACCCCTGCTACCGTCTCCCCTCCCATGGTGTCCCGGATGTCCCAGGCTGAGAACTTAATATTGGGGATCATGAAGGGCAGAGGAGAGTTAAAACCACAGCCCTGGTCACTTTGGCAAAGTGCTGGCTTCCCTAGAGGATGCTGTAGAAATACCTAAAGACCTGAGAAGCAAGCATTTCTGGGGGAAAGCATGCGTGGGGGTCGGGGGACGGGGGATGGGTGTTAATCAGAGAATTGCTCAGCAAGCCCCATATATCAATAAGCAGAACAGCAGTTTAGCTGGCATTTTGAAGAAAAAAAACAAAAAGCACAGACCCGCCTGTTCAGAGTTTAGAGCCTCATGGGGAGAGAAGTAAAAACTCCTGGATGGGACATATTTTAATGACCAAAGATCATCTCCAGGATTTCTCTTCCCAAGTTGCTTGCTTAGCTTCCACTGGGTGGCGGGCCTGGTGCCAGGTCCTGAAGGGTGGCAGTTTGCACATGCCGGCTGAATATTAGAATCAGCAGGTGAGAGGACTTGTTGGAAATACAGACTCCTGGGCCAGCCCTTGCAAAGCTTGAGTAGTTTAAAGGCCACTGCTGCTGAGGCCATGAAGAGGGAGGACATGGTTTCTGACCTCAAAGACCTTTCCTTCTACTGGAAAATTCCAGAGGCTGCACTCTACATGCCAATGTGACCTTGAAGTGGGGTTGGGCGGTGATGTGTCTGGGTTAAGAACTGGGGAGCACAGAATCAGGGGACATCAGTTGAAGATGAACTCCCTTCTCTGAGCTCAACCTCCCACAGTCAGGACTGGTCCACGAGCTGAGACCTGAGCTCCAGGGACTGCTGGGGCTCAGCCACTCTGTTCGTCCCACGCACACAGCTCATATCAAGTCCCCTACAATTTGGGTCCTGCTATGCCAGGTACCCTTGTACTGTTGTTCACATAAGTCCATTTCTCAGGCCCAATACCCAAGTCTGGGCTCTCACACCTGCCCCACTCCATCCATGAAATGTGATCCCAGCCTCAGGAGGAGCATTGTCTTGAGTGCTCGACGTGTGTTGGCTCATGTGTTTTTCAGAAAATATATGATAGGCTCTTCCAGGTATTAAGAAGCAGTGATAGACTCCGGCCAGCTCAGGTAAAGGGATGGATATACAAGGAGTCAACTATCTAGCTCTTAGCTTCACAGAGTATTGGACCAGCATGGGAGCTCAAAAGGGCCCCAGGTGCCAAACACCAACTCTTAACCATGGGCTTGGTCTCTGCTTCTAGCACTTGCCATCTCTTTCATCTCGTCTGGCTCAATGCCCCTCCAGTGCGTCTTGCCGTTTCTTTGCTCTCCTGTCAGTATCTCTAAATTTCTTTTAATTCCTTAAGAAGAAGGGCACTATTGGGCTCTCAGGGCTGGATTCCCCAGCAAGGCCACCTCATGAGGTGCTATTTGGTCTCAAGGTGGCCACTATTGGCTCAGGCACTAATTCCAGGCACAAACACTTGTAGCCAGGATGGCGGTGTCACAGGGTACAAAGCACGGTGACCAGTGTGTAAGGAATGGTCGGTGGCTGCTTTCTTCAGAGGGAACAGAGGTTTTAAGAAAAGATTGCACAGTGAGAGAACTGGGACCTAGGGCCAAGGCCACACCGTGGTCAATTGCCAGTGTGCAGACTCTGTCTGAATCTCTTCCTAATAGTGTCCACCAAATCTGGAGATGTAGCCATACACACCTCTCTGTATGTGTGTGTGGAAAAGCCCTGGGTTACTAGAGTCCCCACACATGCCCACCAAAGGCTCTTAATAGACTCCGAAAAGTAGGAGCTGGAAAGGATGGTCAGAGTTCTCACATGCAGTCCCTACCCCATGCCACACTGCCTCCAGCTGAGGGTGGTCAGTGTTTGCTGGGCCCACCTGCCTGCATCAAGCCCTCTCCACCAACTTAAGCTCCTGATTCAGTGTTGGGTGCACTAATTGAGGCTTCTCCCACTTGTCTTTTAAGGCCTTGATGGGGATGGTAGGAGGCAGCAGGAACCAGAGAAAGGCACGGCTGTCACTGCACGCTCCCTTCAAAGTCAGAATTACTCATTTCAGAGGGGAATATTTAAAGTTTGATGGGAAATGAATCATTGATCTTAATGAAAGCCCACATTGTGTGAAAGCACTTTAGAGCAGGAGAGGTGGGGGTTTGAAGGGAGCTGGAAAAGAAGAGAACCCTACCACAGAGGAAGTCATTCATGGCTTAACATTTGAAGAAAGGGGAGGAGTGTGTTTGACCTTTCTCAAGTGGGAAACTAAGTTTCAAGGGAATGAATGGCTCCCAGTCCTTCACCAGAACATTAGGATTAACCACCTCATCCTTTGTGGCTGGCATGGTGGAAATGGAGGATGGAGGTGGCGGAAGGTACCTCCAAGCCTGGGGGTAGGTACATAACGTAGAACACAAGGGCTCCCAGATATGACAGAGGGAGTGCGTGAGCTGGTTGAGAGGAGGGGTTCTACCCTTCTGCTTCTGTCCTTCCCATCCTTCCCTTTGCCCTTGCCACCCTGAACAAAAATTGCCATTCACATAGCAGTGTGGAGGCTTTCATACTTGCCTGGTGAGGGCTGTTTGGTTGGACCTTCGGTGCTGCAATTCCACTTTGCAATCAGGGCCTTTTCTCCTAACCATGTCTGAGCTATCACCCCAATTTACAGAGAGGTCGTCATGACGTCACCTGCTCTCTGGGCTTTGTAGTACTAAGGGCATATCTGGCCAATGGCCTTAACCTCCAGCCCCCTCCCCGCTTTCTGGTAGTGGAGGGTCTGGGGAGGGATGGTGGAGCCGAGCCTGCTAAACTAAATTTGGCTAGGTCCTCCTGACCCCCTTAACCACTCTCCGACAAACAGCCAGATAAGAAGAAGGGCAGCACCCTAACCGGTTTGGCTCAGTGGATAGAGCATCGGCCTGAGGACTGAAGGGTCCCAGGTTTGATTCCAGTCAAGGGCATGTACCTTGGTTGCAGGCATATGCAGGAGGCAGCTGATCGATGTTTTTCTCTCATCGATGTTTCTAACTCTCTATCCCTCTCCCTTCCTCTCTGAAAAAAATTCAATAAAATATATTTTTTTTTAAAAAAGAAGAAGGGCAGCCTGAATGAATCTCCCTTTTGCAGATATGAGAACCAGAATCTCCAAGGGATTAGGGTCAGGTCTGTGCCCTTCCTCCCACTCCACCGGCACACAGGAGATGTGACAGGGCTGCAGAATATAGTGAAAAGACCACAAACCTTGGGCCATAAAGTTTTAAATTCAGTAGTCTCTTGCTAGCTATATGACGTAAGGGAAGTTCACAACTTCTCTGAGCCTGTTCCCTCATCTGTAAAATGAGGATAATAAGTTTCACCTCACAGAGAATGTGTGAGGATGAAGCAAGAAAAGGTACATAAGCTGTATAGTCTAGCTCCTGGCCATGAACTAGGTGCTCAGGAAATGTTGCTTTCCTCTGTCCTTTGAACTACATTTCCCAATGACCACGTCAAAGCGTGCTAGGGCTGCCCTGCCGCTACCACCCTCTCGGAGGAGACTGGGGTTATCTCATCTATGAGGCCAGGAGAGAGGAGCTGGAAGCCTCCCCTTGACTGCCCTGCCTTTAGCTTCACCATCATCTCTGACCCAAGCTACAATTTCTGCCGGGATGACTAACTACTGCCTAACTTAGGGGACAGAGCCATTACATGAAGTGTTCTTGACATTTTTCTGGATCATGGGCCTCTCTGAGAATCTAATGAAAGCTATGGATCCCCATCCCAAGAAAAAAATAATTAACAGCCACACATCCATCCATGATAATGCTATAGAATTTCAGGGGACTCCCAGAATCTCTGGAGCCCCATGCAAAACTTCCCTACCCGATGGAAAATCATGACGTGCAAGCATACATTCAACATCATGAATGATTCATAGTCTAACCCAATTGTTCCCCCATTTACAGGTTGTTTGTTTGTTTTTTTCTCATGAAATGGCTAGGATGACCTTCTGAATCTATCCAAAGGGGTAGGAATAAAAACTCAAGAAATGTGAGTGATAAATAAGGTGACCCCTCCAGAGAAGGGTTATAGGGTTGAGATGGCTTGGCCTAGAGGAGAGATAGCAGTGAAAGTCAGATGTAAAAGGCTGAAACACGGATAGTGGCCCGTTGAATAAGTATTGAGCAAGGAGGGAAAAATCTACACTAATAAAAGAGAAACATGGTAATTGGCGTATGACCGCTACCCTTCCCATTGGCTAATCAGCATATCCTTATGCAAATTAACTGTCAGCCAAGATGGCGGCCGGCAGCCATGCACTGAAGCGAGCAGGGAGGCTTGCTTGCTTCAGTGACTGCAGACTCCAACATTCCCCGCCTCACTTGCCGGCCTCTCAGCTGCAAGTCTAAACCACTATATACTATGTTGCAAATAAGAAGATAAACAAAACCCCAGAAACCAGC
>NW_005369217.1:815152-829357 GCF_000412655.1 Myotis brandtii
GTGCACAAATTTTTGTGCACCGGGCCTCTAGTATATATATAAAAGAATATTATCAGGCAGAAAGAATTGAAACCCTTTACCAGGTTAAGTAGGTGAACAACAGACAGAAGCTGTGGGCTCTCTTAAAGGCTTGAAAAAGTGGAACAGACTTGTATTTTCTTGGTGTGGCTCAGCTCCTAGAGGTGTAAAGTGAGGGAACGGGACTTTCTGACCACACCTGCCATGGAAACACTAAGGCCATAGAAATAGAGTCCAGATGGGATTCTGCCACCACCCATTTTAGAGAACAAAGGAATCCTCTCTAAGCTTTTATTTTGCAGAGGAGGTTTCTCATGAATAGGAGATGCCATTAGGTCTCAGCTCTACCAGTATTTGAGTGCACTCTTCAAGGGCAGGCTGGGGTCCTGGAGCTGTGGGAGAGAAATGACAGGCCTACTAGTACTTGGCTCTGATAGAACCCCTGGCCCAGGTCCCCAGGGGGCTCCCGACTCAGCCTAAAGCTCTGACTTTTCATCTCCTGTTTTGGGAGAATGTCTTGATTTTGCTAAGCACACACCCTTTGACTCTTTATAGCCACCTTGACCTTGAGTTTATCTTTGTTGCATCAAAAATTGTTCTCAAAAAGTAATTTCAAAATAACACATAGTAGAATTGGAGAATATAGAACACTGTTACAGGAAAGATTAACACAGAAAACCACTACAGAAAAGAAAGCAACAATCACCTGCAATTCTACTACCTAGATTTAAGCACTGTTACTCTTTGGTTAGATCATTCCAGTGGCCTTTTTTTTCTTCTTCTCCAAATTCAGCAGCATTTTATTTTTTTAATTTTATTTGTTTATTTTCTTTATTGATTAAGGTATTGCATATGTGTCCTTATCCACCCATTTCCTCCCCCCAACCCCCCGCTCATGCCCTCCCATCTGTGTCCATTGGTTATGCTTATATGCATGCATACAAGTCCTTTGGTTGATCTCTCCCCTTTCCCCGCACCCTCCCCTGCCTTCCCTCTGAGTTTTGATGGTCTGATCGATGCTTCTCTGTCTCTGGATCTGTTTTTGTTCATCAGTTTATGTTGTTCATTATATTCCGCAAATGAGCAACGAACTTTAGATACTTTTCGAAAGAGGACATACAGAAGGCCAAGAGACATATGAAAACATGCTCACAGTCACTAATCATCCGAGGGATACAAATCAAAACGACAATGAGATGCCATCTCACACCTGTCAGAATAGCTATCATCAACAAATCAACAAAGGACAAGTACTGGAGAAGATGTGGAGAAAAAGGAACCCTTGTGCATCGCTGGTGGGAATGCAGACTGGTGCAGCCACTGTGGAGAACAGTATGGAGTTTCCTCAGAAAACTAAAAATGGAACTCCCATTTGACCCAGTGATCCCATTTCTAGGAATACATCCCAAGAAACTAGAAACACCAATCAGCAGCATTTTAATAACATATTCCTCAATTTACTGGGGCTTGGGGGTCTGTGCCTCACTTTTACTGTTGAAAAAATATAATGATCTGCTAATAAAATTATCCAACTGCTTTCATGTGGTTATCTCGTCTATTTAGCCAGGAGAGAGGTATGTCAGTCCAATATAGGCAGGGAGGATAAGAAAGCTGGGGTAATGGGTACAAAGTCACATAGCAACCGATGGAGCCCCAAGGCTCCTAACTCTTAACAAAGGTAGGTGCTAAAGAAAAGTTTCACTGATATGAGATCAGACACATGTGCCAGCCTGCTAGGGCCATGGACGACAGGTACCTCCATGATCTGTCCAGACGGTGCCTGTGTGCCAAAAAGCGGAACAGTAACCAATCCCAAGAGAGAGTTTATAATTTGCTTCTCTAGCCAATCAGGTGTTTGTACAAAACTTCCTCTGGTCCACACCATCTCTGTCCCATTCTCCTTCAGTTCAGACAATCTTCTTGACTTTTTAAATGAAATCAGATTCTCCCCTTTTAGGCAAATAATAAACTCAGTGTCTGCTTTAGATCGCTTTGCTGGTCTTTATGGACTTTCCCTTGCTGTGGGCCTCACTCTCCTTATCCCTGTTGTCAGTAGATACTCCCATTCCAGGTTGTAACCTGAACCCCTCTTTATGTGTGGCCATCATAGGAGGTTTTCCCAAGCCTCCTGGCAGAAAGCCAAGGCCTGGTTTATTTGCCAACTTGCTCAGAGGGTCTCCACTCTAACATGATTGGCCTCATTTGGTTGGTACTTATCCACTTGCTTTTCTAGTTGGGAATTTTTCTTTTCTTAACTTGTGTGGGCATAACAATTTATTTTTAGTAAGGTGGCCTGAGAGCTGATGGCAGGAGCAACTGTTCCAACTTTCATATTTCAGTCAGATAACTTTATTCCCTAAACTGTGCTGGGGCCCATTATTTTGAAAGTCAGAGCCTGGTTTGACTAGCAATATAAGAACTTCTGGGTAGAGTTACCAAACATTCACAATTTGGAGTAAACAGCTCTGGACTTAGGCTCTCAGCTGTCCTTCATTGCTTCCTCTTTGTTGGAATAGATGAGCCCCGTACCCTATCCCACCTCCCCTCCTTTCCCCATGGCTGGGAAAAGCTTTTCTCTACCCATTAGGCATGATTTCAAGCCAACATCGACGGAGCTCCAATTTCCTGGACCTGGTGTTGTGGGGTAGGGCGGGGGTATAGGGGCTACTGCATGGGCTTCCCAGCCTGACACAGGTCTCATGCCTTTCACAGCACTCATTACATATCAAATCAGGTGTGCTCTCCGGAAAGCCTTCTTTGACCGCAAATGTAGTCATTGTGTTTTCTCTTGCATAATTAGGATCAGGGCCTCAAACCCTACCTGCAAATGTATGCAAACAATATGCAAAAGTTTGTGACAAAAATTGGTAAAGACCTTTGGTAGGTGAAGTGCAGCCAGCACCTATAATCTGATGGTAGACTGGGCTGGGGACGCAGATGAAAGGCCAAGCTGAGGAGAGGAGGGAGAGACTTGGTTGGTGTCTGTGACAGAGATGGAAGACCTCAGGGTCTCCCTTCTCCCCTCCCTCCAGCTTGGGAGTGGCCAGTGAAGGGGCTAAGAGTTAGGGGCTCCATTTCTCTTTCTCACTACAAGGCATCTTCAGAGCTGGGGTAGGATGGAATCGATTGGCCTCCCCTCAGGCTGTTCTAAGTGCCACATTTGTTGAGAAAGAGTTTGAGGAGGCCAAGCCCTCTGACCTCCCAATGCCATTAATTACATCAAACTATACTACTTTATAGTTAACTTCAAATTAACACATTTTATTGTCCCTCTGGGAGGTTAAGCTTTGTGTATTTTACTTTTCTTTGATCCTCTCTGACGATCATAGAACCACTTAAAGCTTCAGGCTTAAAATTTGAAGGTGCTTTAGTGAATGTCTAATCCAACTCCTTTGTTTTACACACAAGGGGACTAAGACTCTAGTGCAGCGGTTCTCAACCTGTGGGTCGCGACCCCTTTGGCGGTTGAATGACCCTTTCACAGGGGTCGCTTAAGACCATCCTGCATATCAGATATTTACATTAAGATTCATAACAGTAGCAACATTACAGTTATGAAGCAGCAATGAAAATAATTTTATGGTTGGGTCACAACATGAGGAACTGTATTTAAAGGGCCAGAAGGTTGAGAACCACTGCTCTAGTGTGTAAAGTGGCTTATCTCACTTCACAGGCCTAGCTAGACTCAAGGTGCCATGCAGCTCTCCAGGTGGCATTGCTGCTCTCAAGCATGCTGTTGGTGATCTGGGTGCCATTTGAGACATCCTGGAAACAAAAAAGATTTGCTTTCTTTTAAAGGGTCAGGAGTTACTCTATGAATACACACACATCTCTGTCGTTCTTAGGAATCTATGTGGCTTACGGACATCACCAGCCTCTAATTGTGCTTTACAAAAGACCAAGCAGTTGGTGGGGCTGCATTGTCTGCTCTCAGACTTGTCAGTACTTATTGGCTGTCTAAAACTACCTCGGTTTTTCTGATCACTCTAGTCTTTATTTGCAGGCAATGATTCAATTAGGGGTTATGGTGAGGAAGAGAAAGAAGGAAATAACAGAATGGAGTGCAGGAATAATAATAATAATAATAATAATAATAATAAACAATTATTGAGCACTACCTATATTCCTGAGATTATGCTTGGTGCTTTACCCAGTATTATCCCTATTTTACAAATTGAGGAAATTGAGGTTTAGAGAGGTTAAGTAATTTACACAAAATCTCATATCTAGTAAGAGGACCCAGGACTCAGATTTGGGGGCTTACTGATTTCAGAGCCCAAGCTTGTCATCACCATGCTCATGGAGCAATGGTGTAGGAAGAAGCCAGCTTTCCAGGAGCCTTCTAAATGGCCACAGCAAAGAATGATTCTTTGATTCTTTTATCTCCTGCTTTGCTCTTTGGATGACTGGCCTCGCTGGGATTTTTTACACCACAGTGGAAGTGGGGGCAGGAAAGGGAGGAGGGAAATACCCTGCATTAGACTTCTTTAGGACTTCCTTCTTTCTGCCCACTTTTTCCTGAGGCTGACAGACTGGCATTTTTCCAGCATGTGTGGCCTTGAGGATGTTGGGCATCTCAACTTTTGTGCTAGAAAAGGCACTTTTTTTTTGGCTCAGATAAAATTTCATTTAGCTGTTTGCTTATCCAGCCAACAAGCATTTAGAAAACACCTTCTCTGTCAGTTCTTGAGCCAATAAGTTAGCAAGGTCCCTGACCCAACAAACCTCGCTAAGATTCAGAGATCCATAAGCTAATTCCAACAAAGCTTTCTGTAGATTGGCTGGGGAAACTTTTACAACCCATTATCTTTCCCACTTAAAAGTGTTTGCTTTGCCAGCAAGGACCTCTGCAATGAAGAAATGGGAAAAAGGTGAAAAGTTGGACTGTTTAACACTCGGGCTAAAGTTTTTGGGAAGGATATGGAAGCTAAAGACTAACAAAAGGTTTTGGCATTATTTGCAAATATCCCTTCTCTCTGCTATTTCATTTCCTTGGGCACAAATGAGGCTTATGATATAAGGGCTATTTAAGAATCCATCCATCCCAGCGTCCTCAGCTCAGCCTCAGAACTAACTGCCAATTGCCACTTGTCTGCCCCAACGGAATTAACGGAAACTTCCAACAGCCCTGCCCTGACCTCATTGGGCAGAACCTCTTTTCTCCGAGATCACCTCCTTCCTGTCTTGGAGCAAGAAGTCCTCTCTTGTGCAGTCTGAGTTTCAGACAGAGAAGGGAGTTGAGGCCTTTCACTTATTCTCATCAGGAGTCCTACTATGTGCTACGATATGAATGCCTATGTAGAGCTGCTGGCAGGGTCAAAGAGAAGCCAAGAAGAGGGTATGCAAAGAAATTAAAATCCTTGGGGAGGGTCAACAGTCCCCTGACTGTAACCAACATCAAAAAGTACTGCTACTTTTTGGCTGAACTAGTAGAAGCCAGTTAAGTCACAGGAATGTATTTGTTAGGCCTGACTAGTACAAATGGAAAAGACATGGAAAGTATGAATCACTGCCCAAGTTCCACTCTTACTTGGTGTTTAACATAAATAGACCCACTACCTATTATTGCTTTATCACAGAATATATGGGGCTGAGGGAACCTCCATTAGCAACACTCAAGACCTTCCTTATAGTGAGTGGCATGCATAAGGGCAAGGGGATCTTTGCAAGCAAAATTAACAACCTTTGAGAGAAACCTTTGAGGGCAAGTTATTTTTGTTCAGGAACAAAAAGCAAACATTAGTGGTGAAAGGAATGCAAACCACATCTTGCCTATTTAAAGCAATAAAGGTAGGGAACAAAATTATACAGACAAAGGGGTCCTTTTGTTTCCCCAGCCATGAATCCTGGTTAAAAAGTACACACAAACCATCAAGACAGTCAATAGCATTTCCTCAACTTTGTAATGTGTTTCTTATTCTTTAGTGTACTTCTTTAAGGAAAACAATCCTAAAAATAAAGCAGTGTCACACTTTCTTCAACTTGCCATCTCAGTTGATATGTTTATATTATGTTTATATTCTGTTGAGAAAACCTCAAGAGATTTTCTGTTTTTTTTTTTATCTGTTTTCTCTTTAGTGGTAGTCAATTCTACCCAGACATGAAGGGGCAGAATAAATGTAATTTTTCCAAGCAAGTTCTCATTCATGTATTCAATATGTAATAAGACCTGTCATGCACTGGGCTCTCTGATAGTTGGGGATAAGAAAATAGAGAGCTTGCCCCTAAGGGAAAAAGACACATATACTTCAGTATGTGTATTTGGGTTGAAAATGATTTGTGAAGAGAGAGGTAACATGTTTGGGGTTCAGGAAGAGAAGCGGCTATTTCTCCTGTGATCAGCTGGAGGTGCCTGAGCACTTGAAGAGGAGGAGAGAGTGCACGTGAGCACCAGAGGTAGATTTAAACCAGGTCACTGGTAGCCTTGGATAAAAAGCAAATGATTTGTGACTTTATTTTGAAGGCATAGGGAAAAATCACAGTTTTTGAGCAGGGGAATAGCATGATTATCTGACTATAAATAGACTCTGAAATTTGGAATTTCATTTTGGAGACTGAACTTAAAAGATAATTGTATGGGTGAATTTAAGGATCACTTGAGCCTGTTCAAAAGAAAAAGTAATCTTGGCTTGCCCTCCTGCTAATGTTATATTTGCTGCTTCCTCATCTCTATTTATTGTGGAGAACTATGCACACAGGAAAGTTGAATTGTTTCATAATTAACCTCAGTGGCTGATATAGCCTTATACACTTAAAAAATCTCGAGGAAGCTTCTAATAAAATACCAGGAGAGAAATTTCATGTGACTGAAAGGGAGAAACTGACCACCCAGTCTGCAGATGTTTTTTCCTAAAAGGAGGAGCCCCAAAGCAGAACACAGTCACATGCTGTAGCGACCAGGAGGGATGACTACAGCTGCCCCTGGGGAGGGTAGGAGGCTGCAGTGCACCAAGCGCTGGTGATCTCAGTTCAAGTCTGGATGTTGCCCCTAATTTGCTGTGTGATCTTGAACAAGTCCCTTTTCCTCTCTGGCCTTGAGTCTCCTTATCTGTCACCTGAAAGTTTAGACTGCATAGAGTCTAACATTCCTCTGAGCTCGGACATTCTGTGGGTTTATGGGCCTGCGCAAGGCTGCTGGGAGCTCTGGCATGGCAGTTCTGATGATCCCCAAGTTCCTCTTCTCTCTCATTGGTGCTGACAGAGGCAACTTGATAGGATGCACTTTTTTTCAGACCCGAAGCCAGGTTCTGCAACCTGGGTTCCAGTTCTGACGTTGCTGTTGGTTAGCAGTGTGAGCTTGGGCAAGTTACTTAACCTCTATGAGCCTCTGTTGCCTTTTTCTGAAAAATAGATAAATTAATATGTCAATGCCCTCCAGTCAAAGACTCTTCTTTTTGGCCAAGGGAGACAGAGTCGGGCTGCAGGATGTTAATCTTTGACACCCAGATGTTGCCTGGCCCTTGCTGAATTTTGCTGATCAGGATCAGGAGGGTGTTCAGAGAATGTAGTGTGTAGTTGGACTAAGGGTCAGTGTTTGTCAGGTTCTTTTGTTGTGAGATGAATTGTTGGCCCCTGTGACTTAATGGTTGCACAGTAGCATCAAAGACCCTGGGGAGAATATATCAACCAATTGCAACACAGGCAATCATTAAAAATGAAAGGATGATTAGTTCTTGTAACAGGCCTCAAAGCCAAGGAGCTCAGATTATAAAACTCAATGAAAACATGTCCTAGACTCCAAATGGCTTTCTCTTTGCCTAGTCACACATTCCCTACTCATCCTGTAGTATTGACATAAGGATAGCAAGACGTGCTTGCTCTAATATAAAATTTTCCTTGGTTACCTAAGGAGAAACTCAGGGCTATGTGATTATTCATGTTTAGTTAAGTCTGGCTAATGAAGGGTAAACTGATCTCCTGGATTTCTAAAGCAGAAGTAGCTAGCATTTATGATATCTGTTAGGGCCAGAGACAAGTCTGGATTACCTTTCTCAGGGCATTAATCCCTACTGTAGAAACCATATGGGGCTTCCCAAGTATGCATGGAGTGCTCTATGCTTGCATCTTGTGGAGGTTTCTGAGTATACTTTTCAAGGAAACTTGATCCAGTGAAGGGATGGTAATACATAGGGTAAATCAGTGTGCTGGCAGGTGGGTGTAAGCCTGATGTCCACATAACAACTAATCCTCTAGTGGGGTGCTTGAGCACAAGAGGAGTGAACCAATGTGTTGTCCCTCGAGATGGGCAGATTCTATGAGTAGAGTCAAATAGTTCCTGCAGAGCAAGAGCATACTAACTCTTGTAGCTAGAGGAGTCCCAATATTAGTTACCATTCCCAATGGGCTAGGTTTTGCTGATATGGTTGTAATAACCTCAGCAGAAACATCTTGTTGAAGTGAGGCCAAGGTTCAATTTTTAAAGACTCAAATTTGGAATCATGTCAGGGAAACTTAAGAACCAGAGGGACCTGCAGAAGGAAATCTACCTTCTTAAATATTAAAGAAGGGTTATTTTGTCAATAATCAGTTAAATTGTAGCTACTAGCTAAGACTGAAGGAAAACACAAGAGTTTTTTGTTTTTTTTCTTAAGTGGTAGAAGACTGTAGGGAGTCAAAAGAGGAGTGAGGTAAGGGAGCTTATAGTGAGAAAAGAGACCCGCCAATAACAAGCAGCAGATGACATGCACATGAAGTGGAATCTTGAGGCCCTGGGCACATCCCCAACCAAACATTGTCATGACTCTTTTTGTTGACTATAACTTCATATATATATTTATATATATAAAAGCCTAAGTGACCAGCTGACCGGCCGGTAGCTATGATGCGTACTGACCAGGGGGCAGACACTCAACGCCAGAGTAGAAACCACAGGCATGGAAACATGGAACAGGCTGATGAATCTCAGAGGGAAATGGGGAGGGGGGAGGGCTGGAAGAGATTAACCAAAGATCTTATATGTTTATATGTATACTAGAGGCCTGGTCGGTGCACTGGTGAGGTCCCTCAGCCTGGCCTGTGCCCTCTCGCAATCCAGGACTCCTCGGGGGATGTTGGAGAGCTGGTTTCAGCCCAATCCCCTCAGGCCAGGCCAAGGGTCCCCACCGGTGCATGAATCCATGCACTGGGCCTCTAGTGTATATATAATTTTATTTTTAAACATTTTATGAAAACAGCATAACCTATATCATAAAGCCAATATAGAAAACTTAGGAAGCTTGAATCATGAGAACTTTAACCACAGCCTTAATCAAAGCAAAATATTGTACTGACATTCTTTGGTTTTGGTAAAATAAAATTTAGAGATTCTGAATCAAGCCCAAGACTCTCTATCTTGGAGTTAAAACCTTTTCTTATTATCTCAGACATGGAGTTAAAAAAAACCCACCATCTTTTTGTGTTCACAAACAGAAACACAATTGAATAATTTCCTTTTCAGGCATTTTTGAGAGTTTATCTTGAGTCTAGATATTCCTAGAATGTGTACCCAACTATTGAATGATGTTTTTGATCAGTTGCCTTTACAATTTTCTAAGAGATGGGAAAATAGATGGATAAAATCAAAAATAATTAGAGGGAGCTGGCTTCCAATAGGTATGAAATTATCACTATAAGGTTAACGTTCCTTCTGTAAAGTGAGGTTAAAAAAAAAAAGGTTAGTTATAGAAAAATAGATTTTGACATATATACTGGAAAGATACTGTTTTAGACAATAGTTTGGGTTTTTGACAGTTTTCAAGCTGTATGATAAAAAGCCAGCACTTACTAATCCCCCGAGTATGGAAACAAAGGAGAATGTAATGTATCTTTTACATTAAATGAAATGATCTCTCTTTTAGTTAAGACCAGCTTTTTGTGAGGATTTCTTCACTCTTTGTACAGTACCTCTGAAATTTAACAATCTAGTTCACGTCAAAATTCCCCCAAGTGGCCATTGCAATTCCAAATTGTCTCTTAAATTGTGTTAGAGAAACAAGGAGATGAGTTAACACAATAACAGCAGATGTTTGGCCCAGAGAGTATGTTTTTAGATTTAGAAGACCCCAAGGGAACAAGAATAGTGTATAAGTTGTGTCTCTGGAGCATGGTCAAAAGTCAAAGGCTGATTACCACCAGTTTGACTGGCTAAAAGCCCTCCAGAGTCCAGGCAGACAGAACTTTAACAAAGCAGTTCCCTGGGACAACACAAACACAAGGCTGGGGAAGAAGTTGTTACGAGGTTTTGAAATGGTGACCTGGGTTAAAGTTTGTCCCAAAGGATGCTGATCTGAAATCTGAATTCCTTCTCCCCAGAGACCAGCTCAAGGATGGACTTCTTGGGCCTGTGTGTATGCTGTTCCTGTCAACTTTTCCATCTGAAGACCGTGCTTAAGACATTAGACAGATATAAGAGCAGTAATTAGAAGGCTAGACAACCATTACTAGGGAGCAATCCATATCTAAGCAGATAACCATGAAGTCCATTAGCACATCATTCCTAGGAAAACAGAATAAGTGCAAAACCAAAGGGCCATAGGAAATATTGCAAAATTCATCCAGAGCTTACCTTCTAGCAATGGGCTACAGGGTGTCCCAAACAGGTAATGATTTAAAAGGTTTCATATTGGAGGTGAGGGTCTCTTGGTTCAAGGAAGAGAGGGGTTCTTCTGACTCTCAGGGGAACATTTCTGCCACTATCCTCCAGATAAAAACAAAAAATAACATACCCGTAGTCGAACAAAGTTGGGCTTGTGAATTTATTGCAAGAAGGGAGAACACACACCAGTAACGAGAGTGTTAGAAAGCACTTAAGGGATTTGAGCTTGTTTAGGAAGGCAAGGATTTCCTCTGTGTTCAATATCATCAGTAAGCAGGTGTAAGTCTATGATTGTACAACTTAATCACTCTGATTTAGAAGGCGGGAAGAATGAAATTGGGCTCAAGTTGTGGTTAGTAAAGAAGCAACAGTCACTTGCATTAGTTAGGATGGGGAGATGCTTGATATTTTTGTGATTTGCACAGTGGTCTTATTTTTATCTGATTATGAAATGGTCTTGTTTTTTGTCTCCCTTGTGGCCACAGAACGACTGTGTCTGATGTTGGTGTTCTGTGAGATTATGTCCAACAGAATGCCATGACCTACTGCCCAAGCCAGCTCCTGACAGTTGAGGCCCAGTTTTGAGCATTATGCCAGTTTCTGAATGTCAGGGGCTGCTCTTCTCTTTCTTATATTTACCAATTCTTCTGTACTGCTGAGGGGCTCAAAATAGAGAATAGTTACGTAAACATTTGTAAAAATACACGGCAAAATGGAAATGAAGTGAATAATTCTTATATTGATGTTTTTCTTATCTGAAACCTATTTGCATCCAGAAACCTTGGCCATTGTGAAAACAGCCAAGAAATTGGAAGCAAGCAGGCAACACTTCTGAGCACCTGAAATACAAGTCCCCAAATGCCCCACACTTTACAAAAACTCGTTTTTACCCAAGTTCCATCTACTCTCTTTTGCACACATTTCTAATACATTTTGTTATCATGCTCACAGAAGATTAATATGCAGGGAAGGTGGTGAAAGGATGCAGAAGCAGGAGCAGGAAGAGTAGCAATGCGTCCCGGGACACAGATGGACCTTGAAGACTTTGGGTTAAATGAAACACTGTGGTTCTGATAACAAGGACCACAGAGTGTTTGATCCAATTTCTAAACATATTCAGAATAGGCAAGTCCAGAGAGACAGAAGGTAGATTAGTGGTTGCCAGGGGCTGGGGGGTGAGAGGTGAATGGGGAGTGACAATGGGTATGGGATTTCTTTTAAAGGTGTGATGAAAATGTTTAGCGTCAGATAGTGGTGATGGTTGCACAACTTTGTGAATATAATAAAAACCACCTTAAAAAGGGTAAATTTTAGGATATGTGAACTATATGTTAATAAAAAATGTTAAAAGAAAACCTGACAGCAAGAGAGGCTTCAGGTGTTGAGGAGGGCTTTGCGCCAACCTGTGGGTTTTTGCCAGTGCACGTGATGAAAATGTTTAGCGTTAGATAGTGGTGATGGTTGCACAACCTTGTGAATATAATAAAAACCACCTTAAAAAGGGTAAATTTTAGGATATGTGAACTATATGTTAATAAAAAATGTTAAAAGAAAACCTGACAGCAAGAGAGGCTTCAGGTGTTGAGGAGGGCTTTGCGCCAACCTGTGGGTTTTTGCCAGTGCAGCCCACACACACGCACGGCGTCCCTCCTGCCACCTGCTGCCCTAGGTGTCGAGGGGCACAGACCACTAAGACATGGTCCCTGCACTCTGGAGGTTTTACCTCAACACAGCAATGGGCATTCAAACTAACGACCCCCACGTGAGTCATCATGAGAAGGTCACTTTATTTTCCAAGTGCTTAGTTTAAGAAGGCAGAGGAGTGAGTGGGTCATAGGTAATACATTTGTAAAAAAAAAAAAATTCTATCAAAATTGCAACTTTTTAAAGAAATATTAAAACCTCTGGTGTCAAATTTTAGTTAGCTAGAAAGATAAAGTTTGTGGGATGGCTCCTTTCAAGAGAAGCCAGAGAATGAGATGCTGCAGTCTCCGTGGAAAGGCAAACATCCCATAGACCTCAGTAGCCCCAGGGAGAGGCTGATAAGAGGATTTCAAATCCTCCATCTCCTGGGTGTCTGGGATCTCATGGTGAGGGCACCAGTTGGACTAACTGGTTATTTCTGCAAAACACTCAAAGTGCCTTTTGCTCAGAGGGCTAAGAACAGCATTAAGCCTGCAGTAGAAGGAAAGGGGATGCATGGGAGACGGTTTGTGTTTGGGAGCAGCTCAGGGAAGGCCTGACTCAATCTGCCCCATTTCACCGGGCTCTTTGCCATTTTGTTTTCCTCAGTGAGTGGGAGATTGTGTGTGCCTCACCTCCATGGTATGGCTGGGAAACCACTGCTGGAATGGATGTGTCCACGTGTTTTCTAGGTGGAGTTATGGGGCAGGTGTGAAGTGAGCACCCACATAGAATGCGGTCTCAGCATACAGGAACTGCACGGTTGTGAATCACTGCCTCTGGTGGACAGCTGTGCCAAGGCTGGCTTAAAAGGAGGGGAGAACCAAAGCCCTTTTTCAGCGGAACATCAACCTGGTGATTTGGGATAAGCTCCTTCGGTGGAGATCACCTTTTCCATACTCAAGGGACCCTAAGTTCCGACTTGCCACAAGGTTTGGGACACAGGGCCCGCTGTAAAAATAAACAGGAGTTTTTTAAAGACATGAGTTCAAACCTGCTACTGAAAAAGATATAAAGGGAAGGCCTCGGTTTTTGTTTAGTGGCTTTCCATTGAGGCCATATTTGGTGAAGTCCAGGGTTTGAAAATGAAGGGATGGTGACCCATGTCTTGAGCTCTGGGAGACTAGAACTAAGCTGAGTTGGGGTTGGGGAGGGAAGGAATGATGGTTTCTTCATGGAGAAGCAAGTGGTAGTGATGAAGGTACTGGGGAGTATTTAAATGCTTGCACTATTAGAGATGGGATAGAGAGCCAAATCCTCAACTCAGGGCCCCACCTGGGCTCCCACTTTCTGCTGTGCTTTTGGAAGGAATGAGAAAAACATAAAGGAGTGAAGAATTTATCCAAAAGAGTCTGAGAATGGTGACTCACCCATGCCCCCTGCCCTCTTCTATCCTCTACCTGTGAACCCCTAGACCAGTGAAGCAGGGGGTCCCTCGGGGGTGAGGACGATGGAGCCCCAATGCGGTAGGGCGTCTGCATGCACAACTCCGGGGACCAGGTTCAGTGACGCAGATCCGTTTTATTGTGGAACTACAGGGGTATATATAGCATGAGGGGACCAATCAGAGGGAGACACGTTGCTATAGGCGACCAATGGCTGAAAGGCTGGGGTACTGTGCACGTGGCTCTAGGAGTTAATTCAGGCGGGCGTTGCTACTTCCTGGTGTGCCGAGGAAGCATGTCATGGTGGAGTGTGCTCACATCATTGCATCAGCCGCAGCACTGAGACAAACTTCCCGAGCTCTACTACATCTCCCCCTTCCTTTTTAATTAGTGCCAAAGCAAACGGGTTGTCACTACTCAGAAGGAGATAGAAGGGTGGCCTTATAGACGGGTAAAAGGAGTAGCAGAGGCACGTGCCACTGGAAACTGGGTACTGTCTACACAACTGGCATGAGAACGCCAGGGTGAGGTATCACAGTCCACAGT
>NW_005369217.1:830986-831508 GCF_000412655.1 Myotis brandtii
TTTGGAGGAGCCTATGATTGGGTAGGTGATTATCTACCTGCCCTGGGTAGTTTAGGAGAAGTAACTGTGTTTCTAGATCTGTGGTTAATAGATGAGAGATTTGTTCCTGCGTATAAGGAAGTATGAGAGTGTCAGGTTCTTTTCCATATAGGGTAAGCGAAGCCTGCCTGAGTTCCGTCCTATGAGGGTGTAGGCCGCTGTTGGGGGTGTTACTTTAGCAAGCTGTCTGTAGGCCAACTGTACCCAATAAAGAGGACCCTCCTGAAATAGTCCTTCTGTAGGAGTCCCAATGGTGGCCAGTACTATCGCTTGGATTGGCTGGGTCAAGTCTATTCTGTGTAACTCTAGCTCCCTTAGAGCCTGGTTGACAGCTTTTAAGACCTCTTTGGCCTTGAGGGTTAGAGAGCGGGTACTAAGGGGGTCTGTGTCTCCTTCAAGCAATTGGAAGAGGGGGCCTAGGGCCCCGGTGGAGATTGATAAGCTGTTCCTAACCCAATTAATCTGGCCACATAGTTCCTGTAG
>NW_005369217.1:833207-833808 GCF_000412655.1 Myotis brandtii
GGCTGTTTTCAGGCTGCCCGCACCCCCTTCAGGGTGGGGGTACCTACTGGGATGCCTGGCCAGCCTGGATGAGGGGCTGAGGGCTGTTTTCAGGCTGGCCAAGCCTGCAAGTGAAGCTCCCAGTCTCTCCTTTTTTTCTTTTTTTTATTCTGGGATTTATTTACCTTCTGTAATTGAAACTTTGTTGCGGCTCCAGCTCTGAGGCTGGCTGGCTGAAAGCAGGTATCTGGGGTTTGTTTAGCTTCTATAATTGCAACATTGTTGCTTAGAGTGCAGCTCAGAGCTGGGCCGTGGCAGGCGGGGAACCTTGGCTTCCTCCATCACTGGAGCAAGCAAGCCTCATGTTCGCTTCAGCTGCGTGGCTGCCGGCGGCCATCTTGGTTGGCAGTTAATTTGCATATCTTGCTGATTAGCCAATGGGAAGCGTAGCGGATGTATGGTTAATTTCCATGTTTGTCTATTATTAGGTAGGATGTATACATGTACACTGATAGTCCGACAGAAAACTACGACTTCGTTTGATATTATCAGTGGGATTTTTGCTGCTGCATCACTGATGACAGAGATTTTACATCAGGTTTATATTTCATGACCTTCAGAG
>NW_005369217.1:834037-838785 GCF_000412655.1 Myotis brandtii
GATAAAAACGTGGAGAGTAACACTGTTGCAAAGTTTTTTAAACAGAAAAAATTTTCTGGAATGGCATTCCAAGTTCTCAAGAGTTTGTTTTCGACACAAGTATATGTCTGGAAAATTTGACCCAAGAGCTTCAGGGTTTCATGAACAATGAATGTGATTGGCTTCTAGGAGCTTGGAACAGGATTCTGGTTCTGCAGCAGCTCCAGAGGGCTGGCCATCTCTGCTCTGCAGCAGGACGAGACTCCTCACTCGCTTTTCTATGACTGGTCCTGTCAACTTCTCCTGCAGTACCTTTGTCCCATTGTCTGCCCATTTTGGCCATCAGAAAAGTCAATCTTGACTCAATCTGGCTGAACACATTCTCTGTTTCTGCTTGGGGTGTCTTAAGAGTTGCTGAAGTTCACACAACCTCATGGATTTAGGGCCAGCACAGGATTTCCAACCTGTGCTTTGTCCTTGGTGCTGTCCCACAGTCCATCTCTGGTCCCTGACCAGCCTCATGTTCTGCTCCCACAAATATGATGGCAAACCCTCACCTGTCTCCTTAAGCACTTCCTTTCCTATCAACTGGACTGTCTGCAACCCATCTCCCAGCAACCTTCTACTTCAAGGTCAAAGTAAAGTTCAGTACATGAGGGGGATCTTTCTCATGCGCTGTTTCCTCCTGCCTACTCTTCCTGGCAGCGCCCTTCCCAAAAAAAGGACTCTTCCTTTTGAGGAAAGCTAATTCTTCCCCACAAACCCTCCCCATTCCTGAGGGAGCTTATTCCACATATGGTCCTTTTCTCATTGTCTAAATCTTTGCCTCAGCACCAGCAATTTCTTTTTACCATTAGCACTGAGACATAATCCTGGCTCTTTCAATAAAAGTTGCAGCAAACATGGGTCCCTATGAAATCATGGCCTCATCACTGCTTCTCTTTACAGACAATGTTCTTGAAAGCATTGTCTTCATTTATTGTCTCTGGCATCTCCTCCCATTCATGTCTTGACCCCCACAATCTGGCTTTCACAGACTGCCCTTCCACAAACATTCTGTGCATCCTCTTCAACTGAAATCACTGCTGACCGCAGGATCATAAAGCCAAAATGGACTAGTTCTCAGGCCTCCCATACTTGGAAAGATCCTCAGTGGGATGCCCTTGACTCTTATCCCCTGAGATGCTCTCCTGCCTCAACTTACCTGACAGCACTGTCTCCTGGTTTTCCTTCTGTCTCTCTAACTGGCCTTTTTCAGGCTCCTTCCTGAGGTCCTCTTCCTCTGTTCACTCTGCTTAATGACTGGGATTTACCAGAGTTCCAAGTCTACTTTCTGCAATGCCAACCATCATGCTCTCCTTGGGAGAGCTGATTCTCTTCAAGGTTCAAATGCTGCCCCATGGAATGGAAGCCCAGCCAGGGGTCTTTTCTGGGGACCAGATCTGCATAGCCTCCTCTCAATTGGGCACCTCCTCTTGGCTATCCCCAAAACTGAATTCCTCCCCTCACCTCCCAATCTGCTCTTTATTCTTGATTCCCTATCTTGGTAAATACTGTCTCCAACCACTCAACTGGCTAATATAACCATTACATGAGACCCAACTCTGACTCAATCCAACTGGTTGCTTCCTCTGCTCCTCCTACTTATCTTTGGTGGTTCATTCTCCTTTATATCCCAACCCTAAATGTCACTGAGTTCCGCCGATTCTACCTTCCTCCTATTTGTGGAGTTAGTACATCCTTCTCTTCATTTCCTCTGCCACAACTGTCCACCAGATCCCATGATCTTATGCTGGGACTTATGCAGCAGCCTTCTGCCTGCTCTCTTGGCCTTGTCTGTGGACCCTTGCCACACATTCTCCACATACCCACCAGGATGAACTTCCCCAAATGAAAATCTGCTCAGGCGATCCTTCTGCCTAAAATTCTTGAGGACTTCCCTGATGTCTTCAAATAAAGTTCAAGTTCCTTAACATGGGGTGTCCAAAGCTTTTCACATCCCATGGCCCTTATGAGCATGATGAGTGCGACTTAGATGGACTTGTGTTTGAATCCTGACAGCATTTTTGCTGTGCAACTTTGAGTAAGTTACTCAACCTCTGTGAGCCTGTGTTCTTGTGTATGGAATGAGGGTAATATGCCTACTTCTTCTATGGGGTTGCTGTGAAGATAAAATGAAGTAATGTATACATGTCTTTGTTTTTGTATTTGTCTTTTTATCCCTAGCAAAGCACCTTGCTCATTATAGGCACGTAGCAAATGGGACCCACTGTCTCCTGTCCTAGCTCACCCCCCACTGCCTTTTGTCTGTCAGCTTTCACCTGAGGCATGCCCTCTGCTCCAGCACACCTGAGCTGCCATCCTCTCCAGAAGATGCCACAGTTCCTTACTACCACTCTGTTCACACCTCCTGCAGGCCCAAGTTCACCCCTGCGCCCATCCCTGTGCCTACCCCTGTGCCTTCCTCCTCTGTTTGACTAATTCCTCATAACTTCTGAGAGTTCTTAGGAGGTATCTGTTGGAAGTTTCTCCTGAGTACTCTGAGACTAGTTGCTGCTTCTAAATGTTTTCAGAGCAGTCTTTTCACACTCCCATCAAGGCCTTCACTTCGTCTTGCCGTGTTGTAGTTACCTCCTCTCTCAAGTGTTCTTCCCTGTTCAAGGCATCTCCTCAAGGGTAGGGGTCATGTCTTATCTTTATCCCTGGGACCTAGCTCAGGACCTCAGGCATGCCAGGCTGTCAATAAACATTTGCTGAATGAAAAAATTTAAACATGGAATTCTATCCAGGTGATAATCAAATTCTTCCTCTCATTATTTGTTTATAACACTTTTATCTATTTTTCTGTTTCTCTGGGAAGTAGGGGCCATCGGCCTATCAGATCAAAAGCTCCCTAAGGGTAAGGTCCCTGGCAGAGGGGTGCCCTCTGGAATTAGCATGCAGGTAACTCTCATCACATATGGACGATCCCCTGCCTTTCTTGACAGAAGGAAAATTCAATGCAAGAAGACTGGGTCCTCATCTTACTTTGTGTAAATCAATCCTAGTGGCCCTGGAGGGTCCTGAGCTGTCTCTGAGGTACTGGGACAATGGTGGTCAATGAGAGGTAGCACTGGGGGCAGGGGATAGAGGAAATTTGAGAGGGGAGGTATAGAGCAAAGTCCTGGAGGAAATGCATGGTTTTTTATTCTGGTTGTCTGGGAGAATTTCAGACATTTGTCTCAGGGGACTGTCAGGCAAGGACTGAGCTTAACCGCCAAATTGGTTTTAGCTTGTGTTTTAAAGTCAGTTTTCAGGCAGGTCAGAGCCTCTCTGAATTTCCAATGCAGTCAAAGGTGAACCTTCTTGTTTTTAGTTAAAGGGATCCCTGGGGGTTTCTTCTGCTTGAGGACTGGGGTTGAGCTGGATTGCCAGCCCTCTGCCCTACAGAATACTGCCATCTCCTGCATTGTCAGACAGAATGGGGTATTTGTTGCTTTTGATCTCTAACAGAATGGGAGATAAACTGCAAGCAGTCTGCACACACCACCCCCATTGGTTGTCCTGCAAGAGCCTACACAGGGATTCTTTCCTCTGACCACACTAGGAAGACCAGCAGCTGGGCTCTTGAATGCTGATTCCCAGGGAGAGCAAGGCACTGGCTGCTACTGTGTTCATCTTCCTGGATCCTGGCAGCCCAGGACACTCTTGTTTGTTATGCTCACTCTCTTCTGCACATGTGGCAATATAGTAAGGGGCTGAAGTGTGACTAATTTTGGGCCCCAAGTTCTCTTTTTCAACATCATTTTCCATGTCAGAGCTTTTAAAGTTGAATTTCTGATAATTTGCTAAGAAATGGGGTTAGGCTGGATGCTCAGCAGAGCTTTAGGAGTCATGTAATTTGTCTACTAAGAAGCCAGGCATCTTTATAGAGGGAAGAGCTCATTTGTGTAACTGGTCCTAAGATTGACTTTAATAAAAATTCCTTTGTCCTCCCTCCCAACACTGAGTTTCCAGTGCAGAGGCCGCAACATTTTCTGCCCTATTGGGAGCCAAGCAATTTGAAGAGGGTTTCAGCTTTAAGCGGGGGTGGTTTAGGTTAAACATACATCGGCACTTCTTGCTAGGAGTCAGGGTGTTTGGGAATAAGGGAGGTTGAAGCTTTTCCTGTCTTCAAAGATCTTCCTGTCATCTATGTAGAGTGACAGAAAGATGAGCCTGTTGGGTGATGGGGGACTAAGTTGGCTGGTCTCAGGTAGACCATTTCTTTCAAGATTGTGCTATTGGCAGGTATATGAACAGTGAACCAGAGAAGTGCCTGAGAGGTGGTTTGCATTTATATGGAAAGTCCACAAGGCTTGATGAATGTAAACAAGAGCCTCATCCCTGTCTGCTCAGTACCTGTGTCCTCTCTTTTCCTCTCCCACCTATCTTGGGGCAAGAGTTTTGTGAATGCTATGCAAGGAGGCCATGAGATGGGGCACACTGGTTGAGTTCCTGCACAAAAGCCTTCTCAGGCAGAGTTCTTCCTGGCTGGGCTGATTGGAATAGTCAAGGCAGGACACCTTCCCTGGAGCTCTCCCCTTTCTGTGTCTTAAGTGGTCTGCAGCTGTTTGCCCATTCTGAACACGAGCCTCTAAGCATGCAGCCAGGATTGTGAGCTAAATAGGCACTGGGCTTCAAGTCTGTCCATTTGGTGAGTGGTGGAGGGAGGAGGGCCCCTCAGGAATTGGGCCCACCTGGCTCTGATCTTCAAGAAATCAGGCAGCACTTTTAAGAGAATCAGCATC